>NC_059112.1:29009300-29332550 GCF_020740685.1 Jaculus jaculus | reverse complement strand
ACTGCTTTCTGCAGGGTGGTCATTATAACCATGCGCACACATCTTTCTGGAGCAGAAGCACATTCAGATCCCTGGGGAGATTAAACTTGAATCATGGCCCAAGATCTCATTAACATGTTCAGCATTCCTTGTCAATATTGACCAGTTATGTTTTTCAGGTGCATAGAGACCTAAGGCATAGGAAACCCAATTACATTGCCTTAAACAGGATGAATACTTGGTTGTCGATAACTACATATCCTCAGTTTAACTTGTTTATAAGATGAAGACATAAGCTTAACAAAAAAGGCAACCCACAGAGATATTCCCAGAAAAGGTATTTGTAAAAATCATAAGAATTAGGGCTGGAGAGATAGTTTAGCACTTAAGGCATTTGCCTATAAAGCCAAAGGACCTGGTTTGATCCCAGGACCCACATACGCCAGATGCAGAAGGTGGTACATGTGTCTGGAGTTCATTTGCAGTGGCTGGAGGCCCTGGCACACCCATTCTCTTTCTCTCTCTCTCTTTCTCTCTGCCTCTTTCTCTCTCGCTCTCTCAATTAAACAAATAAATATTTTTTAAAAAAATCATAAGAATTATTCTCATAGTTCATTCCCATAGCTCATTCCCACACCTAAAAAATTCCGAAGACTCATATTCATCGCTATTTCTTTGACAAGTTTGCTGAACAAAAATTGTGTCATAAGCTAATGGTTTTGATCTTCATTGTTTGACACTTACTGGTCTAATCCTATGGAGTATCAATTTCATCAACTTTAAATATGTTATAAAATTATTTAATTCAGAGAATTGTTCTGTATTAGGCAACATTAATCAAACAATGTATTCATACTTTATCTTCATTAAAATGTTTCTGGGTATTTCATGACTAATTTAACTTACCCTCTTTACTAATAATTCTTTCTAAAGACTTATTTCTGTGAAATATCATTTAGAATGATAGCTTAAGCATTAGAATTTCTGCTAAAAGGAAAGACATCTTACCATTATGACAACATAATGCCCATGGCTGTTTTTTTTTTCCCCCATTGTCTATAGAGACCTGCAGGTAAATTGAAATCATTATTTTACTTGAGAAATACTTTTAATATTTTTCATGGTTCTTTAGCATTGGGATGTGTACATATGTTAGTAATGCATTCTCTCAGTCTGTTTTCTGATGCAATAACAAAATGCTTGGGACTGGACAATTAATAAAAATTATAAATTTATGAAATTTTTTTTTTTTTTTGGTTTTTCGAGGCAGGGTCTCTGGCTCAGGCTGACCTGGAATTCACTATGTAGTCTCAGGGTGGCCTAGAACTCACGGTGATACTCCTACCTCTGCCTCCCGAGTGCTGGGATTAAAGGCGTGCACCACCACGCCCGGCTTATAAATTTATGAAATTTATAAAAGATTTGCTGGACTGGAGAGATGACTTAGCAGTTAAGGTGCTTGCCTGCAAAGTAGAAGGACCCACGTTTGACTATCCAGGTCCCACATGAGCCATATGCACAAGGTGACACAAGCATGCAAGTTCTCACATATGCACAAGGTCGCACATATGTCTGGAGTTCGATTGCAGTGGTTGGAGGCCTTGGCATGCGAATTCTCTCTCTGTCATCTCTCATAAAAAAAGAAAACCAAAGCGAAAGTTGCACTTCTCATAGTTCTGCAGGTTGGGAGGTTTAAGAGCATGGCACAAACATCTAGGCTGGAAAGGCTTTGTACTGTGACGTTCCATAGGAAACTTGGAAACAAAAGAGGGAGCATGGGGTTCCAAGTCACCGTTTCACTTGGAGTCTTCTCTTATTTATCTGCCTACTCACTTATTTATTTCTAAAATATTTAATTTAATTAATTTATTTATTTGACAGAGAAAGAGGGAGATAGAGAGATAGAGAGAATGGGTACAGCAGGGCCTTCAGCCACTGCAAATGAACTCCAGACACATGTGTCCCCTTCTGTATCTGGCTAACATGAGTCCTGGGGAATAGAACCTGGGTCCTTTGGCTTTGCAGGCAAATGCCTCAAGGGCTAAGCCATCCCTCCAGCTCCTATTTATTTATTTTAAGAAGAGACAGAGAGGACACACTGGAGCTTTCTTCCTCTGCAAACAAACTCCAGATGCATGTGCCATTTTGTGCATCTGGCTTTAAGTGGGTTCTAGGGAAGCAAACCTGGGCCTGCAGGCTTTGCAACCCAGTGTCTTCAAACACTGTGACACTTCTCCAGGTCTGAAGTCTTCTCTTGTAACACTTACCCCATTCCCATGATAAAAGCATTAATTTAACCACTTTATGAGGACACTCCCTCATAGTTTAAGCATTGCTTGAAGGGCCTTCCTTTTAATACTGTATGTAACAAGAGTGATTCAACTCCAATGTGAATTTGGAGCTGCAGAAACCATAGCACACGTTTCCACCCTTCTGTTCCACCTCCTTCATTCATAGATAATGAAGTATCAGAGATAACCTGTGAGCATGGACAATTTCCAGAGATGATATTATACAGTCATTGATTAAAATGAAATTATTTTATATACTTTCAAACAGTGCCACTTTTGTTCTTTGTTTTCCCCTCCCCTCATTCTGTTTAAAGGACTTTTACCTTCCCAAGTGCTTTAGCAGTTAATGTTGACAGATTCAGTACAGATTGTCTAAGCCATTTTATCTTTACTTACAAAAGAAACCTACTGAGTGATGGAATGATGCTTTGTAACACTAACAGCGCACTTCATTTGTAGTTATTAAACACACAGCAGGCTCCTCACCATGCTGACATTTGTTCCCGAGTCAAAGCTCCTGTCTGACATTGCCCCACTGTGTAAGGTGGCATTTGCTAAAAATGAGAATTCAGCGTGGATAATTAATAAATGCCATAATGGTTTCAAACAAATGAATAATTTGATACATTTGAAAGAAAATGCATTCATGCTCAAAGGACAGACAATTAGAGCTCTTGCTTAGAATTTTAAAGACTATATGTATATGTATATATACATATATATACATATATATACATATGTATATTATATATATATGTGATATATATGTTTTGAAGGCTTACTTGGGCATTTGGCTTTGTATTGTTTTGTTGAGTTTTCTTTTTTTAAATAGTTTATTTGTTTATTTATTTGAGAGGGAGAAAGAGAGGAGATAAAGAGGCAGACACAGAGAGAGAATGGCTGTGCCAGGGCCTCTAGCCACTGAAAACAAACTCAAAATACATGTGCCACCATGTGCACCTGGATTGTGTGGGCACTGGAGAATCAAACACAGGTCCTTTGGCTTTGTAGGCAAATGCCTTAACCACTAAGCTATCTCTCCAGCCTGATTTTTCTTTGATACATGAAGCCACTATGAAAAGTTCCTGATAGATGGCTAGATGGGATAAGTTTTATTCAGCACATCCAGGGCATTACTATATTAGTTTATCTGTTTCCTATGCTAAATATTTTTACATTCATTTAAAACAAATAATTTTACCTCAGACTTGTCCTATGACTTTGTACTCTTTCCTAAAACTGCTATACTTTCTTTTTACATCTGTAAAATAGACATATGAGGTTCACTGAGACTTTGACAAAGTTTAAAAGTAATTAGAGAAGATTTTAAGAGTTGTAGAGATGAACTTCAAAATTTTTCTTATGCAATTGAAATAAAAATTAAAATAATGGGCCATATTAGTTATTCCAAAAGTAACATTTTTCTAGGAGGAGTAAGCTAAAATCAAAAGGATTATAGGTATGAATGAATTTAAAGAAAAATAGGAAAAAAATGCTTCAAGCTATCTAAGATATAGAACTACTACTGTATTTGTATATGATGCTTAAATGTGTCTCTTTTTGGCAAGACAGACCAAAACACCTAGAAACTAATGGGAGTTCCAGTGACAATGGCAATAGTCATAGTTAAGGAAATTAGTAGAAAGGGGATAATGTCTGAGTCTGTGTGTGCCTGTGTAGACGGTGAGGTGTAGTATATATGTATAGATGAGTGTGCCCTGCATTCTGTGTGCCAGAGGCGAACATTAGGGTCTTCTCTGTATCTGTTCTGCATGTTTCCATCATATGGAGTCTCTCACTGAGCCAAGAGTTTTCTGATTTCCATCAGAGTGGCCGAGAAGACAGCCACTGTGATTCTTCAGCCTCTGCTTCTCATAAGCCTGGGATTACAGGCTGGCATGACTGTGCACAGCTTTTTATGTCAGTGCTGGGGAATCAAACTCAGGGTTAATCAGGTCCTCTTGTATTTCTTGCTTGTGTGGTACACACTCTGACTTGCTAAGGTTATCTCCCAAGTCTCTTATTTCTTTCTACCTACATCTTCTTTGGAAGAAATATATTTACGTAATAGAAAAAAAGAAAAGTATACATTTAAGACTGGAAAGTTGGCTCAGCAGTTAAAGTCTAAGGACCCTGGTTCAATTCCCCAGTACCTACATAAAGCCAGATATACAAAGTGGCACATGCATCTGGAGTTCATTTTCTATGGCTACAGGACTTAGTATGCCTATTCTTTCTCTCTGCTTCATTCTGTCTCTCACAAATAAAAATAATAAATAAATAAATATTTTTTAATAAAAGATTATATTTTAACAGAGAATCCCTTCATATTCTGGATCATATGAGCCATCTCCTGTATCAATTCCAATTTCCTAACCTCACAGAGCATCCCGAGTTTTACCACCCAGGAGTTCAAATAGACAGTTGACTCACAGACATACTACAACTCAAAGGAAAGAATACAATTCCCAATAAAAATCATTCATATATAAGTGTTTGAGCCCAAAAGCTCTTGTCACATTTTATTTAAAATTTGTAATGATCATATAGGAAGACAAGTGAAAAGTGCCAATTTAGCAGGTACAAAAGAGAACCTGTGGTGTTGGATATGTGACCCAAATTCAGAGATTGTGCTGAAAAAGGAATTCTCACTCATTTTGAAAGAAAAATAGACTAGAGATTGTTTTAAGGAAACTCTGTAACTTTTTTGCATTTTGAAAGTAACTTTTGATCTTTATGTTTATTTGCTAAGCAATGAAATTTTATTTTAAAAATAAAGATGTGTTTATAATAGAGCAGTGCATTATATAAATACAGTTAAAAGCTTTGAAAATAATTTTCTCCTTTCAGGAGATATGAAAGCAAAGTAATTAGAACATTGAATCAACTTTTACAAGATTATTAGAGAACACATAAGCTCACAAATTATATTGAATATGTCTGAGAACTAAAATTCAATAAAATTATGATGAGAATATGGAGTTATTTAATTTTTATTTAATAAACTAAGTTACATAATGTGTTTGGATCAGGAGGAAATAGTTCCTCTTTACCTCTTTTCCTCTCTCCTACACAGTCAGCAGACAGTCTCTATGCATGTTAGCCAACACCATCACTCTTATGTGACATTTTTTCTCAAACAAACATATAGAAATAGTTTGGTGAGGTCAGATGATAGTCCAAAAATTTATTTTATAACTACTTATTATCCAGAAATAAGTATTGCTTTGTGTTATCGTAAGTCTGAGCAATTGTCATTTATAATCTCGATTATACCACCAGAATTTCTAAGTCTCTTCCAGGAAGGGACTCAAATGTAGTTCATTTTGAAAATTAGCTGTCTTACACGTTTCTTTATAGGGGAATTATTGTTTAATAGATTGCAAAGTTATAATTTCATGATTTACCTTGTAAATCATTTCACCTTCTATGGCTCTATATTTAAATGTTTTTCTTAAGGCACATAGAGCAAGATCTTTCTTTGAGGGAAAAAAATCCTGAAATAACACATTTGGAAGTCTAAATGTCATTAAATATCCAAAGAACCTTAAGTAATTGTTATCAATGTGTTTTTCATTAATGAAGAATACACTAAATAGTTGAATGTAAAATACTAGCATTCAGGGCCTAGGGAAATAGCTAAGTAGTTAAAAATGATTTGCTTACAAATCTTAACATCCTAGGTTCAGTTCCCCATCCAGAGACATTAAGCCAGGCAAGGCTTTTATTTGCAGTAGCAAGAGACCACAGTGTACACACACACACACACACACACACACCTATAGCAATTAACTAATTAATTTAAAAGTTAGCTTTCAAAGGGCTGGAGAGATGGCTTAGCAATTAAGGTGCATGCCTGCAAAGCCTAAGGACCCCGGTTTGATTATCCAGGTCCCGCATAAGCCACATGCACATGGTGGTGCATGTGCCTGAAGTTTGTTTGCAGTGGCTAGAGGCCCTGGCACGTCCATTCTCACTCTCTCTTTCTCTTTCCCTTTCTCTGTCTCTAATAAATAAATAAAAATAAAACATAAAATCTTTAAAAATGTTAGCTTTCAAAGGGTACACATACAATCAGTAGTGCATTATCTTTTATAATGGCAATATACTAGATCGTATTCCAAGTTTTTGAGAATCAATTACTCAGTAGAAATAAATGTAAACATAGCTATAGTTCAAGATATGAAAATCAGTATAAGGGATTAAATAGCTTTCCTAATATTTCACAGTTGTCGAGTATAAAAATATGTTTAGCAGAGTAATTATTACATGAACATGTTCAAATCCTAATTCTTGGGTCCTGTGAAAACATAGGTAGTAGGAGTGCATTGATACTGCATTGAACTGAGGGGGCAGATGCTCTGACTTTAAAATAAGATAGATCCTGGGGAAACAGTTCAGTCAGCGAAGCGTTTGCCCTGCACATGTGAGTACCTGAATTTGATCCCCAGTTACCTTATTAAGCCCTCTAAGTGGAGCAGCAGTGTCAAGGAGGCAGAGATCGATGGATCCTTGAGGTTGTGAAACCAGTCTAGCCTAATTAGGTTAGTTCCAGGTCATTACATAACTCTGTCTTTTAAAAGCTGATGAAAACTGGCCATTGTGGCTCATACCTTTAATCCCAACACTCATGACAGAGGCCATGGATTTTATGTAAGCCTGGGCTATAGAGTTAGTTCTAGTCCAACCTGGGCTAGAGTTAGACACTGCTTCACAAAAAGAAAAAGAACACCACCATCAAAAAAAATTAAAAAACAGGGCTGGAGAGATGGCTTAGCGGTTAAGCGCTTGCCTGTGAAGCCTAAGGACCCCGGTTCGAGGCTCGGTTCCCCAGGTCCCACGTTAGCCAGATGCACAAGGGGGCGCACGCATCTGGAGTTCGTTTGCAGAGGCTGGAAGCCCTGGCGCGCCCATTCTCTCTCTCCCTCTGTCTTTCTCTCTGTGTCTGTCGCTCTCAAATAAATAAATAAGTAAAAATTAAAAAAAAAAATTAAAAAACAAGGGCTGGAGAGATGGCCTGGTGGTTAAGGCGCTTGCCTGCAAAGCCTAAGGACCCAGGTTCGATTCCCTAGTACCCACGTAAGCCCAACGCACAAGGAGGCACATGTGTCTGGAGTTCATCTGCAGTGGCTGGAGTCTCTGATGTGCCCATTCTCTCTCTCTCTCTTCCTGACTATTTCTGCAACTCTCTCTCAAATAAATAAATAAATATTTTTTAAAAATTAAAAAAAAATCCTGATGACACAGGAGAATGGGAACCTGAGGCTGTCCTGTGTTGTAGTTATCTTCTGTTGCTGGGACAAAACACCTTCTGTTTATGGGAGGAAATGGTTTATTTCAGGCTTACAGCTTCAAGGAGAAGCTTCATCATGGTGGAGGAAGCTAGCTGACCTCATCATACAGTCAGTCATACCAGAGGAAAAAAACCGCAAACATGAGCTGGGTATGAACTCACAAGCCTGCTCTCCACATCAAGGTCAACCCCTCATGATATACTTCCTTCAACAGGGCTCTACCTAAGTAGTGTGCTTAATCAAGAACATCTGAGTAGATGGAGAGATGGTTTAGTGGTTAAGGCATTTGCCTGTGAACCCCAAGGTCCCATGTTCAGCTCTCCAGACCCCATGTAAGACAGATGCACGTGGAGGCATAGGTGCACAAGATTGCACATGTACACAAGGTGGCACACACATCTGGAATTAGATTGCAGTGGCTGGAGTTCCTCATGCTCCAAATATCTCTCTCTTGTGTGCACGCTCTCATAAAATATATATATATATATATATATATATATATATATATATATATATATATATATATATATATATATATATATATTGGGCTGGAGAGATTGCTTAGTGGTTAAGGCATTTGCCTGCAAAAACAAAGGATCCCCATTTGATTCTCCAGGACCCACGTAAGCCAGATGCACAAGGTGGCACATGCATCAGGAGTTCATTTGCAGTGGCTGGATGGCCTGGTGTGCCCATTTTTTTTCTCTTTCTCTCTCTCAAATAAATAAATGAAATATATATTAAAAATAAATAAAACTAAAAATAAACAAACACCTGAGGCTGTGAAGACATTTTCATTCAAACCACTGCATCCTCTGACCTCCACATACATGTGAACATATTCATACACACATGTACACATGGATGCACATAAATAAGGAGATGAACACAGGTTATGGTCCAAAACAATCTCATGAATGGCTAAAATAAAAGAGGCAAGATCCATGAGAACAGCATCAGAAACCATGTGAAAAAATATATAATCACCCACAAAACCAACTATTGCAGACTTTGAAGCTATAACTGACCATAGACCAAAGAAAGCAGGCAGCTTTTGAAAGTTTGAAAAGAGACTGAAATAGATTCTTCCATCACACCTCCCAAAGGCAGTGCAAATGTGGTACTATCATCAATTTAATCTCCACAAAGACCTATATCAGATACCTAAGTCTTTGATTAAATGACAATAGATTTTTGATAAACAGTAAGTAAACAAAGTAAGGACTTCATTCATTCACGCATATTTTTTCATTCTCATTGTATGCCAAGCATTGCCCTCAGTTCACAAGATACATTAGAGAGCATGGCAGATGAACTTGTATAGTAGTAACAGCACACGCCAGTTTCCTCACATCTGAGCAGGTCATAAATTAGATCAGAATTGGTATACACACACACACACACACACACACACACACACACACACATGCACCTGCCCCTCCTGTGAGCAGTGGGCTAGGAGGACCCATGAAGTCCTGAAAACAAAGCAGTCCACTGAGAAAGTTGTTGGTTACCTGCCAGGGCTAAAAGGTAAGAGCCTATTGCTGAAGACAGTGCAAGCTGCTATCTCAGGACTGTGAGGGACCATGTGGGATATGAGAGGAAAGTCAGTTCTCTCTTGGTAAACCTTCATGATATTGGAAAGTGTTGCGGGAGCTACTGGGCAATAATGGCCACTAAAGTTATAAATAAGAAGGATACTCTGCAAGCTTTATAACTGATTATCCTGACAGGAAATACACACCAGTGAAATAGTAACACAGTCTTTGCAGGTTACCAACTGCCCTTTAATTGGATATGAGGCCCACTAAGTGGGAGAGAACTCATTACTGGTACTGGGAATCAAATTAGAATCCCATGGCCAGTAAACTCACAAACCCATGGGAGAAGCCTCACTCTTCATTGGATAAGTAGAGTTCACATACACAGAAAAATGTCTCTCAAAGTTCCATGCATGTGCCCTGCAATCAAATCTGTGCTCACTCTCAGTCAGAGAATCTGTCCTATTTTACAGGTATCACAGACTAGTGGGGAGATACAAATCTGACTGCCCACCATGAGACCTGCAACCTCTACCACATTGACCATGGCCCAGGGAAATTGCAGAGGAATCACCAATATGAGTGTTACAACCAAGGCTAGCTTGACAACCACTTCCATGGAAACAGCAACAGACATTGTGGGAAATCAAAAACACCAAAGCAGAAACACAGAGGCTACAGAGAACTCAGTACTAAACCAAACTGCTAACAGACCTGCCAAGGCTACAGGATTCATGAGGAAGAGAGTGCAGGAAGATTGTAAGAACAGGATAGGTAGAAATTTCCTGAGACACTTGCTCCACCAGACAGACTAAGGCTCTAATTACCACACAGTGAACACCAGCAACTCCATTGAGGAGAGCCTCCAGGGAAGTGGGGACTGAGGGAATGGAGAAATAAGACTATGACCTATGTACAAGATACTTTTTAAAGAAAGTAGATATGCAAGCCAGGTGTGGCGGCACATGCCTTTAATCCCAGCACTCAGGAAGCAGAGTTCAAGGCCACCCTGAGACTATATAGTGAATTCCAGGTCATCCTGGGCTAGAGTGAGACCCTAACTTGAAATAAAAAATGTAGATATGGGCCTAAGGAGAATACTAAATGGTTAAAGATGTTGCTTGCAAAGCTTGACATCGTGAGTTAAATTCCCAAGCATCCACATAAAGCCAGATGCAAAAGGTAGCACATACATCTGGAATTCATTTGCAGGGGCAAGAGTCACTTCTCTCTCCTTCTCTCTCCTTCCCTCCCTCCCTCCCTCCCTCCCTCCCTCCCTCCCTCTCTCTCCTTCTCTTTCTCTCTTACTCGCTCTCTCACCTTACAAATAAATAAAAAGATTTTAATAAAAGAAAATAGATATGATACTGGAACAGGCTATAAAGCTCAAGGCCTATTCTTCAGTGACCCAACTCCTTCTGACAGGCCCCATCTCTCACAGGATCTGCCACATCACAGAACAGTGTACCCAGTGGGGGGTTAAATACTCAATAAAATATACCAAAAATTATCTATTAAGAAATATCCTTAAACAAATATTAAAATCAGGTTTGACCTGCTAAGTTTTCTTTGACTAGTTTCTAGTGAATAAGATACCAATAATATAAAAATGATTTAATTCTTTCTGGCACTCATTTTAATATACTTTTCTAATGAATAGAATGTACTTTATTCAAATATACTGTGACACACATCTAAACCATTGATTTTTTGAAGACATAAAGTCATGGATTTTGAAAATAGGGAAGAAACACATTGATCCTATAATGTGAAAAATAATGCTGAGTTGGGTCCTAAATGCCATGAAAACACTGAAGCACATCTTGCTGATAAATTTGAGGAGATGATTATATTTTAAGTATTAGGAAAGTAATGAAATTTCATTCTGAGGCAGTTATTTTATGGATATTACTCCTCTATGTTCTGTAGAACTCATAAGTCATGAGGATTCAACATAAGTATACCTAAATGTGCACGGATTTATCATTTTATTTTCATAAAATGCAATCAAAATTGCTGTATGTTAAAAAAAAATTATACCATTCAATATGTTTTGAAATATATCTTGCAAAAAGAAAAGATCAGATAGAAGATATATAAAAGAAAATATGGGAATAGAATAATCATAAATATAACTGACACTTTTCTCTAAGATCATAAAAATTTAGTCTTTTGAATATATTGCAGTTCATTATATTGAGTGTTCAATGCATAATTCAAGGATTTTAGCTGAAATACAATAATGAAAAGAAATAAGATTTTTCTGTTTGAATATTTTTTTTCCTAGAGAAGTCAGTTGTTTAAAACTGAGAAATAAATACATGTACATGATAATAATAATGAGAATTTAACAGGTGAAGAGCCAAGCTTGAAAATGCTATTTAAAATAAAACACAACTCTGGAAGTGATTCATAAACTTCAGTGATGATTTTATTTTTAATTCAAACAGTGTTCCTCTTTTCTCTTTTATGTAGTTTATTCTTAAGAAGCTCTGATGGTGTAACAACTACTGAGCATGCTGTAGAATAAATGTAGGTATTAACAGTTTTAATACTTAGGAGCTGTGACTGCTATAGTAGTTTAAAATGAAATCTATATTGGGGAAATTTTGCTACTCCCCCCATAGGAAAAGTCGACACTGTTGAGATATTTCTGGCTGTCACACCTTTACAAGAGAAGAGGTGCTATGATCAGTTAGTGAGCAGAAGCAAGCAATGCTAGTAAACATCCTGTAATTCACAGAATAAAAATTATCCGGCTCCCACAATTAATTGTGTCATAGTTGAAAAACTCTTATCTAATAAACAATGTTAGATTGAAATATTAATTACTTAATGATAATATCTGTCAAAGAATATAACTAATTTTCAAGCTACACTTCACTTATTTCTGACAGAAATAGCTGGAGACCTAAGTTAACCATTAATTGTCTTGGTCATTGAGATATATGTCTAGATTTAAAACTTAATTTAATGTTACTCATTACCTTTTATAGAAGTAAAAGAATAGAAGCAATACCACATGATGTTTCAAAGTACATTTCAAATAATTCACTGTTTAGATTGGCTTCTCCCCAGAGCAGAGCTTGAGGTAAGGACTTGGTTGCAAGTTTGGAGGCACAATATTGATATACATGGGAGGTGACCAGGAAGGCAGGAAAGACACAGCTTCAAAAATGAATGAAAGCAGGAATGACGTGGTGGTGATGCATTATGCAGTTGACCCATGTTAACTCCTTGACAAACAGTGACTCTCCTGATGGTGCCTTGCTGCAGCCTACACATTTCTCCCCCAAGTATGTCTCAGGGAAACATTTGTATCCAGAACGCCATTAAAGAAACTCCACAATTTTTCTCAGAATGTCAGTGTCCTAGATGTTTAGCCTGCAATAAAGGTGAGAGCTGAATGAGCTTCCTGCTTTGGGAAAGGCTTTGGGTTAGAAAGTTGTGTGACCTGTGGTGGACATGAGACGCAGCTTGCTAAGGGATTCCGAGCTCCCACTGAGCCTCCTGTCACAGAAATCAGATGCAAATTACTCAAATTCAATAAGGGGAAGAGAGCTTCCTTTCTGCTTCTTTCTTTTGACAATAATGCAATTTTGATAAACAATAATTTCAGTGATAAATGAAAGAATACTGCAAATAAGATGTTTAAATAATTTAAGAATTTTTCATTTGGCACATAGTAACTGCACTGTATGATATCCCAATGCAAACATTCTTTATATGCGCACACACACACTTGTGTGTCCATGTATATATACATGTGCATATACATCCCCATACATATATATCTATGTTTGGGCCAGATTAGGGCAGTAGGTATATCCATCATGTAAAAGTTTTAACAATTCTTTGAGTCTGCAACATTAAAAATTCCCTGTGCTAGTTGTTTTGAAATATATAATTCATGGTTGTCAATAAAGGTTGGATTCTTTGTTATAAAATGTTAGGATTTATCTCTCCTATACAACTGCACTCCTGTACCCACTGACTTTCTTTTATCTTCTCATCTAACTGTTTCACTGTGGTATCAATTATTGTCAATAGAAGACAACTTTCTTAACTTCTACCTTTAAGGAAGAATATATATATATATATATATTTGGTTTTATTTATTTGACATTTTCACTTAATATAATTCCCTACAGGTCTACTCAAGTTGCTTCAATAGTTTATTTTAGCAATGAATAGTAAAAACATAAGAGAATATTTAATAAAACTTAATTAATTTACAGTTTAAGAACATGATTTCCAAGTAAGAAATGGATGATTTTTTTTACTCATACTTTATTATTTTTTTTTATTAATTAGTTTTGTGCTCAGCTAATACAGTCAATTTGGTACCGTTGTTAGGTTCATCCATGTCTTACCCGCTCCCCCCGGCCCCTCCTTATTGAGGTATATGGGTCATGCATTCTGGAGTTTGCCCACAGTTATGGGTAGGATAAATGTCTTTGCATATCATGACCCAACATGTGGCTCTGACATTCTTTCCGCCCCTTCTTCTGCAAAATTTCCCTGAGCCATGTTGGGTTCACTTTTGGTCTGCTTCAGTGATGAGGTGTTGGGGCCTCTGGATATCTAATTTATCTCTGTGTTGATCTCCTTCACCCTTGTGCTGGTAGCTGGTTCACCAAGAAAACAGAACCCTTGCTTGTTTCGCCAATTATTCTTAGTTTCAGCGTGGGCCCTTTTGAGGTATGATGGGGTGGCTCTCTCCTTAGGATCTACATTTATCTGAAAAAAAGAAGCAGATTCTCCAATGGAGAGTAAGTTAGTACCAGACACATGAGATAACCTTTACTTTATTATGAAGAATTTAATAGGTGTAGGCCCTCTTATGGCCCATGATTGGTGGTAGCTTGATAATGGAGATCGGACTTATGTTTGGATATGGTTCTGACTAGTTTCCAAGCTCCAGCTATGGGTACCTTATCACTTAGGGGATCAGTTACCCTAATCAAGAGCACTTGGTTTCCCACCATGGCTGTGCGCCACTATTGCACTCGTGTGAGCATCACGATAGATTATTTGCTGCTAAGTAGGTTAGACCATGAGTAGCTTTGACAGATATTGGTCATTTTCCCCCAGTCGCCCATGTAGCACCTTCTGGCACTAGATGCACTGACTGTCTGGGGACTGACTTTCTTCCAGCTTCCAGCCATGCCATTCCATTTTAAGTAATTGATGATTTAAACTTAACAGTGAAATAAAAAGATGCATATACAAATACAATTAATAACATTTAACTTTGAAAGCTCATAGAAAACTAGGTTTCTTCATTACTATCTCTTGCTTAGCTATTACTATAGCAAGATTATGGGGCTGGAGAGATGGCTTAGCAGTTAAGCGCTTGCCTATGAAGCCTAAGGACCCTGATTCGAACCTTGATTCCCCAGGACCCACGTTAGCCAGATGCACAAGGAGACGCATGCGTCTGGAGTTTGTTAGCAGTGGCTGGAAGCCCTGGCGCACCCATTCTCTCTTTCTCTCTCTCTCTGTCACACTCAAATAAATAAAAATGAACAAAAATGTAAAAAAAAATACATTATGTATTTCTGCATAGACAAAACAGAATCCAAGTGATGTTTCTAAGTTATTCAGAACAAAATACTAATTAATTTGAGCTACTTTTTAAACTTTACAATCACATCTTTGTAATTTACTTAGTAATTTGTTTTTCATATTATATTTATATTAGTGACTTACCACAATATCCTCAAAAGCCTTTGGTTTAATACCATATGTGTGTGTATGTGTGTGTATGAGAGAGAGATAAAGAGAGGGGGAAAGATAGAGAGAAAAAGAGAGAGACAGAGAGAATGGACACAACAAGGCCTCCAGCCACTGCAAATTAACTCCAGCATGAACCTCCTTGTACATCTAGCTTAAGTGGGGGATGGGAAGTCAAACTTGGGTCCTTATGCTTCGCAGGCAAATGCCTTAACTGATAAGCCATCTCTCCAGCCCTGGAATAATATATGGTTTTAAATTTGGTAATTACTCACAGTATAGACTTCCTTCAAATCCCACTACTAGAAGTATATAAGAGGATACTTAATATATGATCTAAAAAAAAACCTTAAACTCTACTTTTAATGTAACATCTCCTCTTTGCTTGTTATCTTCCTCTCATATGATCACTGGGCCATTAAAAATGCTTGTGCTATCAAGATTCCATGTATTTAGGAATTGAGCAACTGTCCAGTGGTTTAAAGGTTTTTCTTACAGTTTCATTGGAAAAAAACAAATTAGCAAAACTATCTGAATTGCCCACACACATTAATATCACATGTGTGTGTGTTTACATGTATGTATATCCAACAGTTTATTGGACCCTAGTTGTTATATTGACTTATAAACATTAATGGGATATAAATCATACCAACCAAAGGAGTTACTTTGTCATTAAGTGGCTTATCTGCCATTCTAATTCTGAAATGAATTTCAGACACTTTAGAATAGCTGCAGAATTTTAGGATCCTTTTTAAAAAAAAAAATCTGGGCTTGGTGGACCATGACTTTATTTATTTATTATGGAGAGAGAGAGAGAGAGGGTATGGGCCTGTCAGGGACTCCCGATGCATGCCCACCTTTGTGCATCTAGCTCTATGTGGGAAATCAAACCTAGATCATTAGTCTTTTCAGACAAGCACCTTAACCAATAGCCATCTCTCCAGCCCTAGTATACTTTTTTGAGAAATAAAAGTGAAGCTCTTTATGTGATGCTTTTGTCCAAATAAGAAGGTCAGTTGGGTCAGTTCTGGTATAGACTGGAATTCATATGGCTGATTTATGTTCATCATTGAATAGCTTGTAACTGAAAAAGAGGAAACCATTAGAAATTAAAACAGAAAGTTGGTTAATTTAAATTCATAAGGAAATGTGCTACCTATGAATAATGAGAACTATGCCCCATGACAAAGCCTGTAATCTCAACCATTCTGGAATTAAGGCAGAAAATATTCCAAATTCAAGGTTTATATGGACATAGAATGAGTTCAAGGCCAGTAGGACAACCTACTTAGACTCTATCTCAAGATTAAGTGAGTAAAAATTAACAACATTTATCAAGAACTACCATATCATTAAATTTAACAGTATGCATTTCTTTATCGTGAAAGAGAATTTTATGACTTGGCATAAGCTTCAAGTAGGATTAAAAGGTGAACAGTGATTTGTAATTAGAGAAATATAGCTGTCCTTAGCAAGATATTTTTCAGTCTATGAGATCATACAGAAAAAAATAAGAAATTGCTAATGAACCGTTCTATAAAATGCAGCTCAGAAATTTAACCTTCTGTGGTTTCATTCTTGATTCTTCCAGCATTTATTACCTCAAAGTGAATAACAACAATGACTGAAAGGAAGAAAAGCAAATGGCAATCTATACATGTGAGTGGAAAGTGAGATTTTGCTGCGAATGGGCTGGTCAAAGGAGAGGTCTTGAACTAAAGCATAAAATAAGAGAAAGTAAAGTCTCCTCAAAGGTATGAGCACAGTGCAGCTGAAGTGAATATGAAAAGAAGAATATGAAGAATAATAGTAAGAGATAACACTAGAATAGGCATCAAGAGAGAACTTAGGAGGCATGTTAGTTAATTTTCATTGTTTTGCACAGAAATAACATGTAGTATTAAAACCCCTTAAGCAATGTAATGAAAAGGTGATGTAAGATGATTGAAACGGCGGAGAGGACATGGGGAGAAGAATGGGAATGTACAGGTGGCAGACTGGGAGGCCTGGCTGTGCAATGACACTGGTCAGGGGGTGGACACACACAGGCAATGGCCAGTCAGCAGATTCTGGAGGATCAGGTGCTCACTGTGAGAGCCAAGATGAAAGGTGTCCTATTTAGCCATTTGGGAGCCAATTTTGCAAGTGGAAGTATGGGGAGCTGAGCAGGAATTACTTTAGCTTAACAAAACATAAAACATTTTGGGATGCTAGAGAGATGGTGCAATCATTAAGGTGCTTGCCCGTAAATCCTAATGACCAGGTTTTATTCCCCAGTGCCCACATAAAGCCAGATGCTGAAAGTGGTGCACGCATTTGGAGTTTGCACTGGCTTGAGGCTCTGCCATGCATACTCATTTTCACTTTTTATCTCTTTTTCTCTCTCTTTCTCTTTCCCTATCTCTCTCTCTCATCTCTGCTTCAAACAAGTAAATGAAATATTTAAAATGTCATTTTGAAAATGCATGTAAGATAATAAAAGGAATAGGCCTAAAGAGGATCAGATACAAGGGATTGAGTAAAGGAAAGGTGGAGGGAGGATTAACCAAAATCTAAGTGGATATAAATAAGTCATATGGAAACGTACTTTTTTGGGACAATGGAACACTCAGAAACCATAGATTTTTACTAGAAAATTTTCAGTGCCAGGAAAGAGATACCTTCCAGTAAGTTATTTGCCTAGGAGGTAACTGGTACCCCAAAACATTACAGGACATTGCTGAGGCTCTTGGTTTCCTACCAGGAATAGATGGTAAGACCCTATTGCTGAAGACTCGACATACTTGGGCTACAAGGTCACTGAGAAATCCTGCTGAAGCTGAGCTTAAAACCTCCTCCATGTAGACCAGCTGACAGAAAGCTTGCAAAAACCACACTGCATGCAGTTCAATGGGAGAGAGATAAATCACCAGTGGAGATATTCAACAGTGGACACTGCAAACCTTAAATATGGCCAGCCAGGCCAAATGAGCCAACGGGTGCAATAATGGCATGTCTTTTATAGGAGAAACCAACTGCTCTCTAATTGGACTGTTGGCCCACTCCATGGGAGGGAATGCATCTCTTACACTTAAAATCTATGACAGGGGGGCTGGAGAGATGGCTTAGCGGTTAAGCGCTTGCCTGTGAAGCCTAAGGACCCCGGTTCAGGGCTCGGTTCCCCAGGTCCCACGTTAGCCAGATGCACAAGGGGGCGCACGCGTCTGGAGTTCGTTTGCAGAGGCTGGAAGCCCTGGCATGCCCATTCTCTCCCTCTCCCTCTATCTGTCTTTCTCTCTGTGTCTGTCTCTCTCAAATAAATAAATAAATAAATATTTAAAAAAAAATTAATAAAAAAAAAATCTATGACAGGGTAGTCATGAGCCCTACAGGTGTAACGTCTGCTGCTGTCTGGCTAAATTTATATACCATGCTCACCAAACATCCCAATAAGCACTTCTCTTAAATTAACACATAGTCTCACTCATCTGCAACACCTAAACTGAATCTGCCCAAGATGCCTTACATACCCAGCAAGCACCTCATGGACTACACAATAAGATGGATGGGAGGGCGGGGAGGGAATCAAAGGGTGGAAAACAGTAATCCAGACCCAAACGGCAATGGTACCATAAAATTCTACTTCCTAAAAGACAGACCAAATGGCTGAACCTTCACTAGACCCTTACAGGAAACACCTGAACCACAAGACACTGGAGAGGGTAGGATCAAGACTGACCTAAATCTCCTACATCTTCCCTCCCTCCCTCTCCCCCTCTCCCCTCTATCTCTCTCCTCTCTAACTCTTGTATATTAGTTATCTTTTTCCTCAATTTCTTAATGGACATTGACCTGAAACTCCCACTTCCAGCTTGGGCCTACCATTCACAATGAGCTTTTGATCAGAGAAACCTACAAGGTTTCCCAAAACAATGACAGACTTCTGTCAGAGTACTTGATGACCAACCAAAGGCCAGTGATAAGACCCTATTGCTGAAGACTCCATACACAGCTGACGTGTAAAATGGAATGACATGGCTGGAAGCCAGGAGAGAGTCAGTCCCCAGACAGTTAGCGTGTCTAGTACCAGAAGGCGCTACATAGGCGACTGGGGGAAATGACCAAGATCTGTCCAAGCAACACATTATTTAACCTAATTAGCAACAAATAACCGGATGTGATGCCCACACAAGTGCAATAGTGGTACACAGCCATGGTGAGGAATCAATTGCTCTTGATTTGGCTAACTGATCCACTCAGTGGTACTAGACCCTTAGCTGGAGCTGGGAAACAAGTCAGAACCATACCCAAACACAAGCCCACTCTACAATATCAAGCTACCATCAATCACGGGGTATAAGAGGGCCTACACCTATCAAACTGTCTATCAAAAAAGTAAGTGTTATCTCAATTTTCCGGGTGCTAACTTACTCTCCGTTGGAGAATCTGCTTATCTTTTCCAGATAGATGCGGATCCTAAGAAGAGAGCTGCCCCAACATACCTCAAAAGGGGCCCAACTGAAACTAAGGACAACTGGCGAAATAAGCAAGGGTGCTGTTTTCCTGTGAACCGGATACCAGCACAAAGGGGAAGGAGATCAACGCAGAGAAAAGTCAACTCCTACCAAATCAGAGAGCCAAAGCCTCAGAGGCCCCCAACACCTCAGCACTGAAGCAGACCAAAAATGAACCCAACATGGCTCAGGGAAATCTTGCGGAAGAGGGGGCGGAAAGAATGTCAGAGTCACATGTTGGGTCATGATTTGCAGAGACATTTATCATACTAATAACTGGGGGCTAACTCCACAATGCACGACCCATTTTCATTAACAAGGAGGGTCTAATGGGAGGGGGTAGATCACAGATGAGCCTAAATAATGGTACCAAACTGCCTGTATTCACTGAAATGAAAACTAATAAATTAAATTAAAAAAAGAAATAAAATTATAGATGATAATCCAGAAAATAAATTTCATGAGCACACTGTATAGGGGGGTTCAATTTATATTTTTGTAATAGGAAATAAATGGAAAATTATGTGCAGATAAAGGTAAAAGCTGAGTGCTTAATTTTAAAGCTTTGGTCATAGCTCCAAGAATAAACTGTTTGTTCATGAAATATGAGTAACTGAAGTAAGATCTCCTGATCCTATTTAAAGCCTGATGGTGTAGCATTAGACTATAGTCCCAGCATGCCTAGGGCAAGGAGGGAGGAGAAGGCAGGAAATCTCTTATAAGCTTTGCTCCAGGGCCAGAGGGCTAGATGAACAGTAGTAAACATCGTGGAAAATGAGATACCCTATCTCAAAGTGGAATATCAGGACCAACATCTGAAGCTTTGTTGTGATCAGTCCCAAAATTCCTACACATGCCTGCATGCTTACAAATGGATGGATGTGTGTACATGCCCATGCACACAAATACACATGATCATATTTTATAATAAATCTTTGAACAGTAATACATTATAGAACATCATTTAGGGCTTTCAGTACAAATGGATATTTTTTTGGAGAAAGTTGGGGTCTATCTCCTGACAGGAAGGAAAAGACAAGCATCTGGGACTCAACTATTCCCATGGAAATTAAATATGTGATTTCATCATGGGAGAGGATTTCAAGTGTATATCCATGTTGTCTTACCAGAAATCTGACTTCATAAATTTTACATAGTTAAGAAACTGTTTTAATGTTTAGGTCTGCACCTATGCTAATTTCAGTCAGTATTTTCAAGTTATCTTTGCAGCAATAAACTACGTTTTCATTCTATGCATAGTATATGCTACCCAGTAGTACAGACGTCTCCAGGGCATGTAGGACCTAAGCAGTTACCTGTTTTCTCAAAATTCTGGGAGAAGAATGTTCTTTCTGACATTTAAACAGAGTGAATTTTACTTAGTTATCTTCTAAATAGAATACAATCATAGACACTTTACTGTGTATTATGCAATTATTATCATGAATATCATAGTCTTGTTACTAAGCAGGTGCATATCCTTTATTTATTCCAGAAAAGTCAAGTTGAACACAAAGCTTATTATCAATCAAGATCATAGTGAATATTATCAATAATTGTATATTATATACTTAAAAATCACTGAGAATAAATTTTTGCTGTTCTCACAAAAATTATGCTTAAAATTGTGGGGATGAAAAATTCTTTCTATATTTACAAGCTATAACCTAAAATGGTACCTCATAAATATATAAAATTATAATTAAATTTAAAATGATTGTAGTGTCATAATCTGGTCATAAAATACATTTACCTTATGTCTAGTTAACAAAGCAAAAATATGGTGAAATGAAGTATGCAATCCTACAGGATATAGTGTATTCCCATTTTGGTTGTATGACACAAGAAAATATCCAATAAGTTACTTTGTACTATTTTTTCATAGAATATACCTGGCTCAATATATGTTACTACTGGAACTAAATACTACAAAATCTATACTCTCACATTGAATAAATGCTGACATTTCAGACCCAAATGGAGTCTTACATTCTGTCTGTTCAATGCTGTGATGTGTGCAGTAAAAGGTCTGGAGCGCTTTGTCTGTGTTACAGTTGGAGGACCTTTCGTGGAGGTTGCATGCTCATCCTTTCCTTACTGACCCTGTCATAGTAGTGCTTCTAACAGCTTTGCTCTGAGTACTGAATGTATTTTTAACTCACAGAAGTCAATAGTATTCATGAGGTTTTGTCGCCAAATGTGTTGAAAAATAGTTTCTAGAAGGCCACTAAAATTGGGTTATTCTTTAAAGTTTCTTATCATTGAGTTTAAGCTTCCAACTCTAGCAGAGAAATCTACTAGACCTACCTAAACATCATGCTTGAATAATTGAAATCTTGAAAGCAATAGTGGCCATGTGATTATCACCCTTTCTAGGAACTATCACACACAAACAGCCTATGTGTTCCAAACTTTAAATTGATCTTTTGGGGAGTCTCCACTGAGCCTACATTTCAGGATAGATCATCTCTAATAGCCCTCTTCAAAAATGATAAAGATATGTCTAGCAATATTCACAGTCTACTAGTATTAGGACAAAACTCAAAAATTGTTTTTATTTGAGTAGGATTCAAATAGTCTCTAATAGATAATATATCCTTAGATATGACAAGATAGATATTTGTAACTGGGAGAAACACTACAATCTATGATGATGATCCATCAAATTAAAATTTAAGAAAGAAATACAGGAATAAATTACATTTTTATTTTTAACATTTTTGCAACTTTGAATATTAAGTTCATGTCCCCAAAAATAAAGATTATAATAATTTTTAATTTTTTGTTCATTCTTATTTATTTATTTGTGAGTGACAGGGAGAAACAGGCAGAGAAAGAGAGAGAGAGAGAGAGAGAGAGAGAGAGAGAGAGAATGGGCGTGCCAGGGCCTCCAGCCACTGCAAACGAATGCCAGATGTGTGCGCCTCCCTGTGCATCTGGCTAATGTGGGACCTGGGGAACTAAGCCTCAAACTGGGGTCCTTAGGCTTCACAGGCAAGTGCTTAACCACTAAGCCATCTCTCCATCTCCTATTATAATAATTTTTAAAATGTATTCAAGAAAGTAAGCATTCCAAATCAGTGGTATTGAAGATGTTATTTCAGTAAAAATTAAAACAAAATGTTCCGCCTTATTGAGATTTGACAAATAAAATTCATGGGTGTCAGAAAGGAATGCATGCTTAGTATTATAAACTTGGCCAAAAACCCATGCTGGAGAGGTCACTGGCCCTTGGAAGTAACCTACTAGTATTGCTTTTCTAATTAGACAATGTGTATATTTGGATGTAAAATGTCCCCACAAATTCATGTCTATGAATACTTAGTTCCCAGACTCTTGGGAAGGTAATAGAATCATTAAGAGGTGAAGCTTCCTGGAGGAATGTGTCACTGAGAGGAGGCCTTGAGTTTCCATGGCTGTGCCCTGCTTGCATTCATCTCTCTTCTACTTTCTCGCAGCTAAAATATGACAATGCGATGCCAGTCTCCTAGTCCTCCATGGTTTGCCTTTCACGATAGTCTTCCCCTCAAAATTGTAAGCAAGAAATAAATCCTTTCAGTCCTTATGCTGATTAGGATCAAGTGTTGTGCTTCAGCAATGGGAAAATAACTGATGCAGACACGTTGTCCACCTACCTTCTAAATATTTATATTTATACCCACACATCAGTGATACTCTCAGCATTGTCCAAAGGAGCTCCTTTTTGGAGTGTATGGCCATGCAATGGCTTGAGCTTGCAACTTGCAGCCCTGGAAGGTAGATCTTGGCTTAGGGAACATGTCACTGGGGGTGGATCTTCAGTCCAGCCGTAAGGTGAATTCAGAGCCAGTTTGAGCTCTGGCTGTTTGTGTTTACCAGTGTTGGCTTTTTTCTCTCTGCTTGGACCTGTGGTAGTGAGCCAGGTTCTTCCACCATTGATGCTGTCTGGCTGGATGCTATAAACCTGAAATAGAGCCTTTCCTTCAGCAAGCTGATTCTGGTCAGATGTTTGTCCAACAACACGAAGGTAACTGCAACAGTAAATTTGGTACTGAGAGTGGGTTTATTGCTGTGAATTTTTGGTTGAATTTAACAGTAATTGACTGGGGAGCTTAGTGGCAAATATGGAATAGAAATATATGAAAAATATACGCCTCATCATGCAAAATATCAAGGAAGTTTCAAGTTACTGGCAGAGAAACTAGCTTTAATTCACTGAAGCTGCAATTGTTAAGCAAATTACCACTATCGTGGGTGGGCCAAGTGTTTAACTTAATAATTCATAATTTATCCTTCTTGAGTCCATCTTTATCAATTGTTTGTTAACAACTTGGTGGCCAAAAATTATGGGGGACTCCTCCTGATTCTCAAAATACTGCATCAGTTGGGGACCTTTGAGGTTGGAATGAAAACAACTTGCATTGTGAGATGGTCATGAGACTGTGGGAACCAGGAACAGAATGTGATGGTTTGAAGGAATGGCCCTGTGGACTCAGGTCGTTATTAAGATTTAGGTTGCAACTTCAGTCCCTAGCAAAGCAAGCAGATCCCTGCTTGGAGGAAGTGCCATTAGGGGCAAGTCTTTAGTCCAGCCAAAAAGGGTGCTTAGAGCTAGTTTGAGCTCTGGCTGTTTGTGATTGCTAATGATAGCTTTTTACTCTCTCCTCTCTCTTTCTCCTCAGAAATAAATAAATAAAAATATCATCAGACTACTTGATATATCCATACATGATAGAGATACTTTCTATTGTTTTTTTGAAAACATTTGTGACATATTCTCAGTGCATTTAAAGTACACAGTAGAGGATTATTATTAAGTAGAATAAAAATTATGAACATTAGATATGCAGAATTTACTCATCCCATATAGCTGAAATGCACCATTTGTTCAATGCCCATCTCCCCAGAGTTGAATTTAAAAGAACATATAAATTTCTATTGGACAGTTTGTTTGTCTAACATTTTATATAATTGTGGAGATTATGTATCCTGTTATTATTTAACATTTGAGAGGATCTCACACTGGTAATT
This sequence comes from Jaculus jaculus, assembly GCF_020740685.1. Taxonomy (NCBI): domain Eukaryota; kingdom Metazoa; phylum Chordata; class Mammalia; order Rodentia; family Dipodidae; genus Jaculus; species Jaculus jaculus. Next base: position 29,308,203 of record NC_059112.1, on the reverse strand, counting down.
CTCTACAATGTTGAATATAAGATGGAATAATCTTAAAATATGAATTGTACTTTATAATTCTTATTTATATCCTTCATCTGTCAACACATGTTGAACTATAATGAAGCATTTAAAAGGATAGACCCTTAAGCTACTTGTCAAATAAATGAAATATTTAAAAATGGGTTTGTATATCGATATCAATACTTTTAAAATCCCAAGTAATTAATTTATAGCCAGGACTGAGCATGATAATTTTAGTAAACCAGAAATATCCATATACCTTTGTGGAATAATAACATCTAACTTCTGACTTCTAAGATCTGATCGTATTCACACAGAAAAGATGGTTAAAATGGAAAACTACAGGAACCAAGGCACAGTTGATATGGCAACAATTTACGAAACAAAAATCCTTATCTTTCCAAGACGCTTTGGGGATGTAGTATTGGAGTAAAGTTGGGAATGACATCAGAGGTATTTGAAAAGCCAGAGAAAAGGATGACCTCCAGGTGAAGGAAGAAAATTAGCACCAAATCATGTCTGACCAGTAGCAAAGAAGGCAGTGGAAGCTGAGTGAAATCTTGTGAACTGCTCATTTGAGCACAATCTACCAAGAGAGCTGAAAAGCCCACTCAGCCAAACTTACATCCTAGTTGGGCTTTCTTTCACGATTTTCATCTCAACAACCAATATGCCACTGCAAATGAAAATGAAGTAGTAGTTTAATTATTAGTCACTGATCACGGTAGGCAAAATGCAAAGTACCTATTCCTCCTATTCCTAAAGAAATGCATGCAATTGGCAAGTCTATCCTTTTATGTAACCATTCGTGATTTTATAACACTAATTATGTCATTGCAATCTGAATTTTTCAAATACATATTTGTTTAGAAAGGAGTCCATCATTATTTTCTAAAGTCTAAAGGCATATGTGTGACTTAATAGTCCCACTATATTAGTATGTATTCTAAGAAGCTAACTTCCTCTAGGACTTTGTGATGGGAAGGAAAACTTGTAAGCGAATTGTAAATCACAGAGTATATTTTGATCTTTATTGAATTTACCTAGCTTAACGATTAATAAAATCATATCATTTATACCACTTTATGCACATATAGTTGCATTTGGATCACTGGTTGCAACTTCAAGCCTTTATAGCTTGTAGAGTTAGAGAACACTGGGAAGTGTACATTTCCTATGGCATACTGTGCAGTGTTTTGGAAATATCACTGCCAAATAGCTCGATATGCTTCCAATTTTTCTGTGGAAGAGAGCTTATTTTTGTGAACAATTTAAGAGTTTATAAGCTATTAATCAGAGTTTGAATATCCATGTGCCATCAGCATCTGGCTTCTTTACAACTGAATTTCAACTTCTTTACAACTAAATATCTGGGAACATTTAAGTCAAGTAATGAAATTAAAATGAGCACCAGCATTTAAAAATACTTCTTGAATTTTTCCAGGTACAAACTACTTAAACAAATATGGGAAAATCTAATATTCTCTAAATTTTGAATGTTTAGTTTTCACATTTACTTATGCTATGGTGTATAAATGATTAAACTATAAGGTCTATAGTCACTGAAAAAGAGTACACATGGATGACCAAACCAAAAGACACTAAAAAGGGTCACAAATGTAATTTGAAGATTCCTGATCCTACAACCAGCGTTAAACACAGTCCAGCTCACAGCCAGATTATCATACATTTCCCTTACATACTTACTTATACCAGTACCATTACTTAATATCATATGTTTGGGATTGCAACAAAAACTTTGAAAGTGGGCCAAGTTTCAAACACACACATTGTCTGAAGGACATGGGCTAGAATAAGAACCAGGCTCAGCTGTGACACAGAAATTTCAAGTTTGTGATGAGAAAACTTAAGTCTCTCTAATATGTTAAATATTTTCCTGGTAAAATTAGGCATTATGTAATAAGAGATAGTTGATGAACTTTGGGTGATGAAAATGCTGAAAAATGTTTAAAAAGAAATGGGACAAATGAAACATATCAGCAATGAAGAATACCTTTGTCTGGCACACTTATGAACTAAAAATAGAAACACCATAAAGTATCCGTATCAGAAATGAATGGAAAGAAAAGAAAGGGTCATAATTTCTGATGTCATGGCAGGAACAGGATAGCAAATGACCATAAATAATGGTAGGGCAAGAAACTTGATACCTTAGAAGCAATGGATCAAGTTCAGACTCAAAACTCAGGGAATGGGAAATACATTATATGAATAGACTTATACTTATGAAAGTCACCAATAAATCATAAGGGAATTTCCAAAAATCACTTTTTTAAAATGAAATTCAGACTTCAATACATTTATCCACAATATGTGAATTTTAAATATATTTTTATTAAAGCTGGGCATGGTGGTGCACACCTTAATCCCAGCTCTTGGGAGACAGATGTGGGAGGATGGAGGATTGCTGTGAGTTCAAGACCAGCATGAGACTATTTCATGAATTTCAGTTCATCCTGAGCTAGAATGAGACCATACATAGAAAATATATGTATATATGTAGGTATATTAATGTATATTATGAATATATGTATATCCATATGTATGTGTACATATATATGTGTGTGTGTGTATGTATGTATGTGTGTGTGTGTATATATATATATATATACATATATATATATATATGTATGTATGTATGTATATCAAATGCAAGTCATTATTTCTATGTATAGATGTGTCTGTTCAGTGATTTTTTAATTACAAAGCGTAATATTGTCTATTATCTTTTATTTATTAATTCTTTGGGTTGTCTGAAGCAGAGTCACACCAGGCAACCCAAGCAGGCCTTAAACTCACCATTTCCCTGCCTCAGCCTCCCAACTGTGGGGCTACAGGATTCACCTCCATGCCACACAATTTTACTTTAAGAAAGCACTTTGGTCTTTAGTTTGACCAACTGGTTTACTAGGCAACAGGACATCAAGAACTACGTATATGATGAAATTTTCATGAGGAAAAAATAAACTTGATTGCATACATCAGATTATTTTGAGAGTGAAGATTTTTGGGTTCCAAGTATAATTTTTTTTTTCCTGTAAGAACAAAATAATTAGTAACCATTCACTCTTCTAATGGCTTAAACATAAATCTGTTTGCTTTTCTTTCTTGAGTTCAGAAGCTCAGCCCTGAGTACCCAAGCTTAGACCAGGATGTAAGATGTGCTTCTATCTGCAGGAGCTCTGGTTAAATTCATTTCCAGGCTGGTTGAAAGGCTGGCAGGATAAAGCTCAAAGAACTGTTGTGAGGGGCACTCAGCACTGCGGTCTTCTGGCCTCTTCCTCCATTGCCATGCCTGTCTCATTCCCTACCTTACTCTTCTACTCAAAAGGACTCCATTACTAATTTGTACCCACCAGGATCATCCAGGACGCTCTCTTTCAGTTGAGCTTAGTAGCCACATTGATTTTATCTGCAACTATACTTCTCATTTTCCATGTCCTCTTAACATATTCACAGACTTAATCTGAGAAATTAAGATGTGGACATCTCCAAATGGTCATTTTTACTGGCCACACAAACTTTATTAATTTACTATCCTTAGGCCTCCCTTCCCAGTAGAGTAGTTTCACCAAGAAATATAATACAATGGCCCGAAGGATGATAAGCCCAGGCTGGAAAATGGAGCCATACTTGAAATGCATGGTGCACACTCAGTAAAACATGTGCTGTTTTCTGATTATCTTTCCTCCTTGGCTGTGTTTTTCTTGTTTTTTGAGAGAACTTGTGAAGTGCAATACAGAAAACAAAGTATTTATTTCCCATCCCACATTTATATAAGTCATGTTGGAACCCACCACCATGTCTAGATTGTAAGTGGAACAGAAGAATAGTTTTAAATCATATGTAAGCCTTAATGATTTTTCTCATGTAATTCCTATTCCAAACAAAGTTGCAGTTAGGCTTTTGCCAACATTTTATTATACTTAGAATGTAGTTCAGGTCTACCTTTTTCAAATATTGTGCTATGTTTTGAGACCCACCATTTCCACAGTACTATAAATGCACATAAATTATAGGGAATAGATATGATATGCAGAGTAAGCTAAATACTGTAAGTATATTTTGTGATACTGTACTTGTCCTCAGTTATACCATGACAATCATATGCAATGACTCTAAATAAGGCTCTACACTCATACTTGTGGCCAAGATCTTAAATTTCATGCTTTTTTGATATGTGTCTTTGTACATCTCTTAATGCCTCTGCTCAACTTTCTTAATAATGAAATATAAGGATGATATCACACAAAATATAGAGTTTTATTTTGTTAACTTGTTTTTAAAATATGTGTTTTTCATTCATTTTTAATTTGCTCAAATAAAAGTGTAAAGACTTGACATTTAAGCTATTTACTAAGAACTATTGATCCACTGCAATACATGTATACATATATATGTTTTTGTTCCATTAAAAATTTAACCCACTAAGTGCTAAAAATGTAGCTACAATACTTTCTGAGCAGGCATAAGGCCCTGGATTCAATTCTCAGTGCCACAAAAGAATATATAACATATTAGATATATGTCTAATACATGTTGTATGTACGTAACATCACTGAGCTATAATTATTTACAAGAGTAAATTTTTAAAAAATAGGCAATAGATAAAACCAGACATGGTGACACACACCTTTAATACCAGCACTCAGGAGACAGAGGTAAGGAGGATCACCATGAGTTTGAGGTCACCCTGAGACTACATAGTGAATCCCAGGTCAGCCTGAACTTGAGTGAAACCATACCTCGAAAAACCCAAAAAATAAAATTAAAATAGGCAATAGATAATTATATGGGAGAAATTTTAGTTTTGTTTTGAATAGGGAAAATATACATATGGAATCACTGCAGTGAATTTTAAATCAATTGTGGCCTGAAGTGTTTTTAATTGTGCATAATGTGGTTGTACGAGTCATGAGTCATGTCACTTTTCACTCCAGGCCTAAAAATAAATAATTACAAACATATTACAGTAGGCTATGTTATGTAAATGTAAATTTAATAGCTACTTATAAAGTCATATGAAAGAAACTTTGTGATGAATAAGAAAGAGGATTATACAAATTCAAAGAGTCTAACAAGCAAATAGTTATGTAAGCTTCATCATCTGTCTTATGGGTCACTTCTGTTTCATGATATGAAGTGCTCATGAGAAGTCATTTTTAACATATAACTTGGGGGAAATATATAACATACTAATATATACATACATATTTTTAAACTCTTTCTTTAATGAAACTCTTTTTTGTTTTCAATGGGAAACAAGTCTGAATACATAGTAATATTACAAGCCTACTGGGCAGGGAGCCTGGGATGGGGAAATAAGTGCAGCTTAAGCAATTTAATTTCATTTTGTAAGCAGAGAGGTATAAAATCCTAATCTGTGATAAATCAAAAATAAATGAGAGAACTGGTATGGGCCTAAAGAAGCAAACATTGGCTAAATCTCTCTAGGATGTTCAGAGTTCCATTTATTAGATCAGTAAATCTAAGAAAGATAAACTTAACCATGCTCAGATAATATAAAAACAATTTCTTTGGTTGGGGGGGGGCTGGAGAGATAGCTCAGCAGTTAAGGTGCTTTCTTGTAAAATCTGGTGGCTCAGATTTAGCCACATGCACAAAGTGACCCGTGGATTTGAAGCAGCATGAGGCCCTGGTGCACCCATATTCATTCATTCATTCATAAACTCTCTCTTATCTCCTTTCAAATAGATAGGAAACTTGAAGATCAGATAATAGGGATGGGAGCGTGTTGAGGGGAAGGGAGTGGGAAGGTAGGAGGAGGTACACCTAAAACTAAATCCAAAATGAATTGGTACCATAGAAACCTTCCTCCTGGATAGTAGATTATAAGAAATAACCTCAGTAGAAGTATAGGGGGAATCCTCTGTTAAGAAGGGACATGGAGAGGGTGGGATGAAGCCTATTTCTAAACAGTTGTCACTGGCATGTAACTTCCAGTACCAGAACTCAGTTATAAACTGATTAAAAATAAGTTTATTTTTTAAAAATATCTTCCAAAGCACTAATAGTAAGGTAGCTATTAAAATTACACGAATAGCCAAGCATATCAAGGGCTTCCTATGTATACTGAGATCAACACTAATAAGGAATAACATGGAACTGTCAGGTACATCATTGATCTAGTACTTTCAGGACACAATAATGAGAACAGTGTCTGAGGGCTCTGTTACATCATGCCAAATGCAGTTTACATCAAAAGCAACTCACTGCTATTAACTTTATAAAAATGCTTAAAAGTGAAAGTACTTTAGCCAAAGTCCCCAAAACCCAAGTGTATTTTGAACCCTCTTGAGCTTCACACACTAAATTATGTGCTTTAGACAAGAGTTTAGGAAGCTGGAGAAATAGCTTATTGGGTAAATATGCTTGCTTCCACTGCCTGACAGGCTGGATTCAAGTCTCTAGTACCCATGGGTGGTAATTTGATTCAGGTGTCCCCCATAAATTTAGGTATTCTGAATGCAAGGTTCCCAGCTGATGGAGATTTGGGAATTAATGCCTCCTGGGGGGAGTGTATTGTGGGCAGGCTTATGGGTGTTATAGCCAGTTTCCCCTTGCCAGTATTTGGCACACTCTCCTGTTCCTGTTGTCTACCTTATCTTGGCCAGGGAGTGATGTCCATCCTCTGCTCATGTTGTCATTTTTCCCTGCCATCATGGAGCTTCCCCTTCAAGCCTGTAAGCCAAAATAAACCTCTTTTTTTTTTCCCCACAAGCTGCTCGTGGTTGAGTGATTTATACCAGCAATATGAATCTGACTGCAACACCATGTAAAGCCTTATGCACAAAGTGGAAACTGCATCAGGAGTTCCTTGGCATGCCCATTCTCATTCATTCTTTTATTCTCTCTTTCTCCTTCTCTCCCTTCCTCCCTCTCTTTCCTTCCTTGTAAATAAATAAACAAAATATTTTTTTTAAAAAAACAAGTTTATCACCATATTCATGTACAAATTTATTCTACTTATCTCTGGTGATACAAAAAATATTATGTCACTAAATAGGATGTTAGAGGAAGCCAATATTCTTTCAGATGAACTGATGATTGTTAGGAAAACGAGAAAAGCCAGCAAATGACATCCACTGGTAATAAGTATGTAATGGTTGATTTTCTGTTGCTGTAACAAAATATATAAAACTATTTATTTTATCAAAAAAAAGTTTTGTTATGTCATTTGCAAAGCTTAAAATTCAAGATTGGATAGCTTCTTTTGTTTGGTGTTAAGTGAGTTGTGTCACAACAGAAATATGGCCTTATAATGACAATGAATGCAAGAATGAATACATGCTAAAACAGGAAGCCAGAGGTCACCAAGTGCCAGACTTTCTCCTACTATCTATCTTAATGAATAAAGTGGAATCTCAAAGAACCCCAATAGTCATTTTCCAAGTCAGAACCCCCAGTGACTTAATCCCTACCATCTGTCAGCATAACCTACTTGGGGACCAAGTTTCTAGCACATGATCAGTCAGTCACAAGCACTCAAGCTGTATCCCAACGACAGCATGGAAAATACTGGCAAGGGAAAGGGAAAACTTACAACTCATTAAAATAAATTCCCAGTATTAGCCAAGCAGAATGATTGTCATTTCATGTAGGTTGTTTACATATTTAATTCATTAAGTTTAGGGATGCCTCATGGTGAAGTTACCTTATCCTTGTTGTACCAAACACTAAATGCAAAGCAGCTTATGGGAGGAAAGGTTTTATTTTAGCTTACAGTCTTGAGGGAAAGCGCCACAATGGCAGGAGAAAGATGGTAGAGCAGAGGCCACACATCACCTTTGCCATAGCAGGCAGAAAACAATAGCAAGACAGTGAGGCTAGCTGTAGCCAGGGAAAGCTGGCTATAACACTCCAAAGCCACCACCAATAACACAATTTCCCCAGCAAGGCTGCATCTCCAAAACTTATCATCAGCTGGTACTCAAGTATTTAATACACATAAGTTTATGGGGATACCTAATTTAAACCAGCATACAACAGGATCTCTATATTAACAGTAAGCAAAATTGATTAAAGCCAAGAAATGGGATGCAAATATTTATACCAGTTTTTGCTACTGAGAAAAATTAAAGGGATGAGGTTTATTTGACTTAAAAATCTTGCAATTATCAGACAATCCTATAATACATTAAGGTTTTTGATATCTATGTATGTATAGATCCAAGTGGAGTCAACTCCAGTAATTCCTTTATCACAGAGCTGATGTATCACTGTGCTTTGTCTATTCAGCCAAAATTGAGCAGACTCCACACCTCTTTATTCACGTATCAAAAATGATAGCTTGCTGGGGGTGGGGGCACATACCTTTAATCCCAGCACTTGGGAGGAAGATGTAGGAGGATCGCTGTGAGTTTAAGGCCAGCCTAAGACTACATAGTGAATTCCAAGATAGCCTGAGCTAGAGTGAGACCCTTTCTCGAAAAAAAAAAAAAAAAGTGATAGCTTAAAAATGTTGTTTTAGGGCTGGAGAAGTGGCTTAGCAGTTAAGGTACTTGCCTGAGAAGCCTAAGAACACAAGTTCAATTCCACCCTACTCAAGCAAGCCAGATGCACAAGATGCTTCTGGAGTTTGTTTACAGTGGCTACAGATTCTGGTGCACCCATTCTCTCTCTGTTTCTCTCTCTCTCTCTCTCTCTCTCTCTCTCTCTCTCTCTCTCTCTTTATATATATATATATATATATACATATATATATATATATATATTATATATGATATATATATGATATATATACACATATATATGCACATAAAGTCTATACAGGGAAAGGTCTTCAGTATCAACACAACAGAAGCTCCATCATCCGATCTAAAGGTGGTAGAACATGTAGAAATAATAAGATGAGCCAGGGAAGTGTCAAGTGAAAGATAAAATATTATCTAATGAAATTCAAAAGTCTGGGAGATTTTATGAAAATGTGTAATAAAAATTATAAAGGGCATCCAAAATGCCTTTGGGAGTACACAGAAAAAAATAAGGTCAAGTGGACATGTGTTTGGTACAGGGATAAAAAGCAAATCCAATGTTGGGTGCATGAGAGAGTGTATGAGAAATCTGATTAACGTTTTAGTGGAAAAGAAAAGAAGGATGTAGTGTGTTGTCCAGAGGTGAGAATGGTTTCCAATGAGGAATTGTATCTCTAATATCTCTAGAAGAATATAATAGAACATGTAAAATACTGATGGGAGATAGGTATTTGATAAAGATAGTATTTATGCAAAGAAGACTTGAGGATAGCTGATTACTGTTAGCTGCAGAGATGTCTGGAGAGCATGGGCTGTGAAACGCAAGTTGGCGAGATCTTTGGGTGAGGAAAGGCCATGATACCTGTGAACAAAACAGTGCTTAGCGGGGTGGAAGGCTTGATAATCAGAGGAGAAACCTGTATCCTCTGGAGAAGAGAAAGATGATCATCTTCCAAAAGGGGTCTGACTGAAGATTTGTCAGAAATATTATAATATAGAAAAGTTAGGAAAAACTCATGTTAGTATTTCGTTTTTTTTTTTAAGCAATAAAGTACATGGATTTTTATTTCAAAGAAATCATGTTATTTGATAGTAAAATTAGTGACTTTTTAAAAGTTTGCTTCAAATTTTAGATATTCCAATAAAAGGTAAACATAAACTTCTCTATGCACATTCCAAAAATGTGCTTGTATCAAAAACATTGTTCATGCCAACAAAACTCACTGATACAAGAGGCCCCTGGGTAAATATCATATATGAATTTGGTAAAAGACTATATAATTTTATGACCAATTATGCAGTCCATAGTAATCTCAATAAGCTAAACATAGTCTTCATACTTCAGAATATAAACTGAGAGCTAGTACAATAGCATTGCAACTGAATTCATTAATTAAATAATATCATACTCAAATACCATATAAAGTTACCAAAAAGCACAAATACAGAGACTTCTGGTCAAGATGGTGTCTGCCTAACTGCACCATGCCTCCCTGGGAAGTAAAGGCAAGGCATTAAGGGTTCAATGGGTCTTTCAGGGAAGAGTGATCTCTAATAGATCACCAGTGGGAGGGCACGGAGGGGAGAACAAAGGGAATTGCTGATAATCTCACTCTTGGGTGTCCCACCAGCCCCCCAGTTCCCCCAAGCAGCCGCCCCAGCCATAGTCCCAAGCCTCAAGATATTCTCACATTTACTTCAGGAAAGGGGACCCAAGGCCAGCATAGTTCCACTTGCCTCACTGCGCTGGGGGAATCAGCTGGCTATCCCCACCCATACCAATCTCAGGCTTGCTAGGCCCAATAGCCCATGCAAGCTCAGGCCCAATCAGTGCATTTGCCCACCTTGTGCTCAGGAGCTTAGGCCTACTCAGCCCATCCGCCCCTGCAAGCTCAGCCCGCTCCACCCATCTGCCCCGCTTATTGCCCTGGCCGCCTGCTTGCCACTCTGGCTGCCCCATCCATGCATGAGCTCAGGCCCTCCTTGCCTATCCATCCATGCCAGCTCAGGCCCAATCCTCCATCTGCCCACTGTGTGTGTGCAAGCTCCAGCCATGCAGGACACCCGACTACTGGCAAGCTCAGGCCCATTCCACCTGCCCATGCACAAACTCAGGCCCACTTCCCCTGTCTGCTGTGCAAGATCAGGCCAGTTCCAACCGTCCACCCATGTGGACTCAGGCACAATCCTCCCATCTGCCTGCTGTGTGCAGGAACTCAGTTTGATCCTCCCACCGGCGTGTGAGCTCAGGACCACTGTTCCCAAGCACCCATGAATGAGCTCAGAACTGCTCTGCCCATCTGCTTGCCCATGAAAGAGCTCAGGCCCATGACCCCAAGAGGCACCACTTCCGCAGTCCATGGAGACCACAGTCCTCCTCTCCCTGCCCATACACTGTGATGGGCAGACCAGAGCAGAAAAGGAATAACATGAAAAATCAAATGCAAGTAAATCCAGTAAGATCACCCAGTCCTACAATGGAAATCTCTAATAAAAACATAGAAGAGACATTAGGATAAGAACACCAAAATGAAGCTATGAGCAATGAGCAATGCAACCCTGACCAAGCTACTGGTAGAACTTGCAGAAAAGCAACAAAGGACCAATAATTGTGTGGATGCTGCCATCACTAGACTAGACCTAATAGATAAGAAAATGGAAGGAGTTCAAAGACTGTTAAGAGATATGAAGGAGAGTGAACAAAAAGAAAACCTCAAAAAATCATCTGGCAATGCTAAATGAAGACATAAATGAATGCAAGGATGAATTCCAAGAAGCATCCAGAAAATGATGTGAAAAGGATACTTGACTATCCATAGAAAAGTAGTAGAAAATGCAAACCTAACTGAACAAGCCCAAAACTTTTTAGAAGATCTCAAGAATAGAGACAGACATGTGGAGGATAGAAACTCAGATCTGGAAGACAAGACAAAAGAAACAGTTTGAAAATTTAAAAGTTCCAATAAGTTCAAAATTTTCTGGGAATAGAACATGAGCAAATTGTGGGATTCCCATAAACTTCCTAACATTCAGATCATGGGAATAATAGAAGGGGGAGAAATTCAGTCCAAAGGCATGGAGAACTTATTTAACAAAATAATCAAAGAAAACTTTTCCATTCTCTCAAAAGTAAGGCCCATCAAGATACAAGAAGCTAACAGAATTCCAAACAGATTGGACCAAAGGAGAAACTCTCCAAGACATATTGTCATTAAGACTCTAAATATTGATACTAAAGAGAAAATCTTAAAAGCAGCTAGGGAAAAACAACACACCACTTTTAAAGGTAACCACATCAGAATTACTTCAGATTTCTCATTGGAAACCTTGAAGACAGAATGGCATGTCGTGGAACACTGAAAAGTCTAAGAAACTATGGCTTCCAACCCAAACTACTTTACCTAGCAAAAGTATCTCTAATAATACATGATGAAAGGAAAACTTTCCATGACAATACTCAGCTTTACAATTATATGAACACAAAACCAAACCTAAAGAGAGTATTCCAGGAAATTCTCCACAGAAAAGAATCAAATAATCAACTTCAAATGCCTAAAAGAAGCAGATCACAATAACCAAACTCAGAGAAGGCACAAAAAACTTCAAAGTCCATGAAAACACTAAACCATATATACCAACACAATATGTCTGGAATCAAATTGAACCTTACAGTTTCTACCCTAAATATTAATGGCCTTAATTCACCTATCAAGAAAAACAAGCTAACAGTGTGGATCAGAAAATTAGACCCCTAAGTCAGTTGTCTACAAAAAATACACCTCACCACTAAAGATGGACACCTCCTCAGGGTGAATGGGTGGAAAATGATATTCCAAGCAAATGGGGATAAGAAACAAGGAGGTGTAGCTATACTAGTATCAGATAAAGTAGACTTCAAACCAAAAATAGTCAAAAAAGACAAAGAAGGCCACTTCCTACTTATCAAGGGAAAGATCCATCAAGAGGATATCAAAATCATAAATCTTTATGTATCAAACACAGGGGCACCACAGTTCATAAAGCAAAACCTACTTGACAATAGAACAGAAATAACCACCAACACCATCATAGTTGGGGACTTCAATACACCATTATCAGTAATAGACAGATCATCCAAACAGAAACTCACCAGGGAAGCAAGAGATCTCAATAAAATCATAGATCACTTAGACCTAATGGACATCTATAGAACATTCCATCCCAATTCCACAGACTACAGATTTTTCTTAGCAGCCCATGGAACATTCTCTAAAATAGATCATATACTGGGTCACACAGCCTGCCTCCATATATTTCGGAAGAGTGACATAATCCCTGCAGGATATCAGATCACAATGATATATTGCTAGAAATTAACAACAAAAGACCCACCAAAGAATCCCATTGGCTCCTGGAAACTGAAGAGCACACATTTAAACAACAAACAGGTAGTAGACAAAATAAAAGATGAAACTGTGAAATTTCTAGAAATGAATGATGATGAGAAAACATCATACTAAAACTTATGGGACACAATGAAGGTGGTCTTCAGGGGAAAATTCATAGCACTAAATGCCTTCATAACAAAGACAGAGAGATCCCAAAGCAATAACCTAACCATCCACCTAAAGGCACTGGGATATCAAGAAGAATCCAACCCAAAAACCTCCAGATGGCAAGAAATAATTAAGATCAAAGCTGAAATTAATGAATTGGAAACTAAGAAAACAACTAAGAAAACTGACAAAACAAATAGTTGGTTCTTTGAAAAAATAAGCAAGATTGACAAACCCCTGACCAATTTGATCAAGCAAAAAAAAAAGAGAGAGAGAGAGATGCTTCGAGATTGAAAAGGTAATAAAAACACCTCCCCCAAAAGAGGAGTCCAGGACCAGATGACATCTCAATAGAATTCTATCAAATCTTCATGGAAGAACACAAACCAATTTTTCTCAAACTGTGCTACACAATTGGAGAACAGGGAAAGCTCTCCAACTCCTTCTATGAAGTTAGTATTACCCTAATTCCTAAACCAGGCAGAGATGCCACAAGAAAAGAAAACTACTGGCCTATTTCCCTGATGAACTTAGACTCAAAGATCCTGAACAAAATCCTTGCAAACTGAATCCAACAACATATCAAAAGCATTATCCACCTTGATTAAGTGGTATTCATCCCAGGAACACAGGATGGTTCAACATACAGAAATCTGTAAATGTACTATACCATATAAACAATGTTAAACATAAAAACAATGATCATTTTGATAGATGCAGAAAAGGCCTTTGGCCTAAAACAACATTATTTCATGATCAAAACATTGGAGAGAATTGACATGTTGGTTCTTATCTTAACATAAAAAAGGCTAAATACAAAGCTCCTAAAGCCCAAATAATACTTAATGGAGAGGGACTGGAGGAATTCCCATTGAGATCAGGAACAAGACAGGAGTGTCCACTCACACCTCTGCTCTTCAATATAATACTGGAAGTCCTATCTCAAGCAATAATACAGGAAAAAGAAATAAAAGGTATACAATTTGGAAAGGAAGAAGTTAAGTTAGCTCTATTTGCAGATGACACAATTGTATACCTAAGAGACCCCAGAGCCTCCATCCCAAAATTCTTGAAGATGATTAACTCCTATAGCAAAGTAGCAGGATACAAAATCAATGCACAAAAATCAGTAGCCTTTTTTATGCAAATGACAAAGATACAGAGAAAGAAATAAGGGACATGGTCCCATTTTCAATAGCAACAAAAAATATAATAAAATACCTTAGAATAATATCAACCAAGGAAGTGGAAGATCTATACAATGAAAACAAAACAAAAAACAATACTCAAAAAAGAAATTGAGGAGGACTTGAGAAAATGGAAAGATCTCCCATGCTCCTGGAGAGTCAGAATTAACATTGTGAAGATAGCAATCCTAACAAAGGCAATATACAGATTTAATACAATTCCAATTAAAATCCCAACAATGTTCTGTACAGAGATAAAAAAAATGATCTCAAATTTCATATGGAAATGCAGAAGGCCTTGGATATCCAAGCATATCCTCAGCAACAGAAATACCTCTGGAGGCATCACCATACCTGATCAAAAGCTATATCACAAAGCCATAGTAACAAAAACAGCATGGTACTGGCATAAAAACAGGAGTATAAACCAATGGAAGAGAATTGAGGACCCAGACATTGGGTCAAGCAACTACAGCTACTTGATATTTGACAAAGGCCCTGACAATACAGGCTGGAAAAAATACAGCATCTTCAACAAATGGTGTTGGACAAACTGGAAACCATATGCAGGAAATAGAAATTTGATCCACATATCTCACCATGCACAAAAATCAAGTCCAAATGGATCAAAGACCCCAATATATGACCAGAAACTCAGCTACTACTGGAAGAAAATATAAGAATAACTTTCCTTAATATAGGAATGGAAAAAGATTTCCTATACAAAACTCCAGTAGCACAGGACCTTAAACAGTCACTCAACCAGTGGGATCACATGAAGCTGAAGAGTTTCTTCACAGACAAGTGTACAATAAGAAAAGCCAATAGATGGGCTGGAGAGATGGCTTAGCGGTTAAGTGCTTGCCTGTGAAGGCTAAGGACCCCGGTTCGAAGCTCGGTTCCCCAGGTCCCACATTAGCCAGATGCACAAGGGGGCACACGCGTCTGGAGTTCATTTGCAGAGGCTGGAAGCCCTGGCGTGCCCATTCTCTCTCTCTCCCTCTATCTATCTTTCTTTCTGTGTCTGTCGCTCTCAAATAAATAAATAAATATTTTTTTAAAAAAAAAGAAAAGCCAATAGATTACCCACAAAGTGGGAGAAAATATTTATTGAATATGCATTTGACAGAGGACTAATCTCTAGAAGCTACAAATAACTAAAAAGCCTAAACAATAGAAAGTCAAACAACCCACTCACCAAATGGGGCAAAGAGCTGGATAGGCAGTTCACAGAGGAAGAAATACAAATGTCAAACACACATTTAAGAAAATGTTGATAATCCCTAATCATCAGGGAAATGCAAATTAAAACAACTATGATATTCTACTTTACCCCATTGAGGATAAAAAATATCAAAAAGTCAAATGAAAATAAATGCTGGCAAGGATGTGGAGAAATAGGAACCTCATCCACTGTTGGTGGGAACGTAAGATGGTACAATCACTTTGGAAAGCATATGGAGACTCCTAAAAAAGCTGACTATACAGTTACCATCAGACGTAGTTACTCCCTTACTGGGCATGTACCCTAAAGCTTCCAAGCCTACATCCAGAGAGATTTGCTCTACCATGTTTATAGCTGCTCAATTTGTAATAGTTAAGAGATGGAATCAACCCAGATGTCCATCACTAGATGAATGAATAACTAAGATGTGGCATATCTACACAATGGAATCCTACACAGCAATAAGAAAAAACACAAATTTGAAGAAAAATGGTCGAACCTGGAACAGATTACTCACAGTGAACTCACCCAGTCATAGAAAGATAATCGACATATAGTTTCACTCATCTATAGCACCCAACCTGAATCAATCCAATATGCCCAGCAAGCACTTTGAGGACCAGAAAATAGCGTGGGTAGTGGGGGGAGGGCAAAGAAGGGGGTGGGGCACAGAAATCTGGACCCAAAATGCAAAGGTACCATGAAATTCTACATCCGAAAAGATAGACCAAATGGTTGAATCTTGATCAGACACTTAGAGGGAACACCTGCGTCACAAGGCCCTGGAGAGACTATGATGAAGACTGACCTTAATCTTCTAGAGCTTCTTCTTTTCTCTCTCTCTCTACCTCCCTCCCTCTTCTAACTCTTTTATATTTATTAACTTTTTCTGCCTTCTCTTTGTTGGACCTGTAATTCCCAGTACCAGCATGGGGCTATCAGCCACAATGAGCTTTTGATCAGAGAGACCTACAAGGTTTCCTAAAAGAATGACACGTTTCTGTCAGAGTACTTGATGACCCACCAAATGTTAGTGGTAAGACCCTAATGCTAAAGACACCATATGTGGTTGACACATAACATGGAGTGGCATGGTTGGAAGCTGGAAGAGAGTCAGTCTCCAGACAGTCAGCATGTCTAGTGCCAGAAGGTGCTACATGGGTGACTGGATAAAAATTACCAATATCTGTTCAAGCAACTCATGGTCTAACCTACTTAGCAGCAAATAACCTGTCGTAATATTCACACAAGTGCAATAGTGACACATAGCCATGGTGGGAAACCAACTACTCTTGATTTGATCTCCTCAGTGAAATGGAACCATAGCTGGAGCTAGAAAAGAAGTCAGAACCATATCCAAAAATAAGCCTGCTCTCCATTATCAAGCTACCACCAATCACGGACTACAAGAGAGCTCACACCTATTAAATTCTCTCTAAAACAAAAATGGTTATCCCATTTATCTGGTGCTAACTTTACTCTCCATTGGAGAATCTGCTTCTCTTTTTCAGATAGACACAGATCCTCAGGAAAGAACCACCCCATCATACCTAAAAAGGGCCTCATCTAAAACTAAGAATAATTGGCAAAACAAGCAAAAGTGCTGTTTTCTTGATGGAACTGGTACCAGCACAAGGGTGAAGAAGATTGACACAAAGAATAATCAACTCCTACCAAGTCAGATATCTAAAGACACAGAGGCTCCAAAGACCTCATCACTGAAGCAGACCTAAAATGAACCCAACATGGCTCAGGGAAATTTGTGGAACAATGAGGGGCAAGGAGGTCGGAGAGGACAGGGGAGGAGGCTAACAATGGTACCAACTTGACTGTGTTCACTGAGTATAAAACTTATTTTTAAAATGATCAAATACAAGCACATCCAGGGACATAAAATAAACATTGAGGTTTTTTTTTAATATATTTTCATTAATACATATATAGAATATCTGTATTATAAATTCATATTTGATGTTGAGTTTACTCTCCAGATAAGATAAATCCCATAAAATAACCAGTTACAGCACATGTAACAAAATTATACATTTGCTCTAAAGCTGTCTGTTGTGGCTCACACACATTGTATTAGTTTTGTGGGAGCTTTCTCCCTCTCTCTCTCTCTCTCTCTCTCTCTCTCTCTCTCTCTCTCTCTCCCTCTCCCTCTCTCCCTCTCTCCCTCTCTCTCTATTTCTATCAGTTGATCAATCAGTTCTTTTCTCTGTACATTTCCTAGGCTAATCTTGAACATTACGTCGTCTTACTACAGACCTCACAGTTCTGAGATTCTGGTCCTCCCCCCATGCCAGCAGAACAGCAGCTCTTTGTTAAGTTACTTAATTGATTGATGTATTGATTTGAGAGAATGGCATGCCAGAGTCTCTGGCTACCGCAAACAAACTTCAGAACCAGGTTCCACCTTGTACATCTGATACTTTGTGCATCCAGCTTCATGTAGGTCCTGGGGAATCAAACCAGGGGCCTTAGGCTTTGCAGACAAACACCTTAACTGCTGACCCATCTCTACAGCCTAGAATAGTACCTTTTAAGGCTTCCTGAGAGCCACTGTGGATGTGTGATCATTGGCTCAATCTATTTTCCCATTCAAATAGTATTTAGTTAGTAGATTCACATCTTTCCAGTGAATACAAAGCCATCAGAA
Source organism: Jaculus jaculus (assembly GCF_020740685.1). Lineage (NCBI taxonomy): Eukaryota > Metazoa > Chordata > Mammalia > Rodentia > Dipodidae > Jaculus > Jaculus jaculus. The sequence continues at coordinate 29,290,078 of NC_059112.1, read as the reverse complement.
GATCAAAATTACCCTTTCTCAACAAAACCCAAATATAAAAAGAATGCAGTGAAACAAGCTCTTATAAATACATGTCAATATCTTGAAAAGAATGAATATATATGAACTATTAGAAGTGAATTAATGTAAGCCAAAATAACACTTAACCTGTCCTGGAGTTAAGATTTCTTATAAATATGTCATGTAGAATACTATTGGTTTTGGAGTTGTAATACATACTGTATGACTTTGTGTGATGAATCCTATAAGCATTTCACTAATAAAGTAATCTTCCTCAGTTCATCTCTGATTAATTATATATATACACACATGTATGTATATGTGTTTATTCTTCTACCCTTCTCATCCTAGGGGATGAAAGTAAATCATTTTAAGCCCAAGCTTTGTAGACAAATCTACAATCTATGTTGTATATAGGCAAAACTATTGAATGTCAAAGTACAAAAGCATTTTAAATGTGGGTTCCTTCTCTATCTAATAGCTCTTACCCTCCAAAAAAAAAAAAAAAAAAAAGAAAAAGAAAAAAGCCAGTAGTAGCCTTAGCATATATTTAAACTGTAAGAACCAACATCATTTTTTAAATTAAAATACATGGGTGAGAATATTATTGCAACTGAAGTGTGTGTGTGTGTGTGTGTGTGTGTTTCCTGGTACTCCTGACATATGCTTATAACTTTTAAGTTTTGTTCATACATTAAGCATTTGAAACCCTGCAGATAATTAGTCATGAAACATGGATTCACTTGCCAATGCATGAATATATACAAAAGACAACCTCTTTTCAAAAACATATATAAAAAAAAAAACAACTTTGGTTTGTTTTGTGATAAGCTGAAGAAAGATGAGTGGTGAGACACTGGATTGCTTGATGACAGTGCTCACTTTCCACGTGCAGAAGCATATCCAGAATTTACTGCATTTGAAGATCAGCCTAAATTTATGTAAAAGTACCCCATAACTTTAATTGACAGTGTTCTCCATCTTTGAATGTGAAAAAGGAGAAATTTCATTACATATTAAAAGAAGTCTATCGTCACCAAGGTCATGGAAGAGCTTACAGTTATAGAGAAAAAGAACTAATGGTGCTTTGTCCTTCTGTGTAATTGTTGGCAAAGAAACAAGGGAGAAGGCTCAGCTCAAAGGTAGAGATAGGTTTTCTTCATGAATGCCTGAGAGGGCATTTAGATAAAGCTTGTTATTTAAGAAGTATCAAGGTATCATGCATGCCAAAAAATGGTTACATGGTGTGTGTCAGTTAAGGATTTTAATGTTTGATTGTATATAGAGCCAGTAATTTCCCAGAAAGAAAAATAAATTACTAGAAAGTGATTTCACAGTCATTACACCAATAATTTGCCCATGGATCTAAAACCTAAAACCCAGAGAGACAGAAAGATTTTCCCTTTAATACCATGTTGCTGTTAAGTAGCCACAGGATGCTTTCATTACCACATACACACACAATTGTACACATGAACTGTATATTGCCTTACTGACTTTGCCTAAGAGAATGGGATCTACATAACTCCCTTTTAGTGTACTTGGAGGACTTTCTATTCCAGGGGCTGATTAATTTTCCCTACAGTGTGTTTTGACACAACAATTCCTTTCCAGTGTTTTGGGAGCACAAAAACCTTCCTAAACACAAACAAATGCAGGAATTTACCATTGTCACAGCCAAGTGCCTTGTTTAAAACAAATGCAAAAGCAGAACGTAGGCGTGAGTATATTTATCCATTTCCTGATTAAATTGTTGAGCTATATACCACCCTCTTCAGTACTTTGTAATTAAAAAAATCACTTCTACAATGAGATTCCTCAAACAGCCTATTTCATGAGCCAGAGAGTGTAAAATGGGAGGTATTTTTGTCTCCTTGAAAAGGTTGTGGGCCTATTTTGTAAAAACTTTTCCTTACTGGCTTTTCCAAAAACAACGGAGCCAATTCTATGTGAAAACAAAATATGAGCAAAGCAAGTAGAAGACCAGACTTCCGAACCAGCAGCCAGACTGCATATGGCTGTCCATCCCATGTGGGCCAATTCCATTTGGAAGTAGAATGAACATGCAATATTAAAAGATCAAAATGGTTTGAATCATCAGCTTTTGTACCTGTAAGTTGGTCATCTTTCCTAGCTATTTGTTAGAAACATACATTCTTCAGCTAACAGTATTTTCACTGTCAAGCCTGAAGGGCATGCTGAGTAACCGTTCTTTCCACAAAAATGAGGGATTATCACATATCTATTAGAAATATTTCAAAGTATGCTATTTGTAATACTAACTCAGTTAAAGTGAATACTTACAAGAAAACATTGCCCAAATTTTCATTAAAAAATCCTACATGTCAAATTATACCACACTGAGCTCATTATGCCAGCCAGAGTTATAAGTGATTTGCAAATCTTAACTCACTTATACAAGCACTTGAAAAGACCGGGGACATAAAGTCAAACAACTGAAGTCACTGAGAAGTAAATAACTTATCTATGGTTACATAATTCACAATCAGCAGAACTGGATTTCAAACACATGCTATCTGGAACAAGAGGCTATGTACTTAAAAGAATACAATACTGTAGGGAGATGAACATCTACTGGAAACATTCCCCTCGCAGAAATGTAGTCTGAAATATGCATGAATGCTTTGAATTTTAAGTTGTTTAAACAGTATAATTCAAATCTTTACATATTGATGATGGCTATTGAATTAATTTTTTGTGTTTTATTATGCCAAGTATTAAAAAGCATCAATAATATATTCTAAATATAGTATTTACAGTATTGATTAACAAATTTTATTTTATTTTATGAGTTTCTCATGGTAGGGTCTCACTCTTACCAAGGTTGACCTGAAATTCACTAGGTAGTCTAAGGGTGGCCTCAAACTCACAGTAATCCTCCTACCTCTGCCTCCTGAGTGCTGAGATTAAAGGTGTGTATCACCACGCATGGCTAAGAAAATTTTAATATTGATGGGGAGATGGGTCATTGGTTAATAAAGCTCACTATGAAAAGTTGGCAAGTTGAGTTGGCCTCTACAGAGCCCCAATAAAACGGAACACGTTATTGTGTCTTTAACCACAGGGCAAACATGACAGGATGAGAGGAGGGGACAAGAGTATCTCAGAAGCCCAGGGGCCAGCTAGCCTAGTACCCACAGGGGTGAGCAAGAGACCCTGCCTCAAGGAGGAAGGTGGAAGGAAGGTAAGGAAAAAAACCTAGGTTGTCCTCTCCCCTCCACATACGTGTCATGACTTATATGACATACATGTGTGTACCTTCACACACACACACACACACACACACACACACACACACACAAACACACACTTACAGAGAGATATTTTTAAAAAGAAAACAGTTATGATAAGATGTGATGGACAATGTGAAATTTGATTGTTAGGCCTTTCTGGTTTTCTGTGTCAGCTATTGTTTGTATATTAAACATACAGGCAATCTAGTGATGATTTAACTTATTCAGTTTGGAACATGCAATTTTTTTTTTTTTGAGACAAGCCTAGCAGACTGACCCTTTTCATGAAAGAGAGTGAGAATGACAGAGAAAGAGAATTGGCATGCCAGGGCCTGCAGCTACTGTAATCAAATTCCAGAAGCGTGAGCCATCTTGTACCCATGTGCAATATTATGCACATATGTCACCTGATTGTGTGTGTGTGTGTGTGTGTGTGTGTGTGTGTGTGTGTGTGAGTGTGTGTGTGTGTGTGTGTGTGTGTGTGTCTGGCTTATGTGGGATCTGAAGAGTCCAGCATTGATCCTCAGGCTTTGCAGACAAGTGCCTTATTCACTAAGCCATCTCTTCAGCCCAGAACATGAAATTTTTTAATTGATTTATTTTACCACAGTCAAGTTCTAGGTCGTATTTTGGTTAGATATACATGAAATTAACATATTTTCATGATGAAAAGACAATCAGTTTGGGGAGTGCAGAGATCACTTAGTGGTTATGGCGCTTGTCTATGAAGCCTAAGGACCCAGGTTCTATTCCCCAGTACCCATGTAAGCCAGATGCACTAGGTGTCACATGCATCTGGGATTTATTTGCAGTGGCTAGAGGTCCTGGCATGTGCCCACTTTCTCTATCTGCCTCTTTCTTTCTGTCTCTCTCTGTACAATAAATAAATAAACAAGACTATCAGGTTAGAGGACAAAAATCCCAACATGAGGTATTGATTCAATTATATTTGCAAATATGATTAATATTTAAATGCAATATTAACACTGTTGCAGAAGTTAAGAAGAATGTATCTACATTTTAAAAAGAGAGCAGTTTTCGCAAAACACTTGAATTTCAGGTCACTTTTAAGTTCTATGTTTCTCACTTGTACCAGTGAGGCATTTATGAATAATGATAGATAATAACAGAAAAAACTTGATTTCTACTGTACTTTCTTCATTAGGTCACTTTTAACGAGTGCTGGTTTTAGCTGATTGCATTCCACCTATCCTTGCCCCATCTAAAGCTCTAAGATTCTGAGAAAAAGCAATGCTAGGTTTGAACCTGAATTTAACAAACTTTTCTTTAACAAACTTGAACATTAACAAAATACAATATGAGATATTTGGCTCCAGATATTTAATTCTTATGTGAGTTATAGACATAATAATGAAATCTCTCTCACAATTATGAGTGTCTGTTAAAATATAGCCAAAAAACCATACCAGAAAGAAATAAAATATGTATAACCTACTGGCATCTTAGCTTGCTTTACTACTGAGATTCCTCAATCCAAAGATAATTATATAATTGAGTACCTTAAAGGATTAGTATCCCATATAAATATGTGTGTGTGTGTGTGTGTGTGTGTGTGTGTGTGTGTTTCATATATTTTGGAGACATGATTAATAGTTTATACAAAAGCAGGGCTGGAGAGATGGCTTAGCTGTTAAGATGTTTGCCTGCAAAGCCAAATGCCCAGGTTCAATTCCCCAGCACTCACATAAAGCCAGAAGCAAGGTGCATGTCTAGAGTTCATTTGCAGTGGGTAGGGGCCCTGGTGTGTACATTCTCTCTCCCTTCCTCCTCCCCCCAATAACTAACTAACTAAATAAAGAAATGCAAATGAATTATAGGCAAATATATTGAAAGAGAAGTTAGCAGTGTATAATTATCTCAGTTGTCCAAAATATATCTCCAAAGTATGTCAAAAGACAATAGAACTGTTAAATAGCTAGTTTGGTATTAGCAGGCTTAGAGAGAATTCTGCCTAGATCCCTCCCTACATAGTCAACAAACTATGGAAAGAAGTGTTGGGGGCTGGAGAAATGGCTTAGCGGTTAAGCGCTTGCCTGTGAAGCCTAAGGACCCCGGTTCGAGGCTCGGTTCCCCAGGTCCCACGTTAGCCAGATGCACAAGGGGGCGCACGCATCTGGAGTTCGTTTGCAGAGGCTGGAAGCCCTGGCGCGCCCATTCTCTCTCTCTCCCTCTATCTGTCTTTCTCTCTGTGTCTGTTGCTCTCAAATAAATAAATAAATAAATAAAATTTAAAAAAAAAAAGAAGTGTTGGGACTGCTACTGTAGCAATTACCATGAACTGGGTGGCCTAAAACAACAGAAATGTATTCTCTCCTAGTTCTAGTGAACCAAGTCTAAAATCAACATATTGTCTGATAACTTTTAAAGTTTGTTTGCTTGCTTTTGGAGAGACTTTGGAATCTTTCCATGTTTCTCCAGCTATAGGAAGCTCAGGTGTTACTTGGCCTGAGGCAGCATAACTCCAGTGTTTGGTCCCATCATCTCATAGCTTTCACCTTGGATCGCTATGTCTGTTATAAGAATATATTAGAATGAGTCATCTCTACTCCTCACTATGACCTCATCTGAATTCATCATACTTGTTATGGCCCTGCTACTAAACAAAGTCACATTTTGATATCCAACAATTTAGGCCTGCAAAATATCTTTCATAGAGCATGGATTTCACTCTGGAACAGCATGGATGTAGACCCTTTTGCTGCATTACATGGGACAAAAGTAGAAAGGGATGAGCATGAAATTATATCTAGACTCCAGGTGAAGATAATTTACTTAGTTCATGTCCCCAGGTATTTACAGTACAAATTGATAGAGATTGTATTATAGGTGAAGAGAACTGAATTTATTATAAATTAAATATAGAAAGTACAAAGAAATGTTTATAATTTCTGGCACTTTTGACCTCCACAACAGAAAATATAAGTGAAACAATTAGTAAACATGAGAACTATGAAAAACAACAAGAAAAATGTGATGGGTGGAAAAAGTGTTCATGCACATGTATATATAAGTGTGTGTAGGTTTGAGAATTTATAACAGGTCTTCAATTAGAAACAAAGAAAGTAATTGATATATCTGTCCCCTTTCTCACATGCAGTGGGGAGTTATAGAAATTATGATTTTAATCACATATTGATGGCATCAGTAGTCATTGGACTGAAAGAGAAGACAGAAGAAGCTGAGGCCAGAAGTTCTTAATTTCAAGAGGGCTTAAATAGGACTGTTTTGAAAGCATGCATGAAAAATGGCATTCCTGAGTAAAATAGCTGCTAAGGGGAAGTTAATAAGAGGAAGCCTAAGCATAAAATTAATTTGGGGGGGTGGCTGGAGAGATGGCTTGTTGGTTAAGTGCTTGCCTGTGAAGCCTAAGGACCCCGGTTCAAGGCTCGATTCCCCAGGACCCACGTTAGCCAGATGCACAAGGGGGCGCACACATCTGGAGTTCATTTGCAGTGGCTGGAGACCCTGGCACACCCATTCTCTCTCTCTCTCTCTCTCTCTCTCTTTCTCTCTCTCTCTCTCTCTCTCTCTCTCCCCCTCTCTCCCTCTCTCTCTCCCTGTCACTCTCAAATAAATAAATGAAAATAAGCAAAAAAAAAATTAAGTTAATTTGGGGCTTGAATGAGATAATGCTGCGGATATTGTGTATGTGAATGAATATGTGTGTGCTGAGAGATGATTTCTGTTCTTTCCATTATAATGTTTCTTGTCTACAGAAACACAAAGATATATTTTATTTTGAAGGCTAGGCTTGAGTAAAAGTCTGTCCAAGTATGTATTATTTCCCAGTATTAGGGGTAACAGTCATTAAATATTGTATCCTATAATCCATTAATTCCCTCTATTGGGAGGTAAGAGCTTTGGGAAAATACATATGACATAATCTAATCTCCTGTAGAATATACTAATACATCTCTTTTCAAGTATTAGACTGTTATTTACCAGCGAGATCACTATCTATGAAGAATAAGCTAATTATGAAAAGAATGCATGGATTTGCAGAAAATGTTGCCTATGTTGGTATATAAACCAGGAAAGTTTAATGAATATTATAGGCCATGTCGGGTAATATTTTACATTCTTCCCTGGTACAGTGTATTACATAACATTTCAGTCACCTTGGCCTTAGCAAAGCTCCACAGAATAAATTGGTATATTTTGGATGTTTGAAAAAGGACTTTCTTTGTGTTTTACTGATGACTCAGATATTATTGTAAACATTTGGAACATGCTGTAGTAACATGAATACTATGTGGCTAAATCTGGAGAGTCACAGATTCAGCATATGTGGATCCCTTCCCTTGCAAATCACTAATGTTCAGAAATTACTGAAATGTAAAAGTTGAATTGGTCCTGCACCTAGAATTACAATAAACCTGTGTAAAAGGAAATGATGTGGAGTCATGTCCTGCTGCAGCTTCCTGTTTTTTCCAGACCCTCATTCCTTTTCCAGTACTTTTACTTAAGCATTTTCCACCTAACCTGTGTGCACAGGATAACTAAACCTTCAACCATTTCATAAATATAATACATTAGAAAAGGTGTTTTCTGGTTTTTGTCCATTCTATCATAACCCACATAGCATTGTTAGGCCTCCTAAGTAGTCCAGAGATGATGTAAAACATTCAGGAGGCTGCGTATAATAATATTCCTGCAAATTCTATGCCAGTTTTGGTAGCAAACCTTGGCATCTCAGACTTAGGCATCTGCAGAGAATTCTGAAACCCAGCACCACACTAAGGGACAAATACACTTATATCAGTCCCTGGAAATCACTCAAGATTTCACCCTCTGCTGGACTTCTCTTCAGTGTGAACAAGATTAGAGGTCTGTACTTGATCACCGATTGTCATGGGCAACATGTATCTGACATATGCTAATCCTGCATGATTCCTGGCTTCTCCTCCTCCCAACACCATCCATCACAGGCAGAATCTCATATCTGTCCTGATGGTACAGTTCTAAGCCATATTGTTTTTTGTGGCCTCTTATCAATTCTGAGAGGCTTTTGGGAACTTGCCTCTTTTGACTCATTCATGTGCCCACTGTGCAAGCTGCTGTTCTTTGAGTCCAGGTTGTAGGAAAAGCAAAGGGCTATTACTAGTATTGGTTCTCTCAAAGTCAGTTCTGTTCCATGATGGTTATAACATGTTGGCAAATGACATTTCTACAGAGTTATTCCCTATCAGAGTTATGTGAGGGAATTAGTAAAAATGTTACTTCCACACTCTCATTCCAAGGTATTTTATATTTTGTGCCTCAGAGCTGATGGAAAGGCTGTTTTTGGTTTTGTTTTTTTTTTTTTTTTTTTTGTTGTTGTTGTTTTTTAATGAGTTCCCAACACTGTGCAATTCTTCTATTTTTGTTTTTGTATTTTTATGGTTTCACTTTGCACCCAACTATGAATCCTTTGTCAAGTCTAAAGTAGAAATGTGGCCCATAATTTAGCAAGTATTCTTTTCAAACTTGGTGATATCTTTCAGGAATTTTGAAATTCAGAAGGTAAATAGCAAAGAAATCAAAAATCTTTTACTTTTTCAAATTAGAATGGTACTTAGAAATTATAAAACCACACTTTGAAATTTTTTTTGCCTATGTTTGTGTTATGAATGCATGTATAACGTTCATATGTGCTTTAGCACACGTGTGTAGGTGTGAATTCATGTGGGCACATGTGCATGTGGAGGTCATAGGATGGCATGTGGTATCTTCTTTGATTACTCTCCCCTATGTTTACTGAGGTAGGGTTACTCCCTTGAACCGGAACTAGCTGATTCTGCTAGGATAGCTAGCTAGCTTGCCCCAAGGATCCCATGTCTCTGCTGCCCAAGTATAAGATTTGCAGGATGCCATGCCCACCCAGTGCAAGGTTGTGGGGGGGGGAGGGTGACACATGTCCTCACATTTACATAGTGACCACTTTATCCACTGAGCCATTTCCCCAGCCCATATTCAGGGATAGAAAAAGTAATAATTAAATTCTTTGTGCGTTGTGATGATGCCACAGTTCAGTGGTAGACACCTATGAACAGAGTGGAACCTAAGAGTGTGACAACAGCTCAGGTGGGAATGAAAAGAGAGGGGAGTTGTTGAATTATTGGGATGACTACATGCATTCATTACAAACAAACAATTTACCTACTTTGGGATCAATTATAAGAAATAATCATGGCAGCATGGGATTTGATTTTTTTTCTCACACTCATATAAGCACAAGAATAAATGGATAACAAGATGGAAAATCTTGAACAGTATTTATTCATTGCAGAATTATTCACAGTAGTCAAGATATGGAAACAACATAAGTACTCAGCCATGTATCAATGGATGAAAATATGATCGACAAAGGGAATATGACTTAGCCTTAGAACAAAGTAAATGCTTCCACTTACCATAGTATGGTGATCCCAGAGTACATGAAATTAAGTGAAAGATGATGTATTGTTTTCCCTGACTTTGCAAAAACAGAGGTGATTACAGGTTACAGAGGTGATGGATGGAATAAAGTGTTCACAATTAGTCATTACCTCTCTATGGACATGTATATCCAAACATCATACTATTGTCCTTCAATTTTACAATTAACAAACAAAAAAAAAAAGAAAAAAGAAAATGAAACCACTTGAGAAGGTAACTTCATAATCTCACAAAGCTCCAGTAAGCACTGGGGCATGTTGCATGTAGTCAGCATCTGCATGGGAGAAAACAGAGGGAAATTCCAATGAATTTGCTAGTCCTAAGAGAAGAAATCCAAAAGAATCAATAGGTTAGAAATAAGGATGATCTCACTTGAGAAAAGCATCTTGAGAAGGTGTGTATTTGTCCCAGTCCACAGGAGACTGAGCAAAAAGAGTCTATGGTAAGAACCTGGGAGCTTGAGGGTTCATTTGCAAGACATTAGATCTCAACACACAGAACATTTTTTTCTAGTTAGAGCCACATCCTAAGGAGGAAGTGCTAAGAGTAGAAGCAAAATGGAACTGAGAGGTAGGGAATCTAAAGTCATCATGTACTTGCTTCCTGCACAAAATAGCATAAGGAAAGTCTGAAAGTAGAAAAGATACCCTGAATAATGCGCTAGTAAAATAGTAGGAAGACAAAATTTGTACAAAGAGTCTCCACATGTATATGGATTGAACTGTGTTCTACAAATTTCATAGACTATAGGCACGAAGTCCAGGGTCTCAGATTGTGCTCTTACTTAGAGTTTAGAAATTATCAGTTTAAAATGATAAACTTAGGGTGAACTCTAATTCAGTGTGAATAGCATCTTAGTGAAAACAGAGATTTGGAGACAGAACTTGCCTAAGGGGCATGTGACAGTATGATTGCTTCGTGACACCTCAAGCCAAGGAATGGTAAGAATCAGAGGGAATGCCTAGAAAATCACTGCCCACACAGCCCTTATGTTACCCTGGTGACAACATCTTGATGTCCAATGTGAGGCCTGTGTCAGACCTGCTGTTTGAACTCCACACAGGTTTAGGAGAGCCATAGAATCTTAGATAAAGGTTAGAATCCATATGAAGCTAATAACAACATAGAAGAAAGTGTGCAGGAGAATGAGCTCCCTACAGACAAGGAAAACTTATCAGGAGGCCATGTCCACAGAACAAATAAACACTACAATCATCTGTGACAGGATGTGCAATGACTGGCAAAATGAAATTTAAACAATTCAGAAAGGATATATCAAGCATTCATACAGATACCTATAAAAAGGGAAAGTTAATATAACTTAAATAAAGCAAAAATTTGAAAGTGTTAAATATAAATGATATGCAAAGACTCTATACAGTAGAGAAAGTTAGCATCTCCAAGGGGGGGGGGGGAACAAATGTATGGACACAAACAATACAAAAATATAAGACAATTTGTTATTTGATTTTTTTTTTTTTTTTGAAACAGAATCTTACTCTGTAGCCCAAGCTGTCCTAGAACTCACCACGTAAACCAGTTTGGCCTCAAAGTCACAGTAATGTTCCTGCCTTGGTGACTTGAGTGCTGGCATTAAAGGCATGAACATGGCCATTGCAAAAAAAATTAATAATAATAATTAAATGAAACAGATAATTCCAAGATAAATTCAAATCCTTCAGGGAAAACAAGAACCCAAGCTAAAAGATATACAAAATCCAACAACCAGTTCAAAAGAAAAAAATTTGCTTTTAATAGAAAACTAAGGCTAACTGTGAAGCTAACCAAAACCAGACAGAGATACAATAAAAGAACTCTACAGGGCTATATCCTTGATGAACTTGGATTCAAAGATTCTGAACAAAATCGTCATAAACTGAATTCAAAAACACATCAAAAGCATAATTCACTTTGATCAAGGAGGATTCATTCCAGGGACGCAGCAATGGTTCAATACACATATCTCAGTTAATATAATACACCACATAAATAAACCTAATCATAAGAACCACATGATCATTTCAGTAGATGCAGAGAGAGCCTTGGACACAAGACAACAGAACTTCATGATCAAAATGCTGGACAGAATAGGCAGGGATGTTTTACACCTCAACACGATAAAAACTATAGACAAAACACCTAAAACCCAAATGATACTTAATGAGGAAAGACTCAAGGAGTTCCCACTGAGATCAGAAGCAAGAAATGAGGTCCCACTCTTGCCACTGCTCTTCAGCATAGTGCTAGAAATTCTAGCCCAAGCAATAAGACAGGAGCAATAAATAAGAGGGATACAGATTGGAAATGAAGAAGTCAAATCAGCCTTATTTGCAGATGACATGATCCTAGACATAAGTGACCTACCTCAAAATTTCTAAAGATGAATACTTTCAGCAATGCATCAGGACACAAAATAAACACACAAAAAATCAGTAGTCTTTCTATATGCAAAGGACAATTATAGAGAAAAAAGAAATCAGTGAGGCTGTCCCATTTTCAATAGCCACACAAAACAAATCAAATACCTTGGAATAACACGGATGTGAAGGACCTATACAATGAAAACATAAAAACACTCAAGAAAGAAATTGAGGAGGTCATGAGCAGATTGAAAGACTTCCCATGCTCCTGCATGGGCAGAATTAATACTGTAAAAATGGAAGTTCTACCAAAAGCAATACACAGATTTAACGAAATACCAATAAAAATTCCACCATCATTGATCACAGAGATAGAAAACAAGATGATTTCTAAATTTATATGAAATGGCAGCAGGCCCCAGATATCCAAACATATACTCAGTAAAAAACACACCTCTGGAGGTATCACCATACCCTATATAAAGCTACATTGAAAAACCATAGTAACAAAACCAACATGGTACTAGCATAAAACCAGACATATAGATCAATGGAGCAGAACTGAAGACTTGACCCTTATGTCAAGCAACTACAGCTACTTGATCTTTGACAAAGGTGCCAATAATGTAGATTGGTAAAAATACAGCATCTTCAACAAATGGTGCTGGACAAATTGGATAACCACATATAGAAAAAATGAAAATAGACCCATTTATCTCACCATATACAATAATCAATTCAAAATGGATTAAACACCTCAATATAAGACCAGAAACTCTTTAATACTGGAAGAAAAAAATAGGGGGACATCTTCATGATAGAAGAGTGGGGAAGGACTTCCTTACCAATACCTCAATAGACTAGGAAAATAATCTCTCAACTACCGGGATCTCATGAAGCTAAATAGTTTCTGCACAGATATAGATACCATAAGCAGAACAAATAGATTACCCACAGAATGGGAGAAAATCTTCACCAGCTATAACACTGACAGAGGCCTACTATCTAGAGTCTACAAAAAAAACTCAAAAAATAAGCACTAATGCCACAAACAACCCACTCAAAATGGGGTAGATAATTGAATAGGAAGTTCAAAGAGGAGAAATAAAACACACACTTAAGAAAATGTCCAACATCTCTAGCAAATCAGGGAAATGCAAATTAAGACAACTATGAGATTCCCCCTTACTCCAGTAAGGAAAGACAGCAAAAAATATCAAATAACAAGTGTTGGTGAGGATGTGGGGAAATAGGACACCCTCATTCACTCTTGGTGGAAATGCAAATTTGTACAACCACTATGGAAATCAATATGGAGATTCCTGAAAAGGATGAACATAGAGCTACCAACAGACCCAGTTATTCCCTTACTGGGCATTTACTCTAAATGTTCCATGCTTCACCACAGAGATATTTGCTCAATCATGTTTGTAGCTGCTGAGGTCACAATAGCCAAGAACTAGAATCAACATGGGTGCCCATCACTGGACAAATGGATAACAAAGTTGTGGTACATTTACACAATGGTGTTCTAGTCAGCACTAAGAAAAAAATAATACAATGAAATTTGTAGGAAGATGGATGGATTTAAAACAGATCAAACTCAGTGAACACACACAGTCACAGAAAGACAAACACCACATGTTCTCACTTGCCTGCTGTTCTTAACCTGGACCAGCTTGAGTTGCTATCATACTGGATAGGGAACTTGAGGCCCACACAATAGGGATGGAAGAATTTGGGGTAATGGGAAGAGGAGGCTGGGGAGAAATACACACAAAATTAAACCCAAAATGAACTGGTAACATAGAAGCCTTTCTCATTGAAGATAAACTAAACTATTTAACCTTCAACAGGAGTATATATACAATGTCTGAAAAGAAGGGCCTTAGAAAGAGAGGAATGAAGCCTAACCTTAAAAAAAAAAATGGCTCTTACCTGTCTGTAATTCTCAGTACCAGAAATTGGTTCTACCCACTTTAAGCTGTTGAGCAGAGACTAGGAAGTCCCCAAGTCAATAGAGGCTTCTGTCAAAGCACTTAATTATCCACTTGAGATAAAAGGTAAAGCCCTATTCCTGAAGACACCATACGCTGAAGACCCAGGGAGAGATCAAGGTGTGAGCAAGCAGGGGTCTGAGCCACTCAGAAGCAACCAGCCTGACAAGAAGTGCACACCAGTGAAATGGTGGCACCCAGCCTTGGTGGGTAACCAAGAGCTTTCTGATTGGGAAAGGAACCCATATCTGGAACTGGGAACCAGGTCAGAATCCCATGGAGACAAAGATTATGTTCTCCAATGTCAAGGTCCCACCAGTCTTTGGCTAAAAGACAGCCTATATCCTGCAAAATCTCCCAAAATTAATAACGCATATCCAGTTTTCCCTATGCTTACTTCACTCTCCACTGGAGAATCTATTTTTCTTATACAGAAGGTAACGAGGCCAGAGGAAGTTAAACCAGCCCTCACATTCTCGTCAAAGCCCAGGTGAAACCACAGAGGGAGTGGGGAGAGAAGCAAAAGTGCTGCTTCCATGGTGAACCTGACAGTCAGTGCCAGGGTGAAGGAGACAGATGGTGAAGATACTCAACACTGACCAAAGTAGAAATCCAGAGGCTCCTAAGAGCTCATCACTGAAGTAGACTTAAAACACAGTCACCTAGGCTCAGGGAATTTTACAGAAGAGGGGTGGAACTATTGTAAGAGCCACAGTTGGAATGTCATGCCAAGAGGCATTGCCTTCCCCAATAATTGACTACTGCTCCCACAGTGTATAACCCACACGCCTATGGGGAACACCAGAAACCCCACTAAGAGGATCCCCCAGAGGAATGTGGGCAGGGAGGAGGCAAAAGACGGTACCAACTCATGATGCATTCATACAAATTATGTTCTTAATAAAAAACAAAACAAAAAAAACCTAAGAGGCCAGGCATGGTGGCACACACCTTTAATCCCAGCACTAGGGAGGCAGTGGTAGGAGGATCGCCGTGAGTTCAAGGCCACCCTGAGATTACCTAGTGAATTACATGTCAGCCTGGGCTAGAGTGAAACCCTACCTCAAAACACCAAACAAAAAAAAAAAATTAAGGAAACTTATTACATCATGCACTTCATGCATCTTCTCCACAGCTGATATTCTATGATATTCCAACTCATGACAACTGAAAGCCCATTTTAATTTAATAAAAATTATTGAAAATTTTTGTTTGAAGAAAAAAAATACATAATATCTATCAGGCATTAATATTATGAAAATGATTTACAACTTCTGGTAAGCAGTAAAATATGAGTAAATACAATAAATAAATATACAATAGAAAGAAAAAGTGCCTGTTTTATTATAATTCACAAACAATATATTATGTCCACAAAAACAGATAATCCACAAATTGCCTCATGTTGTGTATATTTCAAATGTCCATGAGCCGGGTGTGGTGGCACATGCTCATAATCCCAGCACTAGAGAAGAGGGAGGTGGATTGCCATGAGTTCAAGGCCACCCTGAGTCTACATAGTAAATTCCCAGGTCAGCCTGAGCTATAGTGAAACCCTATCTCGAAAAACCAAAAAAAAAAAAAAAAAAAAGTCCATGAAATGTAGAAAGGATTTCTCCCATCAATGGACATCAATGGGATATATCTTATATTTGCTGGCTGAACAAAACTCCATAAGGCTAGAGGGATGGCTTACAGGTTAAGGCATTTGCCTGCAAAGCCAAAGGACCCAGGTTCTATTCCCCAGGATCCATGTTAGCCAGTTGGACAAGGGGGTGCACACGTCTGGAGTTCATTGACAGTAGCTGGAAGCCATTCTATCATGCCCATTCTATCTCCCCTCTTCCTGTCAAATAAATAAAAATATAATATTAAAAAATTCCTATGTATAAATAATAAAATATGTTATAAATTCTCAAGAAAACAAAAAACTAAGCCTAAGTACAAATTGGAAGTTGTCATAAAGAATTTTCTTGGGCTTGAAAGATGACTTAGAAGTTAAGGTGTTTGCCTGAAAAGCCAAAGGACCTAGATTCCCAAGACCCACATAACCCAGATGCACAAAGTGGCGCATGCATCTGGAGTTTGTTTATAGTGGCTGAAGTCCCCTAGCCTGCTTCTTCTCTCTCTCTCTTTCTTTCTCTCTCTCTCTCTCTCTTTCAATGTCTGTTTCTATATATCTTTCTCTATCTGCCTCTTTCTCAAGTAAATAATAAAATAAATAAAAAATTTTTAAAATATTTTTTAAAATTTACTTGATACAACATTAAGCAACCAATTACAAAAATGTAAAATAAAGTTGTCATTAAACTATTGAAATGATATTCCTTAATAAAAAACAAATATTTAGTACATTAGCATTAAGTTACTACAAAACCAAATTTATACATTAATTACAAATAGTTATGTGCATATAAAATGTAATACATGAAAATTATGTACAGACTATATTACATTATATATAGAAAAATATAATTTGTCACTTCATAGTCAAATTTTAATTGATATTATATTGGTTGTAAAAATTCAAATTATTTTTCAATTTAAGGATAAATAACCAAATCCAGCCATGGAGGGTATAAGCTGCGAACCTGTGGAATTTTGAACACAACTCAAAACTGTGGCCAAGTGTGATGACGTAAGCACTTCCGGATGCTTGTTTACATTTGAAACACCGTTTTGTGGGATGTGTAGAGGTTCTGGTGAGGAGGCATGCTTCTAATTGTTGATCTGGATAAAAACAAATGTGAAAGGGAATAGACTTATTAAAATGTGTGTGTGTTTATTATTATTTAGTCATGCATTGTTTTATTTTAAGATAAGGAGTGTTTTAAAAGTTGTTTATACATTACTTTAATTTGATATTGAAGATGGGTATTCCTGATAATCTTATAGAACACACTATCTCCTTTAGTGTTCCATGTCTGCTCATTTTTGATAGCTAACTAAAAATACTGTTTCAAGCTGGGCATGGTGGCACACACCTTTAATCCCAGCACTCGGAAGGCAGAAGAGGTAGGAGAAGGATCACCGAGAGTTCAAAGTCACAGACTACATAGTGAATTCTAGGTCAGCCTGAGCTAGAGTGAGACCCTACCTCAAAACACACACACACACAGTTTTAAAAAGCCTCATTGTCTATCATCATCAGTCTGACAGAGGTTGTCATGCTCGCCACGAGAGCAGCACTCTTGCTTAGCTCATCCGTTCCTCTGTGGTTTCACCTGAATCCTAGCTGATGGGAGAGAGGTGGCTCATCTCATGCTAGGGAGTCAGCTTTCTTTTTGGTCATACTGACAGATTTCTGTTCTCCCCAGTTTTCACTGGGACTGGACAAACAGAGAAACATCAGATTTGCTTAGCTATTTTTAACATATTAAAAGTTATCAGAATATGTTTTCATAATTATCCTTATATCTACTAAAATGCTATATACCTCTGGAACATCACAATTTTAAGAGGATAAAGTTCCCAGATCAAAACCTAATTAAATATATGCAGAATAACACCATCCTCTCCACAAATATCTCTCACAGCACATCTTAATAAGCTTCCCCAAATAGGGTGGCATCTGCTCATCGTCTCTCTACTTAGCAAGGTAACTAATGCGTCTAGCTCCCATTAAGATTCCACAAAATTTTCACTCTTCTCCACAGGGTTTTTGAGGCGCACTCATCCATTCTCTTTACCACTTAGTGCTGCCTGCAATGAGTCAGTCAGGATGGCTGTGAATGAGAGGGACAAAGGGAGGGCTCACACGTGTGTGTGAAAACATCATCATGCTGAAGTGAACAAATAGTTTTAAGGTGAGTAGGATGCCTCAGTGGTCAAAAACACATACTGTGAAAGCCTGGTGACTGGATTTCAGAATCCCAGAACAAAAGATGCAAGTAGTATCTGTTGCCTGCAATCCCAAAGTACCTATCGCAATGGAAGGCAGAGTCAAGAGTATCCTAAAGCGAGTTGTCCAGTTTATGTGGTATTTTAAGCAGCAAACAAAGACACATGACTTTAATCCCAGCTCTCATGAGGCAAAGGTTGGAAGATCACCTTGCATTCAAGACAATCCTGGGACTACAGAGTGACTGTTAAGGCTAGAGGTCCTGGTGTGCCATTCATAGTTTCCCTCTGTGTTTCTTTGCTTGAAATTAAATAAATAGTGCTTAAACTTATATCTTGACATGACAATTAAATCTAAAAAAACATCAAAACTAAAAAAAATGACATTGTAAACACAATAGATGGGTACATATTTTCAGTACAAAGAAAACATGAGATTTCCTGTGAATGGTATATGATGTGGGGACAATGTTAAATGAGTTTCTGAGCAACTGCTTTGGAGACAGAAATCTAAGTTCCATTGTTATTGTTCTGTGTTGTTGGTGTGTGTGTATGCATGGATACATCGTAACATGCATGTGGAGGTCAGCAGACAATCGGGCAGGCAGGACCCATCTGCAGGAAGTGGAATTGAAAGTACCCAGTGCTGGTGTGAGAGGCTGGCGCCACACTTGAGCAGTCTCGTGGAAGTCTTTGTGAGCAGTTTAAGCTGAGGTAAAAATTCAGTTATGCACTGGAAAAAAAGTTATCACATTTAGATGCTTTAGAAATGTTGCAGGTTAGATTTATTTCCAGAATTAAACTGTAAGAAGTCAACCTACCTTTACTATAATGTTGTATGGGGTTACTGAGGACCCAGTTCCTCCAGACTTTGCATCTCAACTTCGATTTACAGTCTAGTCCAAACAAGCAACTTCAGAAGAGTCCACTCTACTTGGATCCTTATGTATTTGTTACTAATAATCTAGCTGTGCTCTTCATTGCTATTCAGATAAAAATCACACGTAGGAAAGGGAGAATTCTTCTAGAGGTAGTAGGGTTGGGCCCTTGAGTACTTAAGGTTTACAGGCTGAGCTGACAGACTCAGAGGCTTATGGATCTGAGCCATGAAATAAGAAGAGCCTTACAGTGTAGGCCTGGGAACCCAGAGATTGATAGCTCTAGGTGCTCAGCTTAGAGGCTTACAGATCTGGATTCTCATTGCCAGCATCCTGGCATTTGCCAGCTAGTGAAATCCTCAGCTACTGACAGTAGCAATTGGCAGAAGTCCGGGCCAGCTTAGTGTTGCATCTCTTAAGCTCTGGATGTCAGTACCCTTGACCTTCAATTCTTGGCAGCTTCCAGAAACTTCTTCCATGACTATGGGCTACAGTCTTCCGCACTGACTTCTGCCATCTGCAATCTTGGCTCTCCATCATCTTCCCTTACTGAAACGTCTGTTGTTCTTCATCATTTCTGCTGCATTTCTTCCCTGCTGCTTCTGCCCCATTCACTCTCTGAAACTCCAACTTGGAGTGGCAAGCATAGTAAAAACTTTTGCAACCTGAGATGCCATTTGGTTTGGGAAACAAACACATCCCATTCCTGACAATGTACCTAATTATGGAACTTTCATCTGCATCCATCTGGATGACTGCTCTAAGGCATTGAAATAAGTCATCCTTCTTAATTATCCTTTGATAATATCCCATTTCTATATAGACATGTCCCCACATTCACCCTCAAAGATGGGCAGATCAAATCTGGGCTGTTTTGGAGTTCATGTGCAGTAAGGCAAACTGTTTCCTCTCAGTGAACTTTTAGTGAGAATCCCCTAGTTACCGCCTTGTGTCTATGTATGATTGGGTGTACATATGACTGAAATCAGATGAATCAGGAAAACACACACTTTAAAAAGAAAAGCTTACATAGCATAACTCTTTCAATCAAAATGGAAAGATCGCCCTTATGCCACCCCCAGCAAATAAGTGCTGTCACTGGACCCCATTTTAGGGAGCCCTGGACAGTAAAATTTTGTTTATTCATAGGAAAAACAAATCATTATATGGTATTTACAACAAAGACATAAGGAAACTCAATATTCTCAGCAGCATTTAGCAGCAGAATATAATAGTGCTTAATAACACTTAACCTCCTTCTCTATTGGAACCTGCCTTAGCATCAGTATATGCTTTGATGGCCAATTGACTCTATCTACAGATATGGCTTAGAACTTGATTGGGTATATAATCATCAAGGAGACAAATCTTGGGACATGTCTATGAAAGAGTTTCTAGACTTATTTAATTGAAATAGGAAGATCTGTCCTAAATGTGGCCAGCACCACCCCATGGGCAGCTATCACAGACTGAGCAAAGAAAGCAAGCTGAGCCCCACACACTCATTGCTGTTTCCAAGAGTAAAAATGATGAAATCAGGTGGGCTTCTGCCCTGCCTTAATCTACCTTAGAACCATGAGCCACAATAAATACATGTAGAAGTTTCTTTGGTCAGAAATTTTGTTGCAGCAATTAGAAAACTAATGTGCATATAATCTCACAAGACCACCTTGGGCTCTGCAGATTCATTAGACAAGAAGGATTCTTCCTTAGGGGAGGATTCTCAACCTTCATTGAGTCTTTGAACATCTCCAGTTTCTACAATGCGAACACCACAGCACAAGACTTTCTCATGAAAGGAGGCATTACTTTGATTAGCATTTAGAGTCTGTATCATAATTCACAATGGATAGGGTTGAGGGCGATGATTGGAAATTGTGTAGAGGAAAGGAAAGTTCTAGAGTGGGTGCCTTATCAGTGCCAATTGCTGAACTTTGTGAGAAGCTATCAAATTCTCAAGTTGCTCAGTTTTCACTCGTGAGGGACTAGACTTAGGTTTAAAAACACGTGACCTGTAAGGGTGTAAATAAACAACCTCAAAAATCTTAACTGAGCTGATTAATGGCTTTTGAAGAAATGGCAGAAGAAAACTAGTATTCTATCCCCATTTGCTTGCCATGATATGCATACTTATAAATATTACAAGCTAAGGCATGTGACATCAGAGAGGACATGTGACCTAAAAACATCAACATCCCCCTAAATATAGTTATCACTTGCCAGGGTACATAGCTAAGTAAATAAAACACAATCCACCCTGACATTGAGAATCCTCTTATCTAACATTACAAATTTTAATACTAAGAAATGAGGAGTATGCATTTTGTGGGGGGAAAGACCTCACAACTTTAGATCTTAGACTTTTGACTTAAAGGCAGTGGAAATTGACTTTAAATTTTAATTACTTTATTACTGTACTTCTAGTGATAATATTGCTAAAGAATTATTAAAGACTACAGTTCCATCAAATTTTGAGATTTAATAATTGCAAGATGTTTAATTAAAAGTTTTGGCAACTCAATGTAGCTGATATTCTTTTTTATTAGATTAAGAAAAAACCTGAATCACAAACTTTTATCCATGGAAACAGAATAATTCTGAAATGATATTAACAAAATGACAAATATATCCCATTTCAGAAGTTTCTGGAGGTACAGTTTGATCTATGGTGCCAGAAAATAGTCTAAGCAGAAGCCACACAAAAGTCATGCCATTGGTTCTTCAAGCATGAAGCTGGATCCGCTCACTCTGATAGGAGGGGACCATGGCTGTCACACCACTGGTGAATTTCTCACTTTCAGTGAAGCACACAGATTCAAGGGGAGAATAAAATCTGGACACGCCTCTGTCCATATCTATGCTCCTTGACTTGCCACAGAGGTGCTATGGCCAAGGAAGTTAGGGATAAGGTGGATTGAGGCTCAGTGTCCACTGTCTTGTTCCTTATGGTGTGCTTTCATCTAAATCAGAGACTATATGCTTAAAACCCTTCTTCATCAATAATAAAGCAAATTTTTTACTCACTATGATTCAATTCTAAGTCTTATGAGAGTTGCCAGATGACTCAAGCCCTGCATGAAAAGATTGTTATTTTCTATATTCCTCACAACATTTCAGTGTGATAGATTGCGAACACATGCTGACTGTAGAAAACTTGGAAAAATAAAATATAGAATATTTTATCTAATTTTTTTTCAAGGGAGGGTCTCGTTCTAGCCAGTTACCTAGAATACACTATGTAACCTCAATCTGGCCTGTATCTCACAGTGATCCTCCTACCTCTGCCTCAGGAGTGTTGGGATTAAAGGTGTGCACCTGCTTTTTTCTTTGATATGAATAGACAATAAAATCTTTTTGTCTGGCAAATGTAACTAAGCAGCATTATATCAAATGAATAACTCACAACACCTTTATACCTTTGTAAGTGTAATTCTTTTTTTTTTTTGGTTTATTTTTGTTTATTTGAGACTGACAGAGAGAGAAAGAGACAGTGTGTGTGAGAGAGAGAGAGTGAATGAGTGTGCCTGAGCTTCCAGCCACTGCAAATGAACTCCAGACATGTGCGCCCCCTTGTGCATCTGGCTAATGTGGGTCCTGGGGAATCGAGCCTCGAACCGGGGTCCTTAGGCTTCACAGACAAGCACTTAACTGCTAAGCCATCTCTCCAGCCCTAATTCTTCTTTTTTTAAAATGTTTTTATTTAGTTATAAGGAGAGAGATGGGGAGAAAAGAGAGAGAGAATGGGCATACCAGGGCCTTCAGCCACCACCCCCCCACCCACACCCACACACAACTCGGAATGAATGTGTCTCTCTGTGCATCCGGCTTTACATGGGTGCTGAGGAATCCTCCTGTCACCACATGTCAGCACTGGGTTTACAGGTACTTATGACCATTGCCTGCATGTTATGTTGGTACTGTGGCGCAAGCCTTGGTCCCCATGACTGCAAAGCAAAGACTTTGCCAGCTGAGCTACCTCTGCAGCCATGTTTCTGAGACTTTGTTGCACGCTTGCTTTTGTGTTCGTTTGTTTCTCTGGTATTTTGAGATGGGGACTTCATGTGTAGTTCAGGTCTACCTAGAACTAAGAACCTGCTTCCTTTGTGGCTTAGTAGCTATTTCCTGGTTACTTATCTACTACCCTTCATCTACTCTAAATCACTCTCTCCACAACGCACTAGCAAGTTGAATTTAATCATGTCCATGACCTACTAACATCCTGTGCAGGGCCCCTACATAGAGCTTACACAGTGTGTGCTCATAAGCAGAGCTCAAGGTCATCTGTCATGATGAACTTCATGCTTTAAGTACCAACAATGTAAGATTGCATAGACTATCTAGGGACATGTGATTCCTTACTGCTGAATCTTTCTTCACACACAGTTTTGTTTTCAAACGTCATCCCTGCTTCTTTTGTAGGATCTCAGCTTGGACACCCTCCCTACCAAGCCGGAGATGCACTTACCGCATGCTCCCATTCTTTCCTGGGCAAGCTTCTGTGGCAGCA
The DNA here is from genome assembly GCF_020740685.1 of Jaculus jaculus. Classification (NCBI taxonomy): domain Eukaryota; kingdom Metazoa; phylum Chordata; class Mammalia; order Rodentia; family Dipodidae; genus Jaculus; species Jaculus jaculus. Next base: position 29,266,804 of record NC_059112.1, on the reverse strand, counting down.
CTTTCTACCTTATTTATAACTATCTGACTGCATGAATTTTCCCCCACTAGACTAAAGCTTCTCAAGGACAATGGTTCAATTATAATCACTTCCTCTGCTTCTAGGGAAGGTATTCAATAATCACATTTTGGATTGAACAGTGAACAGTTGAAGAATAGGTTTTATGGTGAGTAGTCACAAAGAAATATTAAAAAATCTTTAAATGCATCTTGCAATTGAAAACCACTGGACTGTAAGTTGATCGACAATTTTTGGATGAAAATATCTGTTATATTTAGCACATAACAAACATCTTTTCCCAGCAAATTATTTTATTTTGAAAAATAACTCATGTAAAAGTAAAGCATTCAAATAAAACCAGTCCTGCCCATGGTAATTACAAGGCTTTTATACAGATTAATTTTCAAGCTGGGTATGGTAGGCACACACCTTTAGTGCCAGGGCTCTGGTGGCTTAGACAACAGGATTGATGTGAATTCAAGGCTAGTCTGGAGCTACAGACTGAGTTTTAGGTCATCCTGTGCTCAAGTGAAAACCTGCCTCAAAAAAATATTATTTTTCAATAAACTTGGCTAGGTATGAAACCCAAGTTCAGATCAAGTGCTATTTTGAGTATTATTGCAAAGACATTTTTAGATATGATTAACATTTAAAACCTGCAGCTAAGAGTAATGATTGCATTTTATAATGTGTTTAGAACTTACCAAAACAACTGAAGGTCTTATCATGAAATCCCAAAGCTTCCCAAAGCATTTCTGCTGAAGACTTCCAGCACAGTGAGGCAGTATAAGCATTTCTCTTCTGGGTCTCTGTCCTGCTTCTCCACCCTGCAGTGCGGACTTCCCTGCTCCTACCATCTCATAGGTCAATCATCAGAATTCCTCTCATTTGTGATTTCAGACAGGTAAGTCAATGGAATAAAGAAAGAGGAGGAGGAGGAGGAAGGAAGGGAGGAAGAGAGAAAAGTGGAAAAAATGGCTGAAAAAGTGGAAGAAAGAAGGAAAGTAGGGATAAAAAAGAAAGTGAGGAAGGAAAGAACGGAAAGGAAGTGGTACAGGTAGAAGAAAGAGAGATAGAGGAAGAGAGGAGGAAGGAAGAAAGGAGAGATGAAAGGAAATACCTAGTGTGGTGACATGTGCCTATAATCATAGCACTAGAAAGGCTGAGGTAGGAGATAAAGGACTTCAAAGGGTTTCATGGGGGACTGAGATCAGTCTGAGCCTCATACTGAGACCCTGTCTCAGAAAATTAAGGAAGGGAGGGAACGAAAGAGAGAGGGAAGAAAAAGTAGCACAGAAACATATTTATACATATGCAGATATATAGAGGCTGTTTTAGTATATTTTTTATATTTTTTTTTATTTATGTGAAAGAGGAAAATGCACACACACACACAGAGACAGAGAATGGGCCTGCATTTCAGCTGCTGCAGACAAACTCCAGACACATGTGCCACATTGTGCATCTAGCTTGTGTGGGTCCTGGGGAATTGAACCTGGGTCCTTTGGCTTTGCAGCCAAGTGCCTTAACTGCTAAGCCATCTTTCCAACCCTTGGGTAAAATTTTTACTTTTTTATATATAATTACAAAGTAAAGTTAATGTTTAAAATACAATAACCAGATTTTGAACAACACTAACTTCTACAACTACCCAGATAAACAACAAAAAACACTTGAATCAGTCATATATTATGCCACTACTATTCTATTATCAAAACATGATAAAGCAGATATTTATATATTCAACTAGATTCTACGTAACAAAATGTTTTTGTTGGCGTAGTGTTATTTCGGTTACTTGGTTGCTGCTGAGAAGAAATACCGGCCAGAAGCAACTTAAAGAGAGAAAGCGTGGAACTTAGCTTTAACTTGAAATTTCCATTTCCAGGGTGACACATTCCATCCTGGGGAGGTGGTGTGGTGGTTTGAGTCAGGCGTCCCCCATAAAATTAGGTGTTCTGGATGTTAGCTTCCCTAGCTGATGGCAATTGGAAATTAAAGCCTCCTGGAGGGAGTGTATTGTTGGGGGCAGGCTTATGGGTGTTATAGCTAGTTTCCCTTTGCCAGTGTTTGGCACACTCTCCTGCTATTATCCACCTTATGTTGGCGAGGGGGTGATGTCTATCCTCTGATCATGCCATCATTTCCGCCTGGCATCATGGAGCTTCCCCTCGAGCCTATAAGCCAAACTAATCCTCTTTTTCCCCCAAGCTGCTCTTAACTGGGTGATTTCTACCAGCAACGAGAACCTGACCACAACAGATGGGCATAGTGGTAAGAGTGGAAAACTGTCTTCTCATATTGCAACCAAAGAACAGGAAGAATGAATAGATTGTGGGGCCGAAACTACAAAACTTAAAGCCCATCTCTGACTGACATAGGCAGGGCCTTGGGTTAAAGCAAACCTAAGCTGTCTGACATGAAGGCCGCAGGCTATGGAGGGGCTACAGCAGCCTGAACTGCCGCTGATCTTGGGGACTGGACCAGCAGAGGAGCTTCTCCCTACATTCTCAGGGGTTGCAGTGAGCCAGGTTCCTGGCCCCATTCTTGAGAGTAGCAGTGAGCCTGGATCCCCCGGACAAAATCTTGGACCGTGAGGTCCGGAGGAAGTAAGTCCACTCCCTCTCCAAGCACGGGATACCTGGACTTTCAAATAAGACTTAGGCTTTTGCCCATAACCTTATGGCCTTTGGTCAGTTGCCTAGGAAACTCCTTATATATGGTATCAGCTGGCACCTTTACATAACCCCTGCCATTGCCTACATGCTGGAATGAATGCCCCATATGCTAATTAGGCATCAGCAATGAACCTTGTATATCCAGTTCCCTTAGTACCCTCCCCCTCCCTCAGATGCTTATAAACCCATTTACCTGACAATAAACCAAGAGAGCTGCTCACTGAACATCTCCTGAAAGTCTTTCCCATGATCACCATCCTGGTTGCCTGGGACACATTTGGAGGACAAGGGCAGGTCCAAAGACCCAGGAAGCCACACATCCCCAATGACCTGTTTCATTTAGCAAGGCTCCACTACCTTCCCAAACAAGGCCTCCAGTTAGGAATCAAGAAACATGAGCTTATGGGAAATATTTAACCACAGGTACCATTAGTTTTTTAAATCTATTCATGCCTATTTATAAATAATTTAATCACCAATGGATGATATTATCATCTGTGAATATATGGATTTCAACATTTGACTTTTATCTTTGTGTGTAGTTCAAATCTTTTTAGTGATTATTAATAATATAAAAGTTAATAAGGCCATTTCAAAATATTCCACAACTGTTTTTATATATCTCTTCCGTGAATTTATTTTACAGGGATAATAAATGTTTTTCCTTCTTTTTAAACTTCTGTTTAAAGGCATGTAAAACATGCTACAGAAATTCAGTCCATGAATCATCTTTTCTTGGGAGAGTTTTGTAATTTATTATTTCCAAGTAGAATCATTTACTACATCCTCTGAGTCACCACTCAACTTTTAATAATATAAAGAATCCAAAATAATCTACTATGTATCCATTCTATATGGCCATTCTTTGGTTTTGAGGTATTTCCATTTTATAAGTCTTGATAAATTTTGCTGTCCCTATGTTCTATTATTGACATACTCCTAAGTAAAACATAAACTTACTTAAAGACAGCAGAAAATTGACTTTGAGTAACTCTGTAGATGATACGATCAAATAATTAGGAAAAAATTAAAATGCTGACAGTCCTTGCTTTAATGTCATTATTGGTAACCTCAAGTGGTCTGTACTAGAACTTTCTCAAAATCTCATGTTTACCTATTCTATTATTCCACTTCAATAATTACCCCAATTTTTCCCATTATACTTACTCAGCAGTATTCTGTTCTTATTCCCCGCTTTAACTTTTCCCTTACATTTTACTAAGAAACAAACTGATTTAATGGCTATATACTGAAACATATGTAAGCAAGCATGGATTCACACATCCAACTAATATGCATAGGTCCATGGCCATAGAAATCAGTTTGTCTTCCATGTCTATGTAGTGCCAATGTGTAATCCTGGAAAACACAAGTTTTCATTTCCATACCACATTGTATTCTCTTTCTCTTTAACAGGAATATTGCATCAGGAAATCTCTCTGACTACCTGACTCTGTATTACCATGTTGGCTAGTCTAAGATCATTCCCATCAAAACACAGCATGTTTGTTAGGAAACATCTCAATGTCTACCTCAAACTCTATTACTGTTATGGTACGTTTCTTTTTTTCTTCCTTATCAGTTCTTCAAAAGAGATATTTGTACTAATTTTCTCAGTTTTTCCTCCTTTATTCTCTTTTATGAACATTCCCACTAGTGATTTATTTGATTCTACTTCTGCTCCAAGACTCCTTTAAATTTGACTACCATTACTCATATTGCAAAGTTCAAGGGCAGTATCTCAACTTCCTTTCTATACCTTCTTCTCTCAGCTCCTAAGAATTCAATACTACCTCATTTTCTCCCTCATTGTTAAGCATATTTTTTCATTCCATGTGCTGTTTTTTTTTCCTATTTTCTATTTCTAGGCATTAACATCACAAAGAAGTTTTTATTTTCTCTTTATGTATGTTCCAATACCATTTACCAAATAAAATTCTATCATATATCTTTGCCTAAATCTTCATATCTATTAGATGGAATATCTATGTACACAACCACAGGGACTGTATCAATTTTAACACAATCTCAAGTTAAGTCACCAGGTGCAGGTGACCATTTTCTGACAACAGCTAACAAGAAATTAAAGTGGGAACCTGCTGTAACTCTCAGTAAAAATCCACACTGTGACAAAGTAATAATAAAGGTTAAGAAAAATAAAGAACAGATCCATCATACTCAAATTACTAGATTGGTTGAAGAGTGAAATTCAATCACCAAAGTGGTATTTCAAATGCAAACATGAAGCAAAAGTCAGGCCAGCCTCCACAGATGCAGGCAGCTCTTTGAAAATGCTGTTCCTGACTTTCCATAAAGTTGTAGTTTCATGGGCTGTGTTTTTGCAAACATAGCAGATGGTTATGCTAATGAAGTACATGTACCAAATCTCTCAGTAGTAAATTTAATTAATTATGAACTTATGAGAGGGATGGAATAATTTACAAGTCTTAAACTTTCCAAGAAAATCCAAGAAGCAGGCTAATGGGCATTGTAACAACTCAGCATGCTTTCTTAAGATGTTTTACCTACTATAATTGCAATGAAGTTTAAAATGCTGGCATGTCTTCTCAATGGAAAATCACAGAAGGATAGATACACCAAATATGTCCATAGTATAATGGCATAAGTCCATCATTACTTATCTATCTTATGTGTATGAGGACAGTCATACAGCCACCAAAAACCTGGGCCATGAATGACTTGAGTCAAATTTCCTCCAGAATTCAGTGAAAGGGAAATATAAAAATGTCAGCTACTAATTAGTACCCCAGTGAAATTTCCATAGTGATGAAGAGGATTTGTAGATTAACTGGTGTTAATTTTTATGAATTTATTTGTTGTTACTTTGCTTGAAACCAAAAAATAGAATGAGAAACGTTTTGTTTTATTTTTTATTTATTTGAGAGAGAAAGGGGGAGGGAGAGAGAGAATGAATGGGAGTGCCAGGGCTTCCAAGCATGGCAAATGAACTCCAAACGCATGTGCCACCTTGTGGAGCTATGGCTTATGTGGGTTCTGGGGAATCAAACCTGGGTCCTCTGGCTTTGCAGGCAAATACCTTAACCACTAGGCAATCTTTCCAGCCCTCAAATAAAATTTTAAATGCTACTAGTGAAAGGAGTTGGTAGAGGTGGGTGCCGCTGGTCCTATCACTGCTGCTATCAAAGATTTGAAGCAAACCCTTAACAACTATCCTGCCCTTAGTTTTCACAATTCTAAAATAATCAATAGGGATAGAGCTAGAATACAGTATTTTAAAAGGTATTATTCACATGGCTACTAACTTTCTTAATTATGATATTAGATACCTTTACTCTACATGCCTTCTTTTCTAAGGAACAGCTAGATCATAATATTAGATTTCCTTTGCATTAAAAGTTTTACAGGGCTGGAGAGATGGCTTAGCGGTTAAGAGCTTGCCTGTGAAGCCTAAGGACCCTGGTTCGAGGCTTGGTTCCCCAAGACCCATGTTAGCCAGATGCACAAGGGGGCACATGCATCTGGAGTTCGTATACAGTGGTTGGAGGCCCTAGCATGCCCATTCTCTCTCTTTCTCTGTCACTCTCAAATAAATAAATAAGAATAAACAACAAAAAGAAAAATTAAAAAAAAAGTTTTTCAAAATGTGTGAAATTTCAAAAGAATGTAACAACTGTTAAGCATCATAGGCTATAGGACAGTATAACCATACTAAATGTAAATGAATTTCCATATAGAAGGTGTCAAGACCAGACTACACGTGCATTATCAATAGTAGAATTTTTTATTTGAACACTTTTAATCGGAAATGGTCTTTTAAAATAGGAAAGGAAAACAAGGTGAAAAAGAGTAGAAATGTAGATGTAAGCTGTGTACCTAAAGAAAATGAGATCAGAGGAGTGAGATGTAGAGGTGATGGAAGAGAAATATGGACAGGAAAGAATGCTGAATAATGGTGAAAAGAAAAAGAGGGGCTTAGCAGCTATGACACTTGCCTGTAAAGCCTAATGACCTGAGTTCGATTGCCCAGTACTCACCTGAAGCCAGATACACAAAGTGGCACACACATCTAGAATTCATTTGCAGTGTTCAGAGGCCCTGGTGTACCCATTCTCACTGTCTGTCTCTCTTCTCTCTATTTCTCTCTGTTTACAAATTAAATAAACAAATATTTTTAAAAGAAGAAAAGAAAGATAAAAAAAAAGGTTTTGAACCTATTGAACATAATTTTATTACTTTTCTTTTATTTATTCAATTATTTTCTTTCTTCCGTGTTTCTGTGCCTGCTACCCAACCTCCCTCTGTCCAACTTTTAGTAATCACAATGCTGTTTAGTTTGACATTTTTAGTTTCCACATGTAAATGAAAATATGTGGTATGTGTTATTTTGTTTCTAGTTTATTTTAATTAACAAAATTACTGCCATTCTCGTCCTTTTTTTTGCTGAACATAATGGTATTCTATTAGTTTTATGACTGAATAATATTGCACTGTGTATGTATACCACATTATCCTTTTACATTCACTACTGATAAATACTTAGATTGATTTCATATATTTGAAAATTTTAAGTAACAATTTATAGGTATAAGTTTCTAAGCAGTGCTTTATGTTAGTCTATATTATCAGGCTTGCATGTCTCCAAAAACAAAGAAAATATTAGTCATGACCAATAATGTTAGTAACATATGCTTCCTGTCTTCATTCCATTTATTTTCTGGGAGAAACTTTTCAATGAATACAATTTTTGCTCAAGGGTAGAATGTTGTTATTCCTGTTGAAATCAGCTGGAAGCATTAATAGAAATTGCAAGAATTCATAGTCAAGATAATTTTTATACAACTATAAGGTGCTACAAATTCACCATCAGTATAGTAATGCAAAATGTGAGAAGCTCTGCTCACATCTGACAGGAAACAAAAAAAGGCATTATTGCCTTCAGGCAAAAGTATTTGAGTTCATGAGAGAACTATTTTGTGCTTCCTTCCAATCTTTTTAAGGAAAGAGGATATAGTTTCAAAAGTGCAGAGTAAGTATTTTGTCACGTAAGTGCCAATGCATGAAATAAATGTTAAAGTTTCTTGAATTGTGCAGCTTTCTTTGAACTCAATATAAACACATATACAGAGAAACTGTGTTGCTGGTGTTATCTGTTCCAGTCCCTAGGCAAACTTAAGTAAGCTATTTTGAAACTTGTCACTGCCCCTTTCCAGAGGAAAATCTTGACATTAAAAGAATGATAATCCCTGAGGTCATCTGGTAAAACAACAGCTCCAGTTTCGATCCTGATAGTTATCTAGCAATCTTCTATGCCCATTATACAACAAGTTGTACATACAATGTTAAATACTGCATGGCATATATAACACTGTGTAATATTGCTTGTAACTAATATTAAATGAGCAGATATGAAGGGCTTGGGTATACAGCAAGTCTACTTTGAGTATTAGCTACTTTCATTAACCTTCCACAAACTAGATGTTGAACAGTCTATGCTTATTAAGATCCCAAACTTGTGAAAGAGAATTTGATTATACTAGATGTAGAAATAAACATTTTCAGTGGAAACTTGAAAAACTTTTATTTTACACTTGTAAATTTTGGGCTACATTGTAATTAGCACCTAAAAGAAATAATTGTGTCTATCAATCCATTTAATTTTTTATTCTCTGGCTACTGTTTGAGTCTTTTCAGTGTTTCATCTTCTTCTCTGAATTAAATTTAGTTCATTCTACCTGGCTTCAGATTTCAACTCTTTATAGCAATGGTTAAATATTTATAAAGCTTAAGCTAGGAGGCTTCTTTTCAAAACTACTATAAAATTGAACAGTGAAGCTGAAAATCTAGTGACAACATCAAGAACAAATATGTTAACTTGTTGGATTCTAGAAAGCATGAATTCATTTTGTGAAGTTGTGAGTTTAATGCCCTGTTCCCAAATGATGGCAGGTGTATTCTTCTAACACCTTTAAAATCTATTTTGAAAATGATACAGAAAAAAAGTAGTGACAGTTTCAGGAGCTACCACCTCTGCATGCTAATAAATTTCAGCTGGAATTTCAGAGCTAACATTCTTCCCCTCTGGTGGCCTATACTAAGAAACAAGTTGGTCAGGGGAACTAGTATTTACTGAGAGTGGCTCATGTATGAGCTTCTTATTCTTCAAGACTAGGGATGGAGCTCAGACACTTGTGCATGCCAGGGCAGCAGTTTACTGCTCAGCTCTACCACTAAGCTACATCCCCAGCCCTATCTATGATCTACTTTATATAAATATTTTTATTTAATGCCTTCACTTCTTTAAGTATTGGTTGTTGATAGAGGGGGATGTTCTGAAATACAGCTTAGAAAAATTTTACAGCTCTTTTATGATACTGAAATGTTTGAGGGTTGGAGAGATGGCTCAGCAGTTAAGGCACATGTCTACAAAGCGTAGGGACCAGAGATAGATTCCCCAATAGCTACATAACACCAGAAGTTAATGGAAGTGCGTGTGTCTGGAGTTTGTTTATAACTGTAGTAACTGTAGGCCCTGGTGTACTATTCTGTCTCTTGCTTGCTCTTTCTGTTTCTCTCTCTCTCTCTCCCTCTCTCTCTCTCTCTCTCTCTCTCTCTCTCTCTCTCTCACACACACACACACACACACACACACACACACACACCTAAATAAATATTTTTAAAATGTTTGAATCATAAGCACACAACCAAGGAGTGCAGGGATCATTATACAATATACATCATCAATCTAGCCATAGCTGTGGCAGCAAAATCATATCTACCCTGAAAGGTCAATTATTTTTGGTTTTCATGAAGGATTCCTATTGGTTGGAGGTAGGATGTATTTACTTTTTAAATTTTATTTAAGACATCTTCATCTCTCAACAAGAGCCTTAGTTTAGTTAGTTCCAGTGGTAATGATGACTTTTGGTTTTGGATTCTGTGACTTGAGAAATGCTGAACACACACACACACAAAAATGAATGAAAACATTCTCCATATTGTTGCATAGATAAAGAGGTGATGTATAAAAATACACAATGCAGTATTTGTTACTGTTTCCAGTTCCTGAAGTTGCCTTTCAAAATTGGGTATTAGAATCACATTTTAGTTTTTATTTTTTTTTAACATTTTACTTATTTTATTGACAATATGAGACACACAAAGTGAATGAGTAGGAGAGGGAGAGAGAGAAAGAAATTGAGAAAGAGGGAGAGGGAAACAGAGAAAGAATGAGCAATCCAGGGCCTCCAGATGCTGCAAAGGAACTCCAGATGCACATGCAACTATATGAATCAGGCTTTAACATGGGTACTGGGGAATCAAGACCAATTACCTACTTGACTTGGTCCTTTCTTTTTTTGTGGGGGAGGGAGCTATGATTTATAACAATTTTCAAGAATATGATTTGTCCCTACCAAGATATTTCTACTGTGAGTTATTTAAAAACTGTCTCCAACTAATATGCTGTATTTTACTAGCTCATATTAGATTATCTTCCTGTGAGCTCTGTGTCTAGTTCATTTTTTACTATTATTATATTTTTTTGTATTTTTTCCTTACTAGTTTTTAATTTCATGAAAGTAATTTCCACATTTTAAGCACCTAATTGAACTTCCATGGATAGCTAAGCTTTTGGTACTCATTAGTTAGTTAAATACAGCCTTTGTATTAAGATCCTTATTAAGTAAGGTCTCTGAATGTCTGCAGGACAGTCTGGCCAGAGGTGGTGTGGTGGTTTGATTCAGGTGTCCCCCATAAACTTAGGTGTTGTGAATGCTAGATTCCCAGCTGATGGATATTTGGGAATTAATGCCTCCTGGAGGGAGTGTATTGTTGGGGGCTGGATTATGGGCTTTATAGCCAGTTTCCCCATGCCAGTGTTTGGCACGCCCGCCTGTTGCTGTGGTCCATCTTATGTTGGCCAGGGGGTGATGTCCACCCTCTGCTCATGCCATCGTTTTCTCCTGCCATCATGGAGCTTCCCCTCGAGCCTGTAAGCCAAAATAAATCTCTTTTTCCCAGAAGCTGCTCTTGGTTAGGTGATTTCTAACAGCAATGCGAACCAGACTGCAACAGTAAAGTGGTACCGAGGAGTGGGGTTGCTGCTAGACACCTGACTGTGTGGCTTTGGTCTTTTGGAGCTGATTTTCAAGAGGAATGTGGCAGGATTTTAAACCTTGGCCTAAGAGATGCTTTGCAGTGCTGTAAGTACAGCTTGATGGTCTATCCTGGTCAGAGCTGAAAGACCTGAAGGCAGTAAGAACTATGGACTGTGAGGTTTGGCTTATGAGGGCGAGAAAGAGCTTTGCTTGGACTGGGCTAGCAGTTTGTGTGAGAAGCTTGCTCTTATGCCCATGTCCTGAGAAGTTGTGCAGGGTTGCTTTGCATAGAAATGAACTTGTGTGTGCAGAGGGATATGGCACAGAAAGAAAAATCTTTGGGTGAACTGCTGCCCGTTCAGCTGCAACTGAGAGATTACAACCTTTGAGACTGGGCCAGCTGACCTGTGCTGGGGCAACAGGAAGAATGTAGACTCTTTTGAAGGGGCCTGAGTTCTCAAGGAGTGTCCTGTTCTTCAAAGTCTGCTTTATTCCCCCCTGGATTAACACACTCTAGCTGGTATCATGGAGTATACGAAATGCTGGAAAAAGGGTCACTGAGTTTGCAACAGGCTCTTGTGTTTTGGAAATGGCCATGGGCAGTGTGAAGCAGGTTTGTTGGTTGCCTGCATGGAGACCCCATGGGGCCATGAGGATGAACCGTGGCTTGCAGTGGAGACCCAGTGGAGATGCCGGGACCATGAGATGGCTGCCAAGGTGCTGCCGGCCCTGATGAAGTTTCCTAGGACTGTGAGTAGCCTAGCTGGAGGGGCAGAATTGGAATGCCAGAGACTTGTTGCTGGTTAGAATTATCAGACTTGAAGATTTGGCACTGGCTAGAGTTCCTGGACTTGAAGCTACAGAGTTTGATATTTGCCCTGTTTTTTTTTTTTTTTAATTTAATTTATTAGTTTTCTTTTCAGTAAATACAGGCAGTTTGGTACCATTATTTAGGCTCATCTGTGATCTACCCCCTCCCATTAGACCCTCCTTGTTAATGAAAATGGGTCGTGCATTGTGGAGTTAGCCCCCAGTTATTGGTATGATAAATGTCTCTGCATATCTAAGTCTTGTATTGGTTGAATGTTTCTTTGCTATGCCCAGTGCCATCTTTTGCAGTGTGAATGTTTATTCTATGCCATTATGGGTTTTTTGAGGTTATTTTTTTTGGTATTATGGCTCAGTTAAAAGATCTTGGACTATGGGGATATATGAACATCATTGGAATTGATAAAAACTATGGGGACTTTTAAAGTCAGACTGAATGCATCATATTTTACATCATGTATGGATATCAGTTTATGGGGGCCAGGGCAGAATGTGGTGGTTTGATTCAGGTGTCCCCCATAAACTTAGGTGTTCTGAATGCTAGGTTCCCAGCTGATGGATATTTGGGAATTAATGCCTCCTGGAGGGAGTGTATTGTTGGGGGTGGGCTTATGAGCTTTATAGCCAGTTTCCCCATGCCAGTGTTTGGCACACCCTCCTGTTGCTGTGGTCCATCTTATGTTGGCCAGGGGGTGATGTCCACCCTCTGCTCATGCCATCATTTTCCTCTGCCATCGTGGAGCTTCCCCTCAAGCCTGTGAGCCAAAATAAATCTCTTTTTCCCAGAAGCTGCTCTTGGTTAGGTGATTTCTAACAGCAATGCGAACCGGACTGCAACAGGTGGTTTCTTCCAGAATCAATTTTTAAAGTTTCTCTCATGTTCTGGTTCAAGTTATATATTATAAATTGTAATACCAATAGCTAATTTTGAGTTTTAGTAAATCTGTTGGTCCAAAGAGAAAAAGCTGAAAATATGTATAAACAATAACACTACCTAGACATCTAAAGTCCTTCTCCCTGATGCCCTAGGAAAATAAAGTTTAAAAACATGGATATGGGAATGTTAATTCTCTGAATGTTCAAGCATAAATAAATTTTACTGCAGTCATTAAAATTATTTAACTGTTTACATTTACTAATAATATACTACTAAGGAAGTTCACTGGGTAGGTCTTAGGTCTTCACATTAAAGTGGTGAATCTTATTTGTCAAATTATATTACTGCAATGTATTCCATTTTTTATAAGATCTCATTTCAATATATCCCATACACTATATTGGCTCAGAAAATAAGTTAAATCAAAAAATTTAAGGTTATCTAAAGTAGACTTGGAGCAATTTTTAAACTGTTTTATTTATCAATTTGCAAGCAATGAGAGATAGAAAGAAGAGAAGCAGAGAGAAAGAGAGAATGAGCATACCAGGACCTTTATCCAGTGCCAAAAAAAACTCCATATGCATGCCACTGTATGTATAACTAGATTTGCATGGGTGGTGGAGAATCAAACCTGTGTCATTAGGCTTTGTAGGAAGGCTTTAACTTTAACAGCTGAACCATCTCTCCAACCCTAAATACTTATTTTTTTTTTAAGGTAGGGTCTCCCTCTAGCCCAGGCTGACCTGGAATTCATTATGTCATCTCAGATTGGCCTTGAACTCACAGCAAGCCTCTTACCTCTGTTTCTAAATGCTGGGATTAAAGGTGTGTGCCACCATGCTTGACATTGAAGCTATTTTTAAAGTACACATTCTATGCATCCATTGTGAAATCTTATGGAAATAAAAGTCACACAATTAGCAAGGAATTTCAAAAAAAAATCCAAAGAAGTAGTTTCAGTAATAAAGGTTAAGTTCCATGAAGGGCTGGGGAGACAGCTCCATGGTTAAGAGCACTTCCTCTGCAACTCAAGGGCCTAAGGAAATCGGAGAGACTGCTTCAGGGTTGATCCCCAGTCCACACATAAACGGCTGTGTGTGCCGATGAGCACATGTGTAACCCCAGTCCTGCAGGGAAGCAGAGACCTGAGAATCATGGAGCTCAGAAAAATGGCAAGCACCAGAATCAGGAAGAGAATCCAGCTCAAATAAGAGCAGGCTGGGCTGAAGAGCAATGGAGCAGGACATCTGATGTTCCTCCCAGGTCACCACAGGTGAGCGCAAGGGGTACTGCATGAGCACATGCCTGTGTATACACGAGAGAGGGAGAGGGAGAGGGAGAGGGAGAGGGAGAGGGAGAGGGAGAGGGAGAGGGAGAGGGAGAGGGAGAGGGAGAGGGAGAGGGAGAGGGAGAGGGAGAGGGAGAGGGAGAGGGAGAGGGAGAGGAAGAAATCCACAGAAATCAGGTCCATGAAGATGGGGAAAGGGCTGTCCTAATAGACTGCTAATGTCCCTATTTGTTTTCACATAACTTCCTCTAACTCTGGGCTTAAATGGTTCCCCCGGCGTACTTAAGAACAAAGAACTAGGGGTCTTTGCATCCTTTTCTCACACATGGAGGTATAAGCAATGGCAGCACAATATTCCTGTCCATTTTAACGGATCTAAAACTCAGAGGAACTCTTAAAGCTCTTCATGATGTATGCATGTACAACATTAATAATGAAAAAGGTATGGTAGCACAGAACAGGCATCAAGGGACCTGACGGACTTCCTGGAACAACTTCCCTGCTTTTCAGTCACTCAGAATTTGTTCCATCTTCAGATTATAAACCACAAAGAAATATGCAAAAAGTCTTGTGTTCAATGGGGACAGAAAAAGGTTTCCACTGAAACTGTTTTCATATTCTTCTGGTAATGTTATTTGATGTTATAGAAATTTAATGCTCATCAGCCTCAGAAATATCCTAATCAACTTTCATAATGACTAATTGCATTGTTGAGTACAACTGTTTATTATTTATGCATGAGACTTTGTTTGAAAGCAGCTATGCAAATCACAATGATCTATTCACTAAATCCTATAAGATGGTAAGCCATAGCCTTCCACAAGTTCATTTCTCATAGTTATGGTAACTAGATCTTTAGCCATTCTCCTCAAGCTGCCTCCACTTTCATGATTGTGCTTTACAGCCCCTTTGGGTATGTGTGCGAGTTCTGTGCTACTTATCTATTTCTTTGGACCAACAGAGTTACTAAGAACTGAAAATTAGCTGTTGGTATTACAATTTATAATATATAACTTGAACCACGAAAAGAGATAAAATTTAAAAATTGATTCTGGAAGAAACCACCTTTAGCCAGACTGTCCTGCAGACATGCAGAGACCTTACTTTAATAAGAATTTTAATACAAATGATGCGTTTAACCAACTAATGATTACCAAAGGCTTAGCTCTCCATGGAAGTTCAATTAGGTGCTTAAAATGCAGAAATTACTTTCTATCATCAAATTACAAAGTAGTAAGAAAAAAATACAGAAGTTGCCAACTAATTGTTCTATAGTGGATTTAAATTTTTTCACCATTTTTAAACCCAAACTTCATACACACACACACACACACACACACTCACACATATACACACATACACATATATATACACATACATATATATATATACATACATATATATGTATATGTGTATATATATGTGTGTATGTAAGTATATATAAAAATATATATTTATACTATATATTTTTTCCAGGCTTCAATATTGAAACTTTCTTTGTAGAGGCCACTCTAAGGCTGAAAGTTCATTTTTTGTGTTTTCATTCTCAGTATGTCACTCTTTAGAAATATACTTGGCTTATCCCAGGAATCATATACCTGTGAAAATATAGTACAAGTTCTTATATCATATGTCAAGCAAAGTTTGTGTATTCATCCAACACATTGAGAAGTTATAAAGTATGGTATGGAGATTTATACGTAGAAAAAAAAATATCGAATTCCCTATGTGTGATGGTTTGAATAGATGGCCCCAATATAATCAGTTTTTTTTAATTTGTTTGTACTTTGCCTCTGCAGCCGCCTGGCTGGAGGCGGTGTCACTGAGTGGATCTTAAGATGTGGTGGTGGGTTTCAGATTTCAATCTAAAGATATGCAAAGTGTGCCTAGCTGGAGTTCCTGAAACGTGCTGTGCTTTGTGACTTTTGGTTTGTACTTCTCTCGTTCTGCTTGGTCCTGTGAAGGCAGGCCAGATTCTTCTGCAATTTGTGGAACTTCCCTTGGATCTATAAGCTTCAATAAATGTCTCTTCCTCCATAATCGTGCCTGGTCTGGAAGTTCATCTAGTGAACCTGAAGCTGCCTGCTACAGAACTTGGTACCAGGAGTGGGGTGAGATGAACCGGACCGTGTGGATGTTGACCTTTTGGAACCTTTGTTTTGGAATAATGGGCATGGAATTGGTGCTTGCAAATGAAGATTCTTTCTGGAGTGGTAAGCAAAGTTTTATGGACTATTCTGATGAGATTTTAAGAATGCTAAGTACAGACAGTATTGAACGTCAAGGCTTGGCTTATGAGCTTTCTAAGGGGAAGAAAAAACTACAGAGGACTTTGTTGGAACTGGGCTACTGGCATAAGGGCTGTCTGCATTCTGCTGCTGAGGTCCAGAGAGTTTGATCAAGGTTACATTTTTTTATAGACTGATGTTTTGGCTATAGATAGTGGACTGAGATATTTAAGATTTTTAAGCTGGAAAACTTTAAGCAAGTTAAATTTACTAGCACAGAGACTGGTTTTAGGTTACTGAACCTGCTATTGTCAAACATATCAGCAATCTTAAGGAAGATGGTCCAACTGCTTACATTAAAACAATGGAAAGGATGCCTGAGAAAGGATTCTCACAGAAATGCAAACTCTATTGGAAAGAGTTGATTAGAAAAGAAAGCTGCTTTTCAAGGCTATAATTTGTTTCATCCCTGAATTAAGAATATGGCTGTGTCCAGCATAACTGGTATTCATTTCAGAAGCATGAAAAAATGCATGTAGTGGTTGTGAATTGCACACGGTTCCAGGAGCTTCTGCTGAGATGTGGCATGAGGCAGGGCATGATGCCCTGACAGGCTGAAAGAGCCTTTGGTAGATGGACCATTTTTTGCATGAAGATCTGAAGTTGTTATGGATATACCAGAACTATGCAAGGACAACCATAGTGTGCACTGTTGGCCTAGGATGGAAGTGTTCCCTAGATACTCTACCAAGCTGAAGGGGTGGAATTGGAAAGTCTGGAGACTGTTAGTGTCTGGTTGTATTGAACTTAAACTGCACAAGTTTGATGTTTGTTTGATGGTGGTTGAGTTTGCATTGTTTTAGTCTCTCCTTACTATATGCATTATACCAGTTGAAAATATTTACTCTGTACCTTTATATGCCAGAAGTGTTTAACTTGTTTGATTTTACAGGTCTTAAAATTGTAAATTGGTCAAGACTATGGGGACCTTTGAAATTGAATTGAGTACAATTTACAATGTGTAATGGTTATAAATCTACTGGGGGCCAGGGGCAGAATGTGGTGGTTTGAATAGATGGTCCCAATATATTCAGTTTTTTATTTGTTTGTAGTTTGCCTCTGCAGCCACCTGGCTGGAGACGATGTCACTGTATGGATCTTAAGGTATGGTGGTGGGTTTTAGATTTCAATCTAAATATATGCAAAGTGTGCCTAGCTGGAGTTCCTGAAATGTGCTGTGCTTTGTGACTTTTGGCTTGTACTTCTCTTGCTCTTGGTCCTGTGAAGGAAGGCCAGCTTCTTCTGCCATTTATGGAACTTCCCCTGGATCTGTAAGCTTCAGTGAATATCCCTTCCTTCATAATCGTGCCTGGTCTGGAAGTTCATCTCAGCGAACCTGAAGCTGCCTGCTACACCATGAAATCATGGTTGTTCTGATTATGCAAGTTCGATAACTGACAAGACGCACTGGAGTTGTCAGATGATACTCACAGATGGCCTTAGCAAATACTCAGAATCAGATATAGTGGCACAGTTCTGTAACCCCAGCGCTCAAGAGGCTGGGGAAGGAGAATTATGTTTGAAATTATATATATAGATAGCATGACTACTGTTTCAAACAATAAACAAATTAATAAGTGAAAAGAAAAGATATGAGACAACTAAACAAACACTCTGGGATGATTTTCTACATGTAGTTTCCCATTGACCTCTTCCGAATCACAATAATAAATATGCAAGAAATCCAGACTTCATAGGAGTTGGAAAGATGTCTAAAGTTATGTGTTCATGCTAATATGTTACTAGTAAATGTTGGTAAGCCATTGATGAGTACATCCCTACATAGCATAGAAAATGAAGTGCTCAAATCTAGCCAATAGTTTTCCACTTTATATACAATATCAGTCCCTATATGGCCATCCCATCTTCATTTTCAGTGAGGGCAACCACATTGGCCAGCATCAGAATATGTAACCATAGAATGATATCATTTGAGCTGTAAATTGGTACCCGCATCTTATCCCTTCATCCCACAGGCAGATGCAATAACTAACTGAATTGATAAAATTTTATTGAGGAAATTATAATCAACATTTCTGCAAGATATGTTCTTCTTCATAGGAGACAGATGGCAACAGGAAGAATATTTTAAGTTCTGAATATCCAGGCTCTACAGTTTAGCTCTCAATCTTACAACATAGAAAGGCTTGTGATGATACTGATATCTTCCATGAGCCTTGTGGATGTGTAGCACCAACAGTAATGATCACTGTTAAGATATTGTGAGAATGCATTTTTCTACTTCTTGTGATCTTGAAACTCTATTCCCCACCTCAGAGAGGGGGTGGGGTCACATAAACCTCTCTTCCAAGCCCTTGATTTTTTTAACTATTATCTTTTATACATATAGATTATATACCATGATCATAATCCCCTGCCACCACCCACTCTTTCCACATCCTGAGTCCCCTCTACTTTGCATCCCTTCTTCTTTCCAACTAATTTCTCTTCTATTTCAATGTCACTATTTTTTTTCCTTCCTATTATGCAGGTCTTATGTAGATAATGTCATCCACTGTCAAGTTATGAACCCAATGGCCACTTAGTCTCTGGAAGACTTTATTACAAACCACTCCTCCTCTACCTTTGGCTTTTATATTCTTTATGCTATCTCTTCTGGAATGGTCTCTGAGCCTTGAAACTCTTAATGATATTTAAACAGAATCTTGCATGATCATTTTGCATTAGGTTCTAAAAATGATGAAAATCATAAATGCACTAGAAAGCCTCATGTCTTATTTGACTACTTCTCTGCTCAAGGCATAGCAAAGGCTCCCATCTTATTTAGAGAGAAATGCAGGAACCTGTGCAAGCCACCAGGATCCTACCAGATGCTCCTCCCCACCCCTCACCTCTCCCTCATCTTACATTGTTCACTGTCTTCTTTATTTAATAAACATTCCATTTGGATTCTCAGCTACCGTAATACTACATTTAGTAGATTTTAAAGGAAGTAAAGGAAAAAAGACTTACACTAAGTTTCCTGAAACTGCCAAAATATAGTGGTTGTACAACAATCACCTTTAATCATTCAACTTGAACACAATGCATTTTACATTTTATTCTAATTGTTGTAAATTGTGGCTTTCTTTTTTTCCTCCTATTATCACGGCTTCACTTTGGAAGAAATAAATATGCCAAATAATCTGTTTTGATCCTGCCTTGTCATAGACTTTGTGTATGTGTGATGGCAAACAAATCTGTTGGAATTCACAATATAATGAATAAACAGGTTACCAATTTCTTTTTAAATAACTTATGCACACTCAGGGTATTAGTTTTGTTATTATTGATTTATTTTTGGTTCAAATAAAAAACATGCCCATTAGATAAATTAAGCTTAGAAGTAAGGAGATAGCACAGTGGATAAAGCACTAGCCATGCAAACTGGGTGACTGGGGTTTGCATTTCCAGAACTCGATAAGCCCACTCCACAGTGTGAGCTCCTGTACTGCCAGTGGAACTATGGTGAGAAGGGAGGCAGAGGCAGGAGAATTTCAAATCTCACAGGCTAGGCAGCCTGCCTTGGAATAGGGGATGGCACAAGGAAGCACATTTAAGAACTTAAGGATTGTTTAACATTTGTCCAAATTTTCCAATGCAGTTTCAAATTCATTTCTAGCCTCTCCTGAACCTTTAGACCAACATGAGTGTATAATTGAAAACCACGTACATTTACTAGGCTTCAGAAGCCAGTAACATGACAGGCTTTACTACTGAAATTTGACCGGATGATTTTTTTCATGTAAATATTATTTGGTAATTAATTTGTGAGAAAAAAAAATCAGCAATAGGTTAATGAAATAAATATCTTGTTAAAATAATTTTTGGCCATGTAATAATGCAATTTCATTATTCAAATGAATCCATCAAGTGAACCATAAAAAAATGAGTTACTCTTTGAATGTAATACAAATGTGGTGGCATGCCATTTTCTGCTCTACTGAACTAATGAGGCATCTCACAGAACATTCTAGTCACAAGAGACTTGTGAAGAGGGTCAGGATCATTGTCATCATTGTTTGATAAGGCAGAAAGCTGAAGTTTTTTTTTTCTTTAATAGGCCACACTTTAAACATTAAACTTCCTTTGTTTTTCTACTCTCAGCTGTGTTTTCTCTCCTCTCCAATGCCTCTTATGTTATTTCCTTGGGAAATAAACAAATGAGACCTAAGAGGTGATTCTCAGCAATTATCTCTACATAACCTTATTTTCCCCCAGGCATTCTTGATCACACAGCAGTTTCAGTCCTGTCATTTTCTCCACAGATGCATCTTCTATCAATATTCTGCTTATGAGACAAATTGCAAATTGCCATAAGCATATGTCAGCATGGCTTTTTATGAAATTGAAAACAAATATTTTTAAAGTCTGAAACTAGCTGCTATTTCCAACTGTAATTAATTATAAATAATAAGTTACGGCACATAATTTTTCAAGTAGGTAATCACATATGTGTATATGCATGTTGTCCTGTAATTTTCATCTCCCAAAGATGTTATCACATTCAAATAATTTAGCAAAAAACAAGAAGCAAGTTTCACAAAAAGAAAATCAGTTAGCACTGTTCCCCTTAACTCTTTCCTATTGTGTAAATAACAAAGATTCTCAAAAGTGCCTTACACTACATTCATCTTCTCTATATATTCTAGGAGGAACCAAGAAGACTTGAGCTAAGGAACAGATTTTTTTTTTTCATTTTTCTCCCCTGTGTTGAACTGGGGCATGTTCTTAATGCCCCTTACAGTTACAGCATTAAAGAGTCTTCACAATAAAAGGCAGCATATCTGAATACTATATGGGAAAAAAAAAACTCACAGTGAGGAGATAATGGGTTGGATTTTTAAAAGTAATGTTCTCTTTGCTACCTGCCACTCCCTTTAGAACCTATCACAAAGCCTTTTCCTCTTTAGTGCAAAACATACTAAAACTGATGGTCTATTGTTGTCATTTCTAGCTGCTCTTGTAATTTTCTCCATGCACACATCTCTCTTAGGTACAAACCCAATCACAGGCTTCAAACTGTGCTCATCAAGAACAAGTATAACATCCATACAACCATCTAATATCATTTCTTTGCACTGCGCTAAGCATATCAGAATTGCAACAGAAAGCAGACATTAAATTCAAGACTGAGAACACAAGCATAATTCAAGTGAGTGTGAATACAATTATAGCTCAAGGGATGTTGAATGTTGTAAGGCTTATTTGCAAACCGTAGAATGATGCTGGAGAAACTGATATGATTGCCTTCAAGACTACTGTAGGAAAATTATTAACCATCATCCAGGAATGACTGGAGAGGGATCTAGTTATCAACCAGAAAATAAAAAGCATGGAAAACAGGTCACTTAGAGAAGGTCATAGAAAGCCTAAGTGCTTAAAAAGTGAGTAAGGAAAGTAAATCTCTGACTTTACTCTCATCTCCCTCACACTCTGTGTAGTGTTGAAGCTTCCAGTGAGCTGACTTGATTCGCTTACATGTGTGAGCCTTCTGCGTTGAGTGCAGTAAGGGGACAGGTGAGAGCTAGTGCCGGGAAGGGAATAGACTCTTTCCTGCGCACATCCATTCATGGCAGGGCGCCTTGCTGGAGCAGTGAGCCCAGTGAATCACTCTGCCTGCTTTCTGAAGTGCTTTCTTCCTCCCTGTCCCGGTCCTCCGTACCATATCTTTCTACTGCTTCCAAGTCACTGACTTCTCCACCTCCTCCTCTATTCCATTGTAAATGTGATAATATTAGGTCTTATGTTTCCATATAGCTTTTTTTTTTTTAATTCTAAAGTGCTCAGGAGTTCTGTTTTCTAGTTACAGCCTAGAAATCTTCACTAAGTTTCAAAATCCTAGATTCAAACACTGTCATGTCGTGTCTATTGAAATATTTAAATTGCCACAAAAGATAGAATAACTGCCTTCCTCTTTCCTCCCACTTTTAATCAAATTGTCATTTTCCTAATGTTCCCCATTTCTTTAAATACAGCCCCTTTTTTTGTACAAGTTCAACAAAAATGTTGATTTATGCTGATTTATGTCTTTTTTTTTCCTTCATGCACTGCAACCATTTAAATGGCTCCTATAGCTTCATCCACAGTTATATCCTTTAGCTGTGCCTGTCTCTCCACATGTCACCATTTCTCCATTAGATTTTGGAAACAGCTGCACTACAGATCTCTCCAGTTGTTCTCTTTGCCTTGCTACACTCTCAGCACAGAATCTCAGGAAGCCCAAAGTAACCTTTGAAAAATATAAATCAGATTATGTTATATCTCAGTTGGAAATCTTCCAAAACTTTCCCCTTGTAGGGACTCAATTTCAAGAATTTGATTGTGGTCAAAACTCCCTAAAGCATGCACTGTCTGCTGAATTCTTGCACCTAATCCCCTCTTTTCCCAGTGGATCTCTATGCATTTGTTGTGAGGGCCATCTGATTGTATCATTATGCATTTTCATCCTTCATTGGAATGCTGTTGCTCCCATAAAAGCTACCATTTTACTTTTGGGGGTTTTGTTTTTTGTGTGTTTTGAAGTAGGGTCTCCCTCTAGCCAAGGCTGGGCTGGAATTCACTATATAGTCTCAGGGTGGCCTGGAATTCATGCAATCCTCCTGCCTCTACATCCCAGGTGCTGGATTTAAAGGTGTGAACCACCATGCTGGGCACATTTTACTTTTCTCGCTTTATTTATTTTTTTTTAATATTTTTTGTTCATTTTTTATTTATTTATTTATTTGAGAGCAACAGACACAGAGAGAAAGACAGAGGGAGAGAGAGAATGGGCGCTCCAGGGCTTCCAGCCACTGCAAACGAACTCCAGACGCCCCTTGTGCATCTGGCTAACATGGGACCTGGGGAACCGAGCCTCGAACCAGGGTCCATAGGCTTCACAGGCAAGCGCTTAACCGCTAAGCCATCTCTCCAGCCCGCTTTATTTATTTTTTATTCTGATATATGCTCGTAAGTACCCCCTTAGGAAGGTCTTCTCTGGTCAACCAATCTAGATTATCTTCTAAAGAATATAGTTTATTTGCTTTCTGGCACTTTTCTTTTACATATAACTTTTTGGTTTCCCTCATTAAAATATAAATTCAGTGACATAAAGGAGCTATGTAAATTACTTACAACTGTAAACATCTGGCATAAAACTTGCTTATAACAAATACTGTTTGATGTAGCAAAAGACGACCCTAATTTCAGCACTCCATTACAGCTGATGTAAGGGAAAAGATGAATATTATTGCATAATTAGGGAGGGGAAACTAAAGGTACTTTTTAAAAAATATTTTTGTTTATTTATTTATTTGAGAGCAACAGAGAAAAAGGCAGAGAGAGAGAGAGAGAGAGAGAGAGAGAGAGTGAGAATGGGTGCACCACGGCCTCCAGCCACTGCAAATGAACTCCAGACACGTGCGCCCCCTTGTGCATCTGGCTAATGTGGGTCCTGGGGAATCGAGCCTCGAACCGTGGTCCTTAGACTTCACAGGCAAGTGCTTAACCGCCAAGCCATCTCTCCAGCCCTAAAGGTACTTTTGACTTGGTTAAGGACATTGAAAAGAGGAAGCAAGCATGACGACAAATGCTTAGGGTTACAGGTTGAGCAGAAACTTTGCATGCAACAGGAGCCTGCTTGCTCTTCACTTATAAGGGCATAAAACTGGAGGATGGCAATCATTTTCTAGAGGTGCAGATTCCCCTGCTGCATCCAAGAGGTCAGGATGCATCAAGTTATGTCCCAACAGAAACAGGAGCTATCCAACATACACTGCACTGTAGGTCATAGAGAGCTGAATTGAGGGTGTCAAAATCCACAGAAGGTGACATGATTAAGAACTGCAGACACCATGGAGGAGAAACCATGGAGTTTATCTGCAAGAGAACTCAGTAGTGAGCATCAGCTCTTCACAAAGAACCAGGGTTACCAGCTGGTCAGCTGTAGGTACTGAAAGATCACAGAAGCCCATATTTTCTTTGTGAGAGAGAGTTAGTATTTGAGCAACACTGGTTTAAGGTGTCTTGTTTGTGTGATATAAATGCATGATTTGTGACTGCACACATAGCCATACTTTCCAAGGTACCACCATCCTGGTTTCAGATTGTTAATTCATGGGCCCCAGTAGTTTCTTTTCCTACATGAAATTTAATCAGTTTAAGGAATTAGAAAAGTCAGGTTTTCCATCTGAAAACCTTCAAACCATTCACTCCTTCAAGCACTCACCAATGATGGTGATGGTTGGGTGTTTAGACTTAATGCAAGGGAATTATCAGCTGCAGCCTTATTCCAACTTTTACTACTAACCAGGGCACCCAGGAGCACCAAAGTAGTTCCCATTCTTCAATTTAGCTACACATGATCAACATCAGCAAGTTAATACTCAATTGTCAAAAGTGAGAGGGAAGCATGAGTATCTGCTCTGGATACACAGCTCTGGGTCAAATTCTCACTCACCTTGGGTCCTGCATCTCCTTTAAATTATTTTAGCTAGTGGTCAAAGGGTATCCTCTGTGAAATCTGATGGGATGGAATATGAAATAATATAATAATGATATAATCTATATGTAATATATGTATACATTACATAATCTATTAAGAAAATCAAATCATTTTACTATATGGTCAGTATTTGGAACCTCAAAGACACATCTCCAAATTCAACTAAATTTTCTTCTTGAAATTGAAAATTCAATCATCTCTTTACTTTTCATGACTACATGTTCCAAAACAGTGTATGCCTCTCTCTATTCCTTTGGAATACCTATGTCATTAGCAAAATACATAGCTAATTGTTATAACAATATTTTTATCCCAGGTCAACATAGAAAATAAATGTATTAGCCATTTATTTTCATTAATCTTGTTATTGGGTCTATAAGAAAGAAGGTGAGATCTTTGCTTGGAATTCATAAACACACTAGCAGATGTCCATTTAATAAATAGAATAGTGCTAAGAAGTGTGACACCAGTTAAATGATCAGATGTAAGACAAATTAAAAATTCAATAATCTTTTACATGAAGCATTTTTATTGGTTTATAATTGACTAGGATATAAATATTTTTGTCACAGTTGGGGAAAAATTACTTGGGTTAGAAGGGATTACTCCTGCGACTACTTCTAAGGGACATCCACAAATGACATCCCCAACAGAAATACATTTTAAAATTTCTACTTAAGAATCTTTCCTGAGTTTTATGGTATGCATGGCCTCCTTTGTTATAGCTTATTAGTAGAATTTTTTCATTTCTACTGTGATTATTTTGTATTATTATTTATTTTTCATATCCAAACTTGCAGTATCTTGGCATATTTTATTATTTAGAAAGATTAGTATCATCAAGAAAACAATAAATTGCATCTCAATACTAAAAATCAACCTTATTCCGTGAAAGTATACTTTCTTTATTGCCCTAAGAGAACAATATGCCATGTATAATGAAGTGTAAATCCCATTTGGGTCATAGTTTCTGATGTAAAGAGATGTGAAGAGACAAAAAGTAAGATTAACAAGAGGAAGTCCTTGTATATCTTTTATCTTCAAGCCTGTCAAAAACATGGGAGTTTGTACTGAACACAATATCTATAATTACAGGGATAGTTGTCAAAAAGAGTTACTATGACTGTTAAAAAGATAATTACAGCTACTTTGCAATTCAAATCCATGTTCAGTTACCTTGTGAAATCCAAATCAATGCTAATCTGACCTTATATCACCAAAAGGCACTCAGCATTTTAGCACTTATAGAAAGTTTTTATTGCAGAAGGTGACAAATAGTTGCACATCTTCAAAATGGTTAGACATAAAACAGGCCGTTCACCTACAATCTAGACTACACGTTGAAGAATTTTAGCAGGCATAAAAATTCATCTCTCTGAAGTATTGAACATTTTTACACGGTGTAGATGTAAGTAACTATTTGCAAAAATCTGAGTATGTGTGTCAGTAAGAATCTAGATATAAAACAGATGGCACACTCAAATTAGATCATGCTGGCTAGCATAATAAAGGTGTGAGCATCCCCAATGGTAAACTTGGGAAACTGGCAGTTGGGGGGGATATGGTTTCCTGTATGCAGTCTAGCAAGCAGGTTCACTGAGGAATTTGCCTAAAACTAGTGAGACAAGAAACCAAACTGGGCATACAAGTTCCAGGAAGTAGGTTTGTTAGTTTCAGATAGGCAGCCAGGGACATCAGAAGCCTTGGATTCTTGAGGAACTTTGGAGTCCTGTAGGATTAAAATATATATATATAATTATATGTATATAAATATATGTCTTCATTGAATGGAGACGCATTTGCATGCATCCCACCCAGACCCCAGCACAAGGACCTTAGAAAACAGTTATTATACCCTGAGGTTATGTGACTTGCTAGATTAAAGCACTGAAGGACATTGTGTTATAGAAGACACTGGAAGAGATAGTTCTGCTCACCTCCTCCTTATCTCATAATGGTGCATTTCCAGCATATACTACAATTATCTTTGCTAGACATCTGTGTGAAGAAAAAGAGAAATGACTCTGTCTAGGGCCAACCAGAAAACTCTACTGCAGGTCAAAGAGATGGGGCAGTCATTAGACAAGAACCATGAAAACTATCTACAGAGAGCCACCTAACCAGGTGGGGCCTTAAGCAAAGAAATACACAGTGTCCTGTGGCTTGGTAGAGGATGTCAATATAATACATAATTTGAGTTTCCTTAGTTTTGCGTGTGTGTGTGTGTGTGTGTGTGTGTGTGTGTGTGTGTGTGATTAGAATCTACAAAAGGGCTTCATGCATGCTAGGCAAGTTTTCTACTTCTGAGCTATATAGCTCACCATACCTCTGGTTGTTTTATTTATTTTATTTTTTTATTTATTTGAGGGAGAAAGAGAGAAAAAAAATGGACACATCAGGGCCTCCAGCTACTGCATCTGGCGTACATGGGTCCTGGAGAATCAAACCTGGGTTCTTTGGCTTTGTAGGTGAAGGGTTAATAGCCTAACCTAAAAACTAAAGGGAACTAAGGAGTTAATAGCTATCCCTAAAGTTTTCGGGAAATAAAGAAGCTTAGCACTATTCCCTGATTGATGTACTCCCCTTAGCCTAGATGGCCTTGAAGTACCAGAGACCATCTGAATATCCTCCTTTACACATTCCTGGTTGAAGTAGCCTATTCTGAACAAGGACACAAACAGTTACAATTTTCTTAGTAACTACACCTGGTCCAGTCTGTTTTTCTTAGGATCCTCCTTATAAACTTACACCCTAGGCTGGCTCAATGCTTCTGTCTTCATCGCATGGGAAATGTGAGGCCCCTCGCTATTTTCTTTACATAAAACATTCTTGTCTGTAGAGATCACGTCTGGTGTCCTCTGTTGCTATTCTTTTACACTTTCTTTACAGTAGGCAAGCACCTTAACTGCCAAGCCATCTCTCCAGCCTCATACTTTTGATTTTTAATATCCGGCACATATCTTCTTTAACCCAAACTCAGTTGGAAACCACAGAACAAGGTAAATACACAGGCAATGATCATCTCCCACTGAACAGGGTCAGGAAGACAAAAGAATGTACCTTCCTGAAGAAAATTAAAATATATTGAGCCAGATATAGTTAAATTAGGGATCAAATTTCCAACAAGGTATTTCTGTACACATTTTTCTATAGTATCACCATACCTCCAACTCCTCTTTTCTCACCATGTTTTGAGAATTAACTTCCAAACTATTCTGAATCATTCATTTCAGGAATATTTTTCTGTACCAATTAAAAAGTATACTTTAAGCCAGGCATGGTGGCATATGCCATTAATCCCAGCACTCAGGAGGTAGAGGTAGGAGGACTGCCGTGAATTAAATGCCAATCTGGGCTAGAGTGAGACCCTATCTCAAAAAAAAAAAAAAAAAAAAAAAACTAAAATACACAAAGTATACTTTAAAAATATGACCTTACTTATAGTTACCACAGTTAACTAAGGTAGTAGGTCTTAGCTCAGATCCTGTGTGTCTATTGTATGGGCCATACAACTATGGAATAAAAAATGAATGAAAGGTTGAATGTTGTTCATTTTGCTCTACTGTGTGAACAATAATGTTCTGAGCACTTTAAATGTATGAACTTGTTCAATTCAGGCAATTTCATGTGAATTATACATCATTGTTACCTTGTCCCTTTCACTGATTAGGAAACTCAATCAGAGAGCTAGGAAGCACTCTGTTCACAAACGCATGAGTCATGTTGGATCCATCTTCCATTTGGTGTCAACAGTTTTGGACTGGATCAGAATTTTTATCAGCATTATGCATGGCTGTCTTAAGCAGGAAGGAAACCACATCATGTTGTCTGATAAATATATAGAAAAATAGATATATGTCAGGATGGAGTGAATGGAATTTTTCTAAATTGAATGTACATTAAATTGTATATATCCCATCAAGGGAACATTTAGAGATAATGTCAATAAAATAGAGTTTTGTCACAAGATAATGATCTCCTGCTGTTATATAACCATGAATGTGAAGCCAAGTTGTTTATTTTTCAAAGTAGGGAAAAATCAATCCCAGAATTATGTTCTATAAAAGTGATTTTAGTTCTATTATACAAAATGATGCATGCTGATTTAATAATTTTACTTGATGGATGTTTGAGAGGGAAAATGACAGATGTTCAAGGCACCTCTGCAAACTAGGGGCATTTTGATGGCTTAGAAAATATACCTGTTGTGTGTTTTGCCTAATCAGAAACAGTCATCCATAAAAGTGATGGGTGTGCACTCCTGTTCCAATCTGCACCTGTATGGATGAGATGATTTATGACCTATCAAAGTTGCTATGCTTTTTAACTTTAATCAGGGAATAGTGGTCCACCATGCAGCCACAAGGTATAAGTGAGAAGAATGTACATGCAGTGCTTTAAAATGTGACCTGACAACAGACACACTAGAGAAAGGTATGCTGCACTTGGCAAGGATCATACCTCAACTTTCATTTTAGCTCCTTATGGAATTAGTAATTATTTACTCATGCCTTAAATAGGAAAACACAGTCTATACAGGACCTCAAAACAGTCAACTCCCCCAAAACACAATAAGCATTTCTGAGAATATATTAAATAATCCTTTATATTTTCACATGTTTGGTTATTTTCAAGGTGGTTTATGGATATTTATGCATATTCTTTTCATATTTTCAATGACCTGGGGAGTTAGATAGTTCTGAACTGAATAGAAGAGTAAAGTGAGAAATTAAAAGGGGACAAAAAAATAAATGAAATGTTAGTTGTTCTGATTCACACCCCCTTGTGTTTTTATTTATTTGCACATAAAGCACTTTATCCTGGAGAACATATGTGATTTTTTAACAATATTTTTCCTGCTTGGTTTTTAAACAACTAGGATATTAACATAAAACCCAAAAGTATAAATTAAAAGCTCTCAAAGTTAAGTATGGCACATTACTGATATAGTCAGTGCAATAAGTTTTCAAATACCAAGATATTTTGTTGGAGAAAATAATGATAACTGGTTGACTAGGTAGTCTAGAAAAAATAAGCAAGTCACAGAATTAGGGTGGTTTCTTGCTATTTTTCTTATTGTGTCTCTTTAGTGGCTTTAAAGCAAAATTATGCATTATCTAGTAAAGTCAATCCTCCATCCTAGGGTGTACAACTGCACACAGCTAAAACTTACATTAATAAATTGTTCATCTCCCCACACCTAGGTCTCAGGGGCCCAGTGTCTCCAACTGTGCCACTTGGCTGAGTGAAGAAATTTTTTTAAATATGTTTCTTTACTCTCTTATCACCTTTTCAGCTCTGGCACTGTTTTTTAAATTATTTTCTTTAATTTATTTATTTGAGAAAGTGAGAGAGGCAGAGAGAGAGAGAAAATAGTCATACCAGGGCCTCCAGCCACTGCAAATGTACCCCAGACCCATGTGCTACCATGTGCATCTGGCTTACATGGAACCTGGGGAATCAAACAGAGGTCCATTGGCTTTGCAGGCCTTAACCACAAAGCCATCTCTCCAGCAATGCCCCCCCCCTTTCTTAAAATTCCCTAATAAACACCTTTCATTCTCCTCTCCGTGGCCGTGCTCAGCTTCCTGCATGGTATCTCAAGCCACATGAGTGTATCCTCCCTTTATTTACAGTTCCCCTGAACTCCACCAAATGAATGTAATAATAGTTTATAATTGATCCATCTTAGTCTGTTGTTGCAGCCTGGTTCGCATTGCTGGTAGAAATCATCCAACCAAGAGCAGCTTCTGGGAAAAAGAGATTTATCTTGGCTTACACGCTCGAGGGGGAAGCTCCACGATGGCAGGGGAAAATGATGGCATGAGCAGAGGGTGGACATCAACTCCTGGCCAACATAAGGTGGACCACAGCAACAGGAGAGTATGCCAAGCACTGGCATGGGGAAACTGGCTATAAAGCTCATAAGTCCGTCCCCAACAATGCACTCCCTCCAGGAGGCATTTATTCTCAAATATCCATGAGCTGGGGAGCTAGCATTCACAATACTTAAGTTTATGGGGGATACCTGAATCAAACCACCACATTCCACCCCTGACCCTCATAATCTGATAACCATACATGATGTAAAATGCAATGCATTCTTCTAACTTTAAAAGTCCCCATAGTTTTTATCAATTCCAATGATATTCATACATCCCCATAGTCCAAGATCCTTTAACTGCGCCATAATACCAAAAAATAACTTCAAAAAACCCATAATGGCACAAAATAAATACTCACACTGCAAAAGATGGCATTGGGCATAGCAAAGAAACATTCAACCTATACAAGATTTAAAACAACCAGGCAAATATCAAACTCTATAGCTTCAAGTCCAACAGCTAAAGCCAGTGACAAATCTTCAAGTCCAATAATTCTAACCAGCAACAAGTCTCTGGCATTCCAATTCCGCCCCTCCAGCTAGGCTACTCACAGTCCTGGGAAACTTCATCAGGGCCGGCAGCACCTTGGCAGCCATCTTACGGTCCCGGCATCTCCACTGGGTCTCCACTGCAAGCCACAGTTCATCCTCATGGCCCCATGGGGTCTCCATGCAGGCAACCAGAAAACCCACTTCACACTGCCCATGGCCATTTCCAAAACACAAGACCGTATTGCAGACTCAATGACCCTTTTTCCTGCATTTCTTATACTCCACAATACCAGGTAGGGTGCCAATTTGTTAATCCACGGGGGAATAAAGCAGACTTTGAAGAACAGGACACTCCTTGAGCACTCAGACCCCTTCAAAAGAGTCAGCATTCTTCCCGTTGCCCCAGCACAGGTCAGCTGGCCCAATCTCAAAGGTTGTAATCTTTCAGTTGCAGCTGAATGGGCAAGAGTTCACCCAAAGATTTTTCTTTCTGTGCCATATCCCTCTGCTCACACCAGTTCATTTCTACACAAAGCAACCCTGCACAACTTCTCAGGACATGAGCGTAAGAGCAAGCTTCTCACACAAACTGCTAGCCCAGTCCAAGCAAAGCTCTTTCTCACCCTCATAAGCCAAACCTCACAGTCCATAGTCCTTACTGCATTCAGGTCTTGCAGCTCAGACCAGAATAGTCCACCAAGCTGTACTTACAGCACTGAAAGGCATCTCTTAGGCCAAAGTTTCAAATCCTCCCACATTCCTCTTGAAAATCAGCTCCAAAAGGCCAAAGCCACACAGTCAGTTGTCTAGCAGCAATCCCACTCCTCAGTACCACTTTACTATTGCAGTCCAGTTCGCATTGCTGGTGGAAATCGCCCAACCAAGAGCAGCTTCTGGGAAAAAGAGACTTATTTTGGCTTACAGGCTCAAGGGGAAGCTCCACGATGGCAGGGGTAAACAATGGCATGAGCAGAGGGTGGACATCATTCCCTGGCCAACATAAGGTGGACCACAGCAACAGGAGGGTGTGCCAAACACTGGCATGGGGAAACTGGCTATAAAGCCCATAACCCCGCCCCCAACAATACACTCCTTCCAGGAGGCATTAATTCCCAAATATCCATCAGCTGGGGAGTTAGCATTCACAACTCTTAAGTTTATGGGAGACAGCTGAATCAAACCACCACATCTGTTCATTTCAATTGTCTGTTAAAATAGATTTAGAAAAGTTCAGATAGTTTGAAATTCAAGAAGTTTCCCCACACCTCCCAAACCCTGTTACATTATCAGTTTCTAAAAGGTGCTCAATAAAAAGTGTTCACACTCCCTTAAATAACTGCTTTATTAAACCAATTATGGTGCTATTCTGGGATTTATTTTTTTTTTTCACCCTGGCAAGAAGCAAAGACTGTATAGTCACCCCTAGAGGACATACCAAAATAATATTACACCAAAAAAAGTTTTAGTAAACCCACTGGGTTCATGATAGTTACTTACAGAGCAGTGTGAATGGTTCCTTACAAAAGAAAGGATGACTCAAATAAAGGTGCATCATCATAAACGCCCACCCCAGCTTGGATGGCAACTTATATAAACTACATCTCTGGAGCACACTACAGAGGTAGCTTGACTGGACAGTTTCCAGTAATGTCCAGTACACTGCAGGACTTGGGGGCAGATTAGCAGGACAACTGGAAGGGTATCCCCCCAAGCAATTGTTTACCCTTTATATATCTTTGGGGAGGCGACTTGCAACTTTTACCCCAGACTTGTTGACCTCCTGAATTTCTTGAGCTTCCTTCCTCCCCCAAGGAGGAGGTGTTTCAGCTGTGACACAACGCTGAGGAAAGTCAGCCCTGCCACAATTGCCCCACCGCTTCTTTAGCCTGGTGAGTGTTCCTGTGACCCTTTAGGTTTCAGCTCCTTGGATATGATCTCCTGTGTCTCCATATCCTATCTCTTCCCTTCAGGACAGGGTGTTTCAATTCAGAGGATTTTGCTATGTATTATATGAAAATCTAAAACTCTTAAATTTTAAATTATTTTAAATTCTAAAGAGAAACATCATAAAAACAATATCAAAACTTCAAGGACACAACTACAAAGAAAACCCTATGATTATAAATAAACTACAGGGTCTGGGGAGAAGGACCGATGGTGGTGCTTAGCTTACAAAAAGCCAAGCATCACAGAAAATAATTACAGAGGAAAACAGACAACAAATGATCTGAGTAGCTAACTCGATAAGCTAAAATAAATTTGATATTAGTTTCTAATTAATTGTCTTACAGTTCTAAGATATAACCTTATATGATTATGATTTATTATTACCATTGGAAAATTTGTGTTGTATGTTCGAAGCAATAAGTGTGGTTATTTCATTGACTGTTGCAAGATTTATTTATATATTCCTTCATCAAAGTTGTTAATTAAGTGATTAACATCTGTCTAGACCCTAATTTTTGCTATTGTTTACAATAAAGATTGAAAGAACTGTACTGAAAATTTTTTGGGGGGGGTGTGGTTTCAAGGTAGGGTCTCATTCTAGCCCAAGCTGACCTAGAATTCACTGTGTAGTCTCAGGGTGGCCTCAAATTCATAGCAATCCTCCTACCTCTGCCTTTCAAGTGATGGGATTAAAGGTGTGGGCCACTATACCCAGAATGTACTGAAGTTTCTGATGGTGAATTTATACTTGTTTCTTGTATGCAATTAATTTTTACTGTCTAAATTGGATGACATTACATTAGGTATATATAAGTATGAAATTGTTATAGCTTCCTGGCTAAACATACCATTATGTAATAATGAAATTTCTAAAAAAAGAAGGCAGGTGTTCATTAAATGGCAAGTCACTCCCTTACCTATCTTCTTAGTCAATGTTGATGAGTGGGAAGCAAATATTCTCTGATATGGAGAGAATGGTTTATAGTTGCAACTATGTCCTTTTGTTACCAGATCATAGATGTTAGGAGACATATTCACCTCATTATAACAGTACAAGAACAAGGCAGGCCAATTCAGGTGAGAATTACCTTCTATAAAAACAAACATGGGGAGAGATAAAAGCAGAGAGAGAGAATGGTACACTACGCACTGAATCCAGACGAAGGCATCACTTGTGCATCTAGCTTTATGTGGGTACTGGGGAATTGAACTGGGGTCATCAAACTTTGCAAGCAAATATCTTTAACCACTTAGCCATCACTACAGCCCAGAAGCACTTTTCAGACTCAGTATGGGAAATCTGATTGGGTGAATAAAAAGGCGTTTTAAATATTAGTGGCTTAAATCAAGCAAATCTTACTAAATGTTTCTGACCATAATAATCTTCACAGACTGAGCAGGCATCACTCCATAGGTGTATATGAAGTCACTCAAGCTGGATGGCATGGACAGAAGGCCTGAGGATGTCTTTCATAGATGTAGAACCTTAGTGTTATTACATCTGCCTTTTCTTCCTCTTGTTCTCTTACTGTGATGACAGAGCCTGCAAAGTCTATTAACATGACATCTTCTTTCCAAAAGTGTGCATTTCTTCTTTCAAACATGACTATGTACTTGCAAGACAGTAAAATATATATATATAAACTTCTAGGTCTTTTAAGGTCCAAACCAGAGTTACATGCATGACTTTATGTCATAACTTCATGTGTACCCCATTTCGATAAGACAAGTCACAGAACCTAATACAAGGGAAATGGAACTCCATCTCTTCATGGAAGGATGCATGAACAGAGATGATGGGGATTCTTGGCAGCCAAACTGCCAGACAAGTTATGCAAATGTCTGAGGAATTTTCTGGAACATTCCATGTTATGCCTAATCCTCTTCCCATTCCAGTAGAAACTCAGCAAAAGTATATATCATCCTTGGATCTGCTGTCATCCTTGCTTTCCATCTCTGCCTCCTTTACTTCAGCCTGAATTTTAAATTGATCTATTTTGACTTGTGAACCTGGGTGGTTGATGCCTGATCATCATGAGCATGGGATTACTCATGTGCACAATCTTCCCATCCGTTTCCCTCCTACGTTACATGTACCATTGCATCTCAGGTTTTACCATGTTGTTTATCTTTGGCCAATTATAATTTAGTAATATCAGTATAGTCTTTTAGATGAACAAAAATAATTCATGTATATTCATTATGTAATATTTTAAGGTCATAAACATGAAAGAATACATGTGTGCTTTATGAACAAATTTAAAGTAGGAAATAATTTGAAAGTTGGTAATTTTGATATTTTCATTCCCTTAAGCTATTCCTGTAATCACTGCTACTTTTTAAAGATACAGCTACATGGCATTATTCCTTAGTGGGTTCTGCCTGGCAGCCGTCATGTAAACAGAGCTGAGAACGCAAATCAAAGCTAAGCTGAGGCCATGCCTGTGTGTGCCACACAGAACGACAAGCTCCTTGGGAGCGCTGACCTCTGCACTGAGAGTTTGTGGCAGGTGCTACTCTTCAGCCTTTCTCCTTAACTCTGGAGTCCACAACTATTATTTTTAAACACAATTAAGAGAGAATCTTGCACACTGAAAAGCAGAGCTCTTGACAACAAAACAATAAAAACAGTGACAACCAGAAATACTGAAGGCGCCAGCACTTCAGTTGTTTTTGAACAGTTTTCACTTGCCTGGCCTAGCCTCTGATACCTACTTCAGATGCTGGGTGCTAAATCACTTCTTCCTTATTTTCTTGAATTTCAAATA
This sequence comes from Jaculus jaculus, assembly GCF_020740685.1. Taxonomy (NCBI): domain Eukaryota; kingdom Metazoa; phylum Chordata; class Mammalia; order Rodentia; family Dipodidae; genus Jaculus; species Jaculus jaculus. Next base: position 29,231,191 of record NC_059112.1, on the reverse strand, counting down.
ACTGCACCTAATCTTCAACTTGGAATTTTATTTCTCCTATTGTTGTATCATTGTGAAAAAAAATCAACACATATCTTCTGTTTTAGAACACACTCATCAGTTTCTTAGGATTGCTACCAGATTTTTGCCAATTATGATTTGTAGTTTAAGGACATTTAAGGCAGAAATCAAATAGGTAGGTTCCTTCCTAGAGTGGCAAGAGGGAATCTGTTGCATCATGCTGTCTGAGCTTCTGGTAGCCTCAAGCTTTCCTTGGCTTTTGATGGTTGTTTGTGTCTCTGTGTGTTTGGCTTCCTTCTATACAAGACTCTCCTTTATGTCTAAGTTTTCCCTTTTAGAAGCACTCCATTAATATGTAGGTAAGAGTTTATCATAATGGTTTCAGGTTATTTTGGTCATGCATAAGTCCCTATTTCCAAACAAGGTTACAGAAGTAATGCCTTCAATATCTTCTGAGTGGAACTGGAAACAAGAAAATCAAATTGTGCTGCAGATGGCATAAACTCATATAGAATAAAAACCAAAGATTTTTACCAAATAACTATTACAATTAATAAGATAATTCAACAAAGTCATATAATTTAAAAATAAGCAGTTTCTGTATGTCAGTAGTGAGATGTATTTATGATAGCCACAAAATATCTAGTAATACATTTAATATAAAAACTAAGATATATTTAAATTGAAAACTGTAAGACCTTAGGGAAAGAAATTGATGAGGACAAAGGAGAAAAAGAGAAACACATCCCACATTCATGGATTAAGAATATACAGAGATAGAGATGGCTTAACTGTTAAGGCACTCACTTGCCTGCAAAACCTGAGGACTCAAGTTCAGTTCCTCCTATTCCCAGTTAAGCCAGATGCACAAGGTGGCACATGCATTGTTTGCAGTAAGTAGAGGCCCTGACACATCTATTCTCTCTCTATCTGCCTCTCTCTCTCTCTCAAATAAGTAAATAAATAAATTTTAAAAAATCCATATTGCTAAGGTGGTCATGTTAACATGATATTAACACACTTAAAGGAAAATTTTTGAAAATTTCAATGGCATCCTACTGACATCTAGATAAAACAATCCTAAAGAGCCCATGAAACCTTCAAAACTTTGGAATAGCCAGTGCAATTTTAAAAATAAAATAAGGGCTGGAGAGACTTAGCGGTTAAGTGCTTGCCTGTGAAGCCTAAGGACCCCGGTTTGGGGCTTGATTCCCCAGGATCCATGTCAGCCAGATGCACAAGGGAGCACGCGCGTCTGGAGTTCGTTAGCAGTGGCTGGAGGCCCTGGAGCACCCATTCTCTCTCTTTCTCTCTCTCTCTCTCTGTGTCTCTTTCTCTCTCTGTCACACTCAAATAAATAAAAATGAACAAAAAAAGATTTATTAAAATAAAAATTGGAAAGCTGTGGTACTCAGAACCTCATAGTATTGGCATAAGTACAGTCACATCGACCAGTGTAACAGAGTAGAAAGTTTAGGAATAAAATCACATATCCACGTGCAACTGATTTTCAACATAGGTTGTAAGACCATACAGATGAAAGAAAAAAAAAATCTTTTTCAACAAGCAGTACTTTCCAGGTATGTATGGCGACATATCTCTATAATTCCAGCATTTAGGAGGAAGATTTTTTCTTTTGAGGCTGGCCTTGGCTACATAGCAAGTACTAGGCCAGAATGGGGCAAATAGTATGACACTGTCTTTAATAATATAAACTAATTAATTAGTTAAGCTGAAAAAATCAGACATTTACATGGAGAAGATGGAACCTAAATTCCTTATCTCTCACAAATTACCAAAGTAATCACAAAATTGGTCAGGACCTTACTGTTAAATCTGAAACAATGAAAGTAGTGGAAGAGCATATGTGATGGAAGTATTTAGGATGGTGGGTTGGGCTGAGGATAATTTTGAATAAAGCCCCCAAACGCGCAAGAAACAAAAGTACATATGGACACGAGATCACGTTAAACTAAAATAAATCTGCACGAAATGAGAAACAGCAGAGTGAAGACACAGACTATAGGATAGGAGAAAATATTTATAAATTGCATGCTTTTTAAATTGTGCCAAAGTGCCAAGTGAAGGTATGAGGCCCCTTGTTACCGAAGTTCCTCTCATATATGCTTTGAAGTATTGCAGGTGACCTCATATATATCTTTAAATCAACAACAGCCCTTGAACCAACTTCAGTGACTTCCTGGACAGCACTACCACTGTGATGGGTCCTCATGATAGTCTAGTTCTAACCACACCCCTTTATAAAGTATAAGGTGTCTCATATTGCATTTTACATGAAATATCAGTCTTCTTTACCAGACCCTCTGGGACTCCACAGAATATGTCACACTATCCTGAATAATAAAGAGGATAATAGAGAGGTTATACACTTTTTCCACCTACCCTGCATATCTGTATGTTTTGAACATGAGGTCGCTGGTCCTAGCAGTGACATTTTTGAGAATGATCTATAAGCTGACTAAGAATCAATTCTCTCCATTGGAAATAAGAACTTTAAGTGTATGATGGAATTTTCCAAGTTCAGTTATCACATTAAAGAATTCTGTGGCATTTAAGAATATAATATGCTCAGAACTGCAAAGTCTGTTGGTATTAACATAAAGCTGTGGGCACTAATTCCAAACTGTCTGAGGCAAGCGGCAGGATACACCCTGTGCCATCTACACCATGCAGATGGATGCATCCCTTGTTGCATTATCGCCAACATCAAGATCCTACCTACTGAGATCATTGGCTCTGTTTGGCATGATTCGTTTAGTTTATCACAGCTTTTTATAACAGTACTGGCATGGGCTTTGTCATCAAAATAAAATCAACCTTTCAAATTTGGCTCACAAAAAAAACATAGGCTTTATTTTCTCATTCCTAAGAAGCAGTGATAGATGCACAAAGTGGAGCATGCGCCTGGAGTCTTTTGCAGTGGCAAAAGGCCCTGGCATGCCCATTCTCTCTCCTTCTCTTTCTCTCTCACTCTCTCTCTTAGATAAATAATTAATAAACAAGTGTTTGAAGAATAAATAAAATAGAAGCATTATTGTCAAATACATAGGATCAATAATAATACAAATAAATTAATTGACACATTTGTTAATGCACAGAAATTAAAATTTGACTACAGAAGACAGTGGTACTAGAGGAGTGGGATTGCTGTACTCATCTGACTGTGTGGCGTTGGCCTTCTGGAGCTGATTTTCAAGGGGAATGTGGAAGGGTTTGAATCCTTGGCCTAAGAGATGCCTTGCAGTGCTGTAAGTACAGCTTGATGGACTATTCTGGTCAGAAGTGCAAGACCTGAATTCAATGAGAACTGTGGACTGTGAGGTTTGGCTCACAGTCCTTCAACTTTTTCACAACAGATGTTACATAAATACATTATTATTATACTGCTTTCTTATAGTCAAACTATGATTATAAAATCTGTGATGTCATAACCAGAATTTTATTGTCCTTCCAGAACAAATATTCAAAAAACAAAATTTAACAGGAAAGAGTGGAGTTATCAAGAAACAGATGGAGGGCTGGAGAGTTGGCTTTGCAGTTAAGTGCTTGCCTATGAAGCCTAAGGACCCGGTTCAAGAATTGATTCCCCAGGACCCACGTTAGCCAGATGCACAAGGGGGTGCATTGTCTAGAGTTCATTTGCAGTGGCTAGAGGCCCTGGCATGCCCATTCTTTCTATCTTTCTCTATCTACCTTTCATTCTCTGTCTGTTGCTTTCAAACAAATAAATAAAACTAAACAAAAAAATTAAAAAAATAAACAGAGGGAGAACATCTAATGTAATAGGAATATTTGGGGGGAAAAGTATCTCATAGATCCTATGGCAAATAATTGGGTCATGCTAGGTTATTTCATAACCTTCATTAGTGACTCTGCATGACCCCAGGTAATGGGAAAGATAGGTTGATGGCCAATAAGACAGATAAGAGGTTAAGCTACACTATTCAGTGGTGTGAATGGACTGAATGCATTTCCTCAGTAGCTAATGAAATCCCTGAACACATAGTGTTTGTAGTCATTTGTTAAACAATTAGAGAAAAAATAATTGTTCATGGAGGTGGTTGCACTGTTTGTCTCATATGATCTGTTTTGCCTTGAAATTTGATTTTTATGGACTGAGAAGTATTATCATAGGTTTACTCTAAATTGGCTCTCAGAGAGGGGGGAAGAGCTTCCATTTATCCACAAATATATACATGTATATAGATTCCTTGATAAGCAAATAAATATCCACAAACTATAACAAAAATCATTGAAAATTATACATCAATTAATTAGTTAATCAATGAGAGAGAGAGAAAGAGAAAAGGAGTACAGGTGCACCAATGCCTTTTACCACTGCAAATGAACTCCAGACGCATGTGCCACTTTGTGCATTTGACTTTATATGGGTATTGAAAAATCAATCCCAGGGCAGCATACTTTGCAGGCAAGTGTCTTTAACCATTGAGTAATCTCTCCTCCCCAGACCCCAAATTAGATATTTAAATTCAATTCTCATCTCCAGTAAACTCTGCAGATGTCATGAGGAATTCTGACAGGTTCCCAAATTCAAACCTGCTAATATTCTTTTTAACTAAGTCAGTTCACCTGGATGTGCAATTCTGCTGCCTAGAGACTGGGAGAGCATTCTGTCATCATCCCTTACTTATTTCCTATGAGATTTCCTGCACAGAGAATGTTAGTAATGATTAGTTCATTCCCCAAATTTGGCTTAGTCTTCCTATGCTGACCTCTGTTCAAGTGTTCCTCATACTACCTTCTCCATTTCTCTCTAAAGTACTCTCACTTTGAGAGAACCAGCCAGGGCTTAAGCCATAGAGCCTCACCTACTGTTTCCTGTACATGACTCATAGTGCAAACACAGCACACTCAGCATATTCACTCTTGGGAGAACTAATTAGATAATTATACAAGGAAAGAGGACACTTCTGATGAACCTGGCTAGCAGTGATAATGAAACATTTTAAAGGCTTTCATTTGGAGTCTCTTAATATTTTTTTTTCAAAAAATATATGTTGAAGTTTAGCCCTGACTAGGAATTTCTCAAAATAAGGAAAATCTGCTACAGCATTTTCTCTTTTAGATACAGAAATAAAATTGAGAAATTGTACCTATTTTAAAGCCATCATAAACACTCATCTGATCCAAATATAAATCATCTTATTCCTATATTTTACTATAGCCAAAAAAATCACTGATAATGTGCCTTTTTAATTAATAAGCTAAAATGCAGTGGGTAGTATAAAAATCATATTAAGAAAATATGCTGTGTGTACAGTAAAAGATGCTGTGGAGGGGACCATGGCTCTGCCTTCTTTCTCACATTAAGAATTGAGGTGATAGTTCACATAGCACCGCATAAATTCCTCAACATTTTTTCTCAGAACCATTTACTTTCTTGCAATAGCTCTGCTCTTTCTGCTCCTTTCTCCCCTCACACCATCTGTCTCCTCAGCTTCGGTTCGCCTTCTTTTAACATTTTCAGCTACTCTGACAGGAGTTAAAGATCATGGAGGCCATAAAATCAGGCTAGAAATCTTGGCTGAGATAGAGCTTTTGAGGTCCCCATAAGTAAAAAGCCTTGGAAGCCCTTGGTGAAGAAATCACTGAAAAACATCCTCCCTTGGTCTTTTACAACCAAAAAAAGCAAAAAACAAACTTTTCTTTCTTTGAGATAGCTGAAAATTAAATTTAAGTCAAGTAAACATTTCATCGTCTAGAGGTGACTGGGTTACATTGAGAACGTTCTAAAAGTACTTTCTCTAATAAAATGAAATAGAGAGATTTAAGCAGTGACACTTTGTTATGAATGCTTTCTTGTAGTTTTGATGGTTTGCTTTTATGTCCTTAAGTTCTGGATACCATCATCTGGTAAGCTAAAGGAAAGGTAGCCTTTTATTTTCCCAGAAATACAATCTCTTTTAATAAATTCACTAACATATCTATCATATTGCAGCTTTTGATTTTATATTAAAATGCCATCAAATAAAGATGTCAGAAAATTTAAGACAAATTTAAAAAATTAAAATTTCATAAAAGATAAATTATCTCATTGACACATTTTCACATCACCATGAGAAGGGAAAAATAACAAATATATCAATTCATTTATCTCCTTGAAATTAAATGATCATTTTAGTTCTACAGTTCACTACTTATTGTCTTTAAACATCTATAAGTGTTGACTATTGAAAGGTACTTTTTATGACATTTTATATTTAGTTCATCCAAAATGGTCTGATTATGGCCAGTTCACCAAAGGTGATAACGTTTTTATTCATGAATACCATTGCTTGTTGTTCTCCATGATTCACCCAATTGTTTGAGCCATGTGAAGATACTCATAATCAGTATAAAATTTCTCCCTTAACATTCCCATTTCTCATTGCCATGCATTAACTCAATCAAGTAATAATGGCTGCAGGGAAATATGTCAGAATGATCAATGAGTCAGAGAATGGAACTTCTCTTATTGATTGATTTATTTTCTTGTTTGAATGACAGATAGCGCTATCTAAATAATGCTTTTGATGAAGTTCAGAAAAACACATCACTCTGAAAGCACTGTGTAAAAATCCAGCTTTCTTCAGATATACCATGTAAGTTGAAACATAAAAGTTAAACAATGTGTAAGTTATGTGAGCATACAAATAATGGGATTTTTATTAGAAGAAACAATGTTGAGCCATTGAAAAATTATAGAGTCTAATAAGCTCAAGAAAAAAAAAAAGTGATCACATTGAGTATAAGTGGCCAGTAAGGCAAATGGAAGTATATAAACCAAAATAAAGGAGTGTATTTGTAAGGCTTTTGAAACTGTGTTACAACCCATTGTTAGTGTAAAGTAATCCTTTTCTTTCATCCAAGTAGGATGCCTCCTTCTTAAGATATACAAATCTTGGGCTGGAGAGATGGCTTAGCGGTTAAGTGCTTGCCTGCAAAGCCTGAGGACCACGTTTAGAGGTGCGATTCTCCAGGACCCACGTTAGCCAGATGCACAAGGGGTGCACAAGGTCCTGATGTACCCATTCTCTCTATCTGCCCCTTTCTCTCTCTGTTTGTTGCTCTCAAATAGATAAATAAAAATAGACAAAAATAAAATTAAAAAATATATACAAATCTTATGTATTAAAGATGCTGTTTTCCTCCACATTCCGAGCAATGAATACTGTTTGGAAATATCTGACTCTGGACTTATCATTTCTCTTGCTGAATATTAGGATTGGGGATATTACTAAATTCCAGCCAACTGGACACCAAAGGACTCCTCCTGGGAAGCTATAGTGGACTCTCAAAATTCATATATTGAAGCCCCGACTGACTCCCAATACAACTGTTGGTAGATAGAAACTCGAAAATAAATCTGAGTGAAGACACAAAGAGTCAATTCCAACCAAATGAGATTGATATGGTTATAAGGAGACACCAGATTCAAGTGCAGAGAATGGCCCATATGGCAATACAAATGCCAAACAATCTTCTATAAGTGAAGAAGAGGCTTCAGGAAATAAATCAGCTTCTAAAACTAGGAGAAAATTCATTTTGTTGTTGAAGCTCATAGCATTTTTATGGTATTTCTGACACACTGCAATGTAAGAACTGGAAATGGATGGCCTGACTAATGAACAAAGAGCGAGTTATGGGAGGCTTTTTAGTTACTCTGGTCTATCAATCCTTCCCTTAAGTAAAAATGTTACCTAAGGTTTTAATTTCCTAGGTCTGCCATAAGAATGAACCACAAAGTTGGTGGTTTAAGCAAAACATAAACTTATCCCATAGTTACCAAACACAAAGTTTGAAATTCAATGCTCTGTATATGGTTCTGACTTGTTTCCCAGTTCCAGCTATGGGGTCCAATCCTTTCCACTGAGCCTGTCAGCCAATTGAGGAAGGTCCCTTCTGAGGGGGGAGGACAGGGAGGAGGCTCAAGATGGTACCAACATGGCTGTTCACACTGAGTTTGTACATAACTAATAAAGAAAAAGAAAACATAAACACCCTGTCAATGGTGGAAAAGCTTAATCCTAAAACCACAGTCTCTGGTTCTTTAAACCCAGGTCTGGAGTTAGTTCCCACAGTGAGCTATTGGCCAGGGAGACCCATGAGGGCTCCTAAACAATGCAGGTTTTTGCCATAACACTTGACTACCTGCCGGAGCTAAAATGTAAGACCCTATTGCTGAAGGCACCAGAAGCTGCAGTCACAGGACATGGAAATACCACTGTTACTGAGAGAGAAGCAAGTTCCCTCCCAACTAGCCCCTCAATACTATTGTAAAACGCTATGGAAGGTGCTGGGGGACAATAACCACAAATAGTGTGAATAAGCAGGGGTCCCTCCCAGCTACAAGATGAACCAGCCTTGCAAGAAGTACACACTTGGGCAATAGTGGCACATGGTTTTTGCAGGCAATCATCTGTTCTCCGGTTGGATGTGAGGCATACTTAACCGGGGACTCATATCTGGTACTGGAAACCAGGTCCGAATTCTATGCCTGGTCAGGGAAGTCATAGACTCCAGAGAGAAGCCTCTACTGCTCTCTGAATACGAAGAGAGGGCTTACATGCCAAAGTAACTCTCTTAAAGAACCCTACAAATCCCCTGTAATCGAAGCTGCTTAAACTCTTGCTTGGAGAACCTGTTTTATTTTACACATGGTAGAAAAAACTCAGGAGACACGAGATCCATCATCACAACGAGAAAAGATAGTGAACTGCGGACCACAAGATGAGCCACCTCTACCTCATGGGCCAAAGTACCCGAGCAACCGAAGAGGAAGTGTTGACATGAGTATTACCCCAAGTGTTAGCCTGACCATCAGCTCCAGAGAAACTGCAACAGATATTGCTGTCAATCAAAACACATCCAATCAGAAGGCCAGAGGCTATGGAGAACTCAACACTAAATAAGACTGCTAACAAACCTGCCAAGGCTCAGGAAGCACTGCTGAAGTGGAGATGGGACGGTTGTAAGAGCCGCCGGGGAGGTGGGAATATCCTGAGGCCCAGCCACTCTCCCACACAGACTGACTGAAACCTTCATTTCCCAACAGTGAACACCAGTGACCCCGCTCATGGAGCCCTCAGGGAAAAGTGGGACCAGGGGAGAGGTGATATAAGGCTACAACCTTTGTAAAACAACAACAACAAAAAAAGAAAGCTAAAAAACTGAATCTACAGATATGCAAATATTCAAAAGTATTTATGTGTATATAATAAAAGGTGCTTTGTTGAGACTGGGAAGATGGCTTAGTGGTAAAAGGTGCTTGCTTGCAAACTCCTGGTTCAATTCCCATACCACCTATGTAAGGCAGAGAAAAAAGAAAATGACACAAGTATCTGGTGTTCATTGTGGCAAGAAGACTTGATAAGCCCCTAAACACACACCTGTATTCCTGAGCACACATGCACATGTGAAAATCAGTATATTTTCAAAGGAAAACTGCTTTCTTGACTTAATTTTGAGGCGATCTTTAATGAACCATCAACACTTCTTAAGCAGCATTAAGTCCATACCCCAATTGCTTCCTATATTGCACTGTTATACACATGTCCTAGTGACCATGAGGACCATACATAAGATACTAGTAAGAGCTTGCATCCTCAATCTTAGCATATTCCACATTATAGAATCCTCAATGATACTAAGATGCAGTGATTCCTAAATGATATAAACCTACCTACAAGTTCACCTTACAAGAGAATTATCTCACAACGAGGTGTGAGATGTGGCTAAAGTTCTTTCAGGGGTATGAATGTTGCAGTCTAGAAGGTGAGAGCTTTTGATCAACTAGTAATTTTTTCAACAAAGTAATTTACGATAACCTCTTAAATGGGAACTTAAAATAGAACTCAGATTGAGTTTTCTTGAATACCCAGTATAACGTACTTCTATTTATTTATTATTAATGGTTGGACATAAAACTATGGAAAGTTTCTAGTGTTAACAATAACTGTTTCTTAAAAACAGAGAAAGGAAAAGTTGCTCCTTTGCCTCTACTTGTCACTCTGTCCTGGCTATAGGCCTCACTCATAGCCTTTGTTGACCCTGCTCTCATGCAGAGTTGTAACAGGGAATTCTGCCTTTTATAACATTGTGTTGTCTTCTGCTAAGGAAAGCACCTGAAGAAGCACATGCTCTGCCTGAGGACTCCTTCCCATCTTTATGAGTCGGTAGCTCTCAAGTGATCATTAACACTCATTCCTTGACTTGGAACTACAGAACTCCAAACATGACTGCCTCTGCTACTGCAAGGCACCCTCCCTCTGTCCTCATGTCTGTCTGCTCTGTGTATGCATCTGTGTCTCTTCTCCTTTGATAAGGACACTCATTACATTGGATTAGTGTTCATACTAGTTCATTATTTCCCATCTTAACAATCCCATCCATGTGGCCTTATTGTAAAATAAGGTCACAGTCACAAATACCAAGAGTTAGGATTCCAACATATGATTTTAGATCAACATATTAATCCATAACTGCCACATGCGGGAGGTGGCAAAGTAGGAAGATGTATCACAGTGGAAGATGTAACTTGGACACCAAATTAATCATCTCTAGGCATGCCATCTGGTCAATGTCTAATTTGTTAAAAAGAAAGCTTCTTGCAATTTCAGCTACATCTTTTTAAGTCTGATTCTATCTGGAGCTAAAACATTCTAACACTATAAGAATATGGTGTATCAAATTCATAACAAAACAAAGTCACCAAAAGATATTAAGAAAAGTAGTAATATAATTGGATACTTATTGTACCAAAATTTTAAATCTGCCCAGAGTGATGGTGTACACCTTTAACCCCAGCACTTGGGAGGCAAAGGTAGGAGGATCGCCATGAGTTCAAGGCTACCCTGAGACGACATAGTGAATTCCAGGTCAGCCTGGGCTACAGCGAGACCCTACCTCAAAAAAACAACAATAACAAAATAATAATAATAATAAGTATATTGAAGTCACCAAGTCACTTAAGTTCTTTTGACATCTTTCCTAATTTATAGCAGGCTCTAGTTCCTTACCATTCACACATTCATGAAATTTCAGTGGCTCTCCACTTTGATCTGTCCAGAACATCAAAACAATCTTTCTAAAGCAACACTTAGTAACCTGATTTTCCAATCAAAGTCTTCTATAGCTACCTTTTGGCTAAAGGGCTTTGTTAAAAGTATATTTTATTTATTTATTTATTTGAGAGAGATAAAGAGGCAGAGAGAGAGAGAGAGAGAGAGAGAGAGAGAGAGAGAAAGAGGGAGAGATTGGGCACTCCAGGGCCTCTAGCCACTGCAAATGAACTCCAGACGCATGTGTCCCCTTCTGCATCTGGCTTACGTGGGTCCTAGAGAATGGAACCAGGATCCTTTGGCTTTTCAGGCAAAAACTTTAACCTCTAAGTCATGTCCCCAGCCAAGCATAAGGTTTTTATAACCTTCTTAAATTCTGACCTTAAATTCAAAATAAGGTCTAAAATAGTCAATTTTTTTGTATTAAATAACAGGAATCATAATTGAATATTGGTTTATATGTGCTCAAGAAAAGTATAGCAGTAATTATTGTCCATAATTTATTAGACCAATAGAAAACAAAAACCAGGGCTGGGAAGATAGCCTAGCTGTTAAAGATACTTTACTGCAAAACCTACTGACCCAGATTTAATTACCTAGGACCCATGGAAAGCCAGATGCAGATAGGTGTCTTGTTTCTGGAGGTCACTTGTAGCAGCAGCAAGAGCCAGCGGTTCACCCATTCATACTCTCTCCTCCAAAATAAATAAATGAACAAAAATTAAAAACAAAAGACATTTTAAAATTAGACATAATATGGGCTGATGACATGTCTCTGGTCTCTGTTGCATGAAGCCCTAAACCTGATCCTTAGCATGATCTAAACTTGAACAGGAGAATCAGAAGTTTAAGGTAAACTTTGTCTACCCAGTAACTAGAAGGAAGCATGTGATGCATGAGACTGTGTATATATAAAAACACAATAATTAACATAACAAATACACACCCCCAGGCATGGAGGTTTATGTCTTTAATCCCAGTATTCAGGAGGCTGAAGTAGGAGGATCATCATGAGTTCAAGGCAAGCCTGGGACTGTGACATGAGTTCCAGGTTAGCCTGTGTGAGAGTGAAATCCTACCTCAAAAAAAATAGATAAAATTACACATATCTTGTTAAATCTTTTCTGATATGACAAGGAACAGCAAGATGGAAATAAATGTTTCCTATTTCCTGAATTCCCTCATTTTCATGTGAAACATTTTTATGTGAATAATTGACTAAAGATTAAATTAATTGCTAGAAACTCAGAATCACAGATATTGTTTTAGAAGCCATCTGTGCAGGTTATTGTCAAAAAATTCTGTAGATAATCTTATTTAAGACTGATAGTAAACATGGAAGTCAGATTATCAGTCCCAAATTATGAATTAAGACATCTGGAATTAAAGTGATGATCTAGATATTCATGATTATGTATGTCATGTATGTGATTTGCCAGCAATCCTGTCCAAGTGAGCTTTAAAACTCTTGATTATAATCCTCCTGTTTCTCTTATTTCTTACCCAAACTGTCAAAAGCTGAAGGTAACAAGAGTGACATAGTTTCCAGTGGCCTTTATGTGCTCAGAAGAAAGGGAACCTAAACGTGAGTAAAGATGAGGCTGTGAAATGGAACGATGAACCTCTTACAACAAGCAGCTAAGTTGTGAATGCAAAGGTAATTAAAACTGGAAAGAGAGAAACAAGGGGCTGTCTTTCTAATATGGATCAAGTTGAGTCTAGCTACACACACCTTAAAAAGAGTCCTTCAAGGCATGGTATCTATGACACTGCGAGGAGTGAAGAAGATGCCAGAGGAAGGTCTGAAGGCGGCACAGGGGGCTGGTGAAATACAGGGAAGGTAGCAGCCTGGGTGGCCAAGAGCACATGGCAATCAAGCAAGTGCCCATGGGAGGGTGTGGAGCGGAGTCCAAAAGGTCTGGCTCAATCACCGTGGAGGGAGGCCACAGTGAAAACCAGATTTTTAATGTAGATGAAGCATATTATGGTGGAAGACGACACCAGCTGGGATTTACATCATGACAGGTGAAGTGAATGCCTGCTTTCAAATGTTTACAGTTCAAGCAATGTCCTCTTTTTTTTTTTTTTTTTTTCTGCAGCCCCTCACTAGAGCACTTAAGAAGAATATGGCCAAATGAATCTGTGATCTATACATTAAGAAGTAACAAGGGCTGAGTGACACTAAAACTCCTTACAAATATTACTGAATACTTTAGCCTTTTCTGAGATCCACTTTCAGGAAAAATCACGTGTTTTCTGAATATGACTGCTCCAACCACTCACGTGGTCCCCCAGTAGCTCTTATCATTCGCTGAGGTCAGCGTCGTTTTCAGGGTTGTTGGTGTGGTGTCCATTCTGCAGCTCAAATCAAGCAGTGGCTTTAAATATGAAATCTTATTAATCATGAGATACACTTGTGAGGTTAAAGTTGGTTTCTGTTGGCAACAGGTCCTTTGTTGTATTTGGCTAAGTAAATTCAAAGCCTTGGGAAAGCAAGGGTATGCCAATCCAGCCATCACTAAGAATATTCATGGGAGGGGGGGCAAAATGACATCACAGGAGTTTGTAAACCCTGGATTCCAACCTTCAAACTCGAAGAGTTGAAGACATAAGTAGAAATAATAGTAGATATGGTAGAAAAAATAGGATAATTGTGCACTTTTCAGAGAGTGAAATGATATTTAACACAAAAAGAAAGAAAGAAATTTAACTGGGCTTGGTAGACTATGCCGTTAATCCCATCACCTGGAAGGCAGAGATGCCAGACCTCCAGGAATCTGAGGCCATCCAGAGACTACACAGTGGCTCCTAGGCTAGAGTGAGACTTAACCATGATAAGCCAAAAAAAAAAAAAAATTAAAATCAGAAAAATATATGCTTAGTTAACTACATGTTGCTTAGTTGCTAAGGCCCTACCTAAGCAGTATTTTGACTAAAAAGTAAAGACACCAAATGATTCCAGTGAAATGTTTATCAAAATCTTTGTAGATCACTTTTGATTTTTAGCAAGGGCAGATAATTGTATCTTTTGTTTAAAAAAATTCTGCCTTTCATCTAAAAGGAAGGAAAGTTCATATCTCCAATTTGTATGTATTTCTTATATATTTGCCCATGTAAATGTGTAGATAGAAATTTTGATCATGGGGTTGAAGATTTAGTTTTGATTTTCTGATATATTTCAACTCTATGATGGCAATTTGTGATCCAAGAAAATGCATATACATGCCAAGAAAGCTGATACAATTTCATGTTTCCTGCACCGTTTGTACGGTGTGTGGGAGTAATTTATTTAACATCACTCCACTGGTCCTTCTTATTTTATCAAATACCACCTTTTGTACGCCATGTAATTAAAGTCTAAACGTCATGTTTACTTTGGCAAGAAGGAAATTTTTATTAGAACTGAAGCCCTATCCTTCTAATCCATTACCTGAGCCTGAGATAAGAAGTTATCATGAAATGAATGTGGATTTTTATGATAAGCATGCAATATGTCTAGTGGCATATAAAGTTAATGGCTAGCATACAGTAAATCTTAGCTTTGCTAGGTACCTATTCTTCCTGCTTTTTAGTTTTTGCTTCAACTAGTTTTTAAAAGAAATTCTATGGAACAAAATCATAAGGGATTATGTGATCAAATGTTTTTAATGGCATTTAAAAGGGATAGCTTTCTAAGGGATGGTTAATTTACTATAAGTCACAGTTGCAAAAGCTTAATTTTATGCATTCTAATGATAAATTTTTCATAGCAAGTTAAGTTCAGATGTCAAAATATTGTGATGGTGGTGATAGTTTCACGATGCAAATGCACTTAGTGACATTGAATTGTGCTTGTAAAAATGGTTGCAATGCAAAACCCCATGCTATGTATATATTTTTTTTTTAAATTTTTTTTGTTCATTTTTTATTTATTTGAGAGCGACAGACACAGAGAGAAAGACAGATAGAGGGAGAGAGAGAGAATGGGCGCGCCAGGGCTTCCAGCCTCTGCAAACGAACTCCAGACGCGTGCGCCCCCTTGTGCATCTGGCTAACGTGGGACCTGGGGAACCGAGCCTCGAACCGGGGTCCTTAGGCTTCACAGGCAAGCGCTTAACCGCTAAGCCATCTCTCCAGCCCGCTATGTATATTTTAACACAAACAAAGCATATATAATTTCTGTGGACAAGTTGCCTATCCCAAAACAATCATTGAGCCATAGCATACTTTTAATTCAATATTCTCAATACCACTCACCAGATAAATATGATTTTAATGTTGTTTCCTACAAGAAGAAAAACAAAGTATATTTGAAAATATGCATTACCATAGTTAGATTGATACCTTCTTTAGCATTTTTGTATTGCAAAGTCAAATAATCTCAAATAAAATTTCAACAAATATCCTCTCCAGACCTGGTCCATTAGTTTGCTAAGATTACTTTAATAACAAAACATAGCAAAACAAAACCCACAAATTGAGTGGTTTGAACAACAGAAATGTGCTGTATCACCGCTCAGAAGGCTAAAATCTTGAGTTTTAGACATGGGAAGTGTTTCTTCCTCCTGAGAGCTGCGAGGGAGAATCTGCATGTCCCCTGACTCTGCTGGCTTATTGTCATTCTTTATCTTCTCTTGACTTACAGATGCATTACCCGCAACTTCACCTTCATCACTACATGGAATGCTCCCTGTTTGGTCAATGTTTCAAAATTCCCTACTATTTTTTTAAGGACATTAGTCATACTTGATTAAAGCCCTTTAAATGCCCCCATTTAAACTTGGTTATCCTTCTAAAGACCCTATCTCCAAACAAGGCCACATTTTAAAACACTGAATATGAGATTTTAATACCGCTTTCTGAGAGGTGTGATACAGCCTAGCACATAGCATCTGCGTTTCAGTAGCTGAACATAGGTGTTAGAGAAGAGCCCTCTCGTGGCAGCCAGAAAGCCCATAGGCGCCCAAGGGTAAAGAAGCAACTATGCATATCAGTACATATGGCACCTATACATGTGTATGTATGTATGTACAAGATTTCATTTCCCCATCCTCACATACCTCTAAAATATTTCCTATTGCTAAGCTACAGTGTTCAACAGGTTAGTTTTCAACATGCTACTTTTAACGTGATGGGCTTACAGGATATAACCTCATTATATCTTAAGCATATGTACTGCTTCATGTTGACAAATGAGTGCCACATGCTTATTTGGAGTATAGGATTGTTATGGGAAACTGAGGCACACACAACATGCACCAGAAACTGAGTGGAGAATCAGGAAAGCTTATTTTCACACTAGTGTGAACCCAGAGGAATCTCTTCCAAAACTTTCACTCTGATACTTGGTGGTTCAGAGCCCATGTAGCTATCTATAACATCTAGCTATCTAGTTACATCTCATAGCTCAGAGCCCTGGCCTAGTGCCAGAAATCTTCAGTATGTGATAAGCAAGTGTTAAATAAACAGAAGTGGTTGTCAGACAGAAGCCTGAAGCTATGCCTTGGAGATAAAAGAAATACTAGCTGATTTTAGGCATAACCAGTACAAAGGACAATACAATACATTATTGTTAGACATAGCCAATATTAAAACCTGTACAGTACAGGACATAACTTTGGGGCAGGGACTTCTGACATAAATCTCCTTATGCCAATTTTCATCTCAAAATATCTCATAATTTTCTCAAATCAAGATTATTTTAGTTAGTATTTGTCTTTCAAATATAATTAATGACTATGTCATTATATTAAAAAAAAAACAGGTTGAATCATTCAGGCCAAGATTTTTTTTTTTTTTTACAGAAATGAAAGCAGAAGTTAAATCTACATAATCAACATATGTCCTTTTCCATTATCCTCCTTTGCAATGACTTAAGAAGGCATTGGTCAATTGATTACACATTTTCTGCCTGCCTCTTAGATAGACACATGGAAGCTGTGGTGATCTGATTCAAGTGTCCCCCATAAACTTATGTGTTCTGAATGCTAGGTTCCCTAGCTGATGACAATTGGAAATTAAAAATCCTCTTTTGCTGAGCTCCATAGCATTACTTTCTCAGAAGTATCTTCAAATCTCTTCAGAAACTACCTTGTCCCCAAGTTAAACCACAAAAGTGAACATGCATGAAAGATGCTTTGTTGGTACTAAGAATAACTACAATGTCACACTAGCAATATAAAACTTATCAGAGGTATTTCAACTTAGAATGTTCAGCATTAATCATGTATTTTCCAAATACCTAACCTTATTGCAAAAAAAAAAAAAAAAAAGCTGCATTAGTTAAACAGCTGAGGAAGATTAGGAATCGAACAATATTGAATAAAGGTTACTGTTACCCTTCAAATATGATATGTCAAGTGTCTAGGGAAATCATACTTTTACAGCTTAGTTTAAAGTCTCTGAAACCCAAGATTTGACAAAAATCTTTATTGATTGATCCTGAAGATTTAGTTAGGGTGGATGGAATGCTAAGATAATAAAAGGTTGAATTAAGATGATTCCGCAGCTTGACATCTATCAAGCAGAGGGGTTCTAACAATGCCCAGGCTCCTTTCCAAGGTGATTCAGAAAAGAGTTCTGGCATACTGACTGAATTTATAAGGTGGTAAGTTAAAAAAATAATAAAACATTCATATGTCAGCAGAAGTCAGAATGCAAAGTATATGGCCATTATTTTGCAATTAGTGTCACTTACTTAAATGTACTCCCATGGCAATTCAGAACTTAACTACTTTTGCAGAGCATTTCTTTTTAAGAGTTTTTTAAAAATTATTGCTGAAATAGTCATTCAACTTTAAATCAGCTTGTCCATTAGTGATTGTAGGAGTCTTTTCTGCATTCTGTCCAACAATTGCAAACACTCAGACCTGAGGCAGGTAGTGTCTTTTACAAGTCCAAGGTGTTTTGTGTCAGTGCAATTCTTCTGGAAAGACCAAGAAGACACTCCACCAAAGATACACTCCTAGCCTATGCCCTCCATTTGGAGCAAATTTTATTGTCCTCCACTCTTTTAGCTAACCTATCTTTACACATCCTCTGCATTATGACAGGTTCAGCTTTACTACTCTGATTGCTGTATATTTATAGCATCCTTGTACTGACTGCCTGAAGAAATGCAGATTTTATAATTTTTAAATAGGTGCTAGAAATTAATGATTTTATCTTATTTTTTTTTTCAAAATGGTAGTAACATTTCAAAAGATGACTCCAACTACCATGTTTCCATGTGAAATGGATATTAGGGACTGTTAAAACATTTACCAAATATATGCCCAACTGAAGGATAAAAGTATTAAAATGTAATCTGATGGAATTAAAATGTGTTCTTAAATCCACTCTAGGTCTGGAAGATAGCTCAGTGGTTAAGCGCTTGCCTGTGAAGCCTAAGGACCCTGGTTCGAGGCTTGATTCCCCAGGACCCACATTAGCCAGATGCACAAGGGGGCATGTGCGTCTGGAGTTCGTTTACAGTGGCTTGAGGCCCTGGTGTACACACTCTTCTCCCTCTCTCTCTCTCTCTCCCTCTCTCTCTCTCTCTCTCTCTCTCTCTCTCTGCCTCTTTCTCTCTCTGTCTGTCACTCTCAAATAAATAAATAAAAATAAACAACAAAAAAATTTTTTTTTAAATCCACTCTAGCTTTCCTGCAAAGTTAAAAACTTTACCTCAATGCAGAGTTAACCTGAAAAAAAGAAGTGTTAGCTTTTCTTACACAAGCAGTGTTGGGAGAAAGAAACTGTTATCTCACTGCTGGATTGTGTGGACAATGTGAGTTGGCATTGTTCAGAATGGTAGCAATGCTCAGAGTTCTAATAAAAAGGTTATAAAACCTTCTTTTGAACAAAAGTAAACAGAGGAACACTGATGCTATGCAGAGAAAGCAATCGCAGAGTGCTTAGTTTAAAGTGATGCTGTGAATTTAACACAAACACAGCCTTGAGTTGCAAAATATAGAGGAAAGAATAAGAACACTGACGTTGGTCAATAAAGACTCAGGCTCAAAATCTCACTGAGCTCCAGGCTCCTGAAGAATAATGGCAGCTGCCTGTTTCCAAATCTTTACACACATTCCTACAAAAAGAAACAAATTTGAAATCAAAGCAAACAAAACTACTCTCAAAAGCAGCTTAGAGGGCTGAGAGGGTGGCTCAGTCAGTGAAGTCCTGGGCTTGTAAGCTTGAAGACCAGAGTTTGTCTCTCTAGAATGTTAAAAAAGTGCTCATTATGGTGGCATGCATATAATCCCAATGCTGATGAAGCAGAAACAGCTGTGTTCCTAGGGCTCACTGAGCAGCACATCTAGCCTATGTGGTGAGCTACAGGCCAAGCAGAGACCCTCTCTCAAAAAGTGGTGGACCACCTTCCTGAAGCACAACATCTGAGGTTGTCCTGTGGCCTCCACTTGCATGTGTACCTGCACACATGTAACATGCACACACATATGCACATGTGCCAAAAGTATGTTAAGGAAATATGCTTAAGTTGATGCATAAGAACTAACTCTCAAAAGCATGGAGATTTGAAGCTAGGTAGCTTTCATTTACAGGTAGTCAGCTAGAGACAGAGGACCCAAAAGAAAATGGATGTCACCCTGCCCTAGCAAGGGAAGAACTCCAGTCTGATCCAGTCTGATCCAAAATGGCAATAAAGGATAAATTCCTGGTTCTTCTCGAGAATGTCTCCCTGAACTTACCCAAGTCTTGGCACCTGTGAGAGAGCCCTTCTTGTGTCTGGACCTTCATCCTGAGCCCACTAACAAATCACGAGCTATCATATACACTTAAACTTGGCAATAAGGCTCTCCTTAATTGGACGCACAATTTATAGAAGGATCTGATCCAAGCCTCCAAGTGGATTTCTCTGTTTTTTTCCTCCCCCTTCTTGGGAGAGGAAGGCAGGCCCCTTTTGACATATTGGATATCCCCTGCCATTCTTCTCCCTAACCTCAACTTTCTCTTAATAAGTCTTTCATAATTTACCCCTCTCTGTGTCTGTGTTTTTCATTCTTTGGTAATACAGACAATATCTTAAGATGTCAGCTGCTGGAGTGGGGAGCTCTATGCCCACCCAGTATCCAATCTCTTAATCTTTTAACACAAATACTACAGAAACATTTTCATTCCATTCCTAAATGTAATCACTTGATGCCCATACAGGAAAGAGAGGAGCTACCAAAAGCCTAGTGATAGGCAGAAAGCATATAAAATGACCACCAAAAAAACCACCTGTCATAGCAGTGAAAAGTCTTTAACCACTTGAGGCTAAGTCACTAAAAGTAATGTGAGTAAACACTGATGGATAAGGGCCTCAGATATGTGTTTGATGACATATGCTGTGGGAAGGTCTTGCAACAATGCTACTTTCAAGTGCATGGCGACATGGAGAAGAAAGTGCCTCTTCACCGGATGCTTGTTGACGGAAAAAAGAACAGTGATGGAAATAGGGGATTGTGAGAAAGTAATGAATTTGCTCAAAAGCAAACGCTTCCTTCCAGCTGACACAATGATTTTGACTCTTTTCATCTATCATATAATATTGTCTCCTCAAATAAGGAACCATAAACCAAGTCATTTGTGAACTATAAAAATCTCTGACTATAAGGATAAAGAAGTTCTATCATTTCTGGATGTGAAAATGAGAGGTTTTTAAATGAGTAATATCACAAAATGCAGGTAACATCCTACACAGTTGTCATAAAAAGAAAATGAAATTGTGACTAAACATTTAAATATCTCAAAAGCACTCCAAAAACAAAGAAACAAAAAAATCACAAGAAATTTTAGTATAGTAGCCAAATTAGACTAATAGAACTCTAAGCAGCATTTGCCGATGCAAAGAATAGTTTTTTTAAAAATTCTAAAAACTAAGCAAGGAAATAGAAAGTGAAGTATAATAGAGTATAAACACAAAATGTCAGATGAGTTCAGACATGAAGATTTTAAAACAGTTCAGTCCATCACTCGAGATAACTGCAGGATGAGCAATGGAAGAATATCTATATAGAAACATAAATAAGGACATGTGGAATGAATGAAAATACTGAACAGAAAAAAATACAATTTAAAATTATCAGAGATGAAAGGAATTTGTAGAAAATAGGCAATAATGTACCAATAAACAAGAATAGCTGAATTTGAAAAACGCAGACAAAAATATGAAATGAGACTAAGAAAAGTTGAACTTGAGAAAACTAAAGAGAATTTCACCGTTGATATAATCTCAAAGATTGCTCATTTAAAGCAAAGCCTACAGTTTCACTAACTGTTGACTAGTTGTTTTGGTTAGTGTCATGAGCAAACTTGAACCCACAACTCAACAAGAAAACTGACAAAGCCTACTTCCAACCACATAACCCCCACTCACTCATTATCTAAAACTCTTCCACTTCCTTATGTCAATAAACAAGTATCACCCTCTATCCCACGAACATCATTGTATCATCAAAGTCCCATTTTCCCCAGTCCGTACTACTGAAAAGCATATGTATACAATATAAAATAGGCAAATGAAAAGTATATATGTGTGCACTTAATTGTATGTACATATATACATTGGGTAAGTTTATAACTTATAAAATGTGTCATTACATTTCCATTTGAATTACTTTTTTCACTAATATTCTGTTGAAAATAATTATCCATAGTTTTGCATTACATCTGGGCTCATTGTTATAGATATATATTTTTTCATTTCTATCCAAGGACATCATTATTTTTATTTTCAGAATGTTCATTATAGTAAACGGTAACTCTGTAGACATATATAATAGAAGGAATTTATGGATACTTTGCCAAATTGATATTCAAATATACAAAAATGTTAGATATCTTCAGTATCAAAGTGACTCTTGGAAAGAGTACAGAAGACACTTCTCTAAGAATCACCTTGAACCAAAAGCCAGACTGACTTATGAAGCTGAAGCTTAACTGTCCACTGAGAACCAAAGAAGGTGTATGAGTTAGTGTTTCCTACAGGAATAGATCCCATAGAATGAGTTGGCATTATAGAAGAGAGTTATTCGATGGGGTTGTGGAATCCAAACAACAACAGCTGTCTGCAAGGTTGGATGGGTGAGGAATCAGGGAATCTGAGAGCTCCTCAGTCCATGAGGCTGGATACCTCAGCGGTTCCCGTCTGACACTGAAGCTAAAGAGGAGTCCTGGAGAGCTGCTGGTTTGCAGCCCACACTGGAAAACTGATGGAGCTTGATTCTAGTGTCCATCAAGGACAGTCAAAACAGGATAGATACATGTTCGCTTGAGTGAATAGCAAGGGTGACCAAGTATAAAGTATTCACCGGTGAGTAGAGTATAAAATTGGTATACAAATCAAATGTCTACCTGATAAAAAAGCATAAATGAATTTATATTAAAATAATTACCTTTTGCATATAATTTTAAAATCATTAAAGATAAAACAAATATGCATACTACTGGGATGTACTTTTAAAATTTTATCTATTTATTTGAGAAAGAGACAGTCATATAGGGAGAGAATGGACAAACCAGGGCCTCTAGCCACTGCAATTGAAATCAACTCATGAGCCACCTTGTGCATCTGTCTTTCTTGGGTTCTAGAGAATCAAACTTGGGTTCTTAGGCTTGGAAAGCAAGCACCTGAACTACAAACCCATCTCTCCAGCTCAAGAGAGATGTACTTATTTATTTTAAATAAAGAATGAAATTTTGGCTGAACCTTTGATATTGAATGACATTCAGCATCTTCAGTGTTTTTCGAGCTAATTGATGGTTTGGTTTATCTAAATAGACAGTGGGAACACTGCTTCACGCACATGGTATGAAGTGCAGAAGTCTGTTCTGGGTCATTTCAAAAATTGTTGCACAACTCTATCTTAATCTGAAACCAAAATTAATGAATGATTAAAAAAAAACGAAATTCAAGTCAGCAATTAAGACAGCAATGTTAAAATTATTCTGACACAATCCAGTCCAGTGATACTCTACACTTGATACTTGTGTTCTGAGGATGGGGCAGAAGGAAATGCTGAAGTCTGTGATGGAAGCATCATGTTTCCTTAAGAGCAGAAATCTTTGTGTGTTCAGTAAAAACACTGTAATTTATAATATAAAATAGCCTGGATGTGAGTAAAAGTGTTCACTCTCTTATGATGGGGGTGGGGGGACTCAGCAATGTTGTGTGCTGCAACTCTGGCAAGAACTTACAGAAACACTTCACACTCACATTTGATTTTGAATAAATTTTGGGTTGTTGTGCATTCATAACCCATTTACTCAGGAAAAAAAATGTTTGTGACCCCTCCCGTTCAGTCCTATATCCTAATTTGTGATTGCAATCCACAGTTGAAGAAGATGAGGTCTAAGGGGGACTCCAGGACCAGTCAGCCACTTCCTTATCAAGACACTGCCCACAAGGGTCCCCCACTGTTTAATTGGAATGGCCCCTCCAGTTAGCTTTCCCATCTTCAGCCTTCATTTTGAACAATATTAGAAAGGTTTCCAAGTGTCAAAGTAAGCATGAGAAGCAGGATCTCATAGGTAACACATATATCGCCAGAAAAGTATATATTTAAAATGCTCTCGCGCCCTTGCTATTGTGAACCAGTTACTGAATGACAGCTGCTCTGCAGGCTTTCAACTGGATTCTTTGTTTATGTAGAAAGCACGAAAAGTAAGAATGTGCATTTTAAAAATGATGGATGGCACAGGTTATAAGAACACAACCTGGAGTGCCCCTCAGCGGACAAAGAGGGAACAACATGCGTCGGAGTCTCCGGTGGCTTTTCTGAAACTCTGACCTGACGGCACTGGGAGCTCCCTAGGGAGTGATGCCAGGGCACCCTGGCAACTGGGAAATGCCCTCGAGGAAACTTTACAGCATGGAATCTAACTGGAGGACGTGGGTCACTCACACGGAGGACAAGGCTTTAGGTTTTAGAGCAGGGACCAACCCCTATGTGCTCTGCCGCCTAACAGCATGGGCAATGTGACCAGAGCTCTCCTGATTCTGCAGTGATGCCTTTCCTGCCATGATGTCTGCCTTAAGACCCTTCCTTTCTCAACAAGAAGCCATTGCTTCCCAACTCAGTCTCTGATCCCCGCACTTTCGAACCTGGCACTGCTGTCTTCTGAGCATGTCACTTTAGAAATACTTGCTCCCTATTTCAATACTCTGTTTTTCATGAACTGTGTATTATATTTATTAATAAAACACAATAGGTATATAAATATTTCTGTAGAGAAGCAGTAAAGGATGAGTGAAAGTAAATAAATACAATGCATTTTCTCTTATGTTCCATCAATTAAAAACTCTGTTATCTAAAGATGATACAGTAAATTCTTCCTCTTCTTTTTGGGTGAATAATTTCAAAAGGAATTACATAGATTAGTTTTGATACTCTAACACATGAAGAAATAATTAAAATTTCTATTGCATTACGATTGTTAGACAAATTTTTGAAATTTATATTCAACATTCATAAACAAAATATCTCTCTTTATTAAATGGATATTAAAGTGGGTGGGTTAATAAAGATTGTGATTCTTCACAAACAAACATTGAATGGGTTGGAATTTTTGTCTAGTCAAATGACTAGCAAATACTATGTTAAAAATGTGCTACATTTCCAGATATGGTTTCCCTTCCACCGTGCAAATCTGTTAGTCAAATACAGGAGCAGATGGTTACTCACCATGGCTGTGTGCCACTATTATACCTGTGAGCATCATGTCATGTTGTTTTCTTCTGAATAGCTTAGACCTTGAGTTTCTCAGACAGGTGTTGGCCACTAAAAAGTCAGAATCATATCCAGATAATAATTTTGCTTTCTAATAACAAGCTCTCACTAATCTTGGCATATAAGAGGGTCTATACCCATTAAATTCTCTCTAAATTAATAATGGTTATCCCATTTAACCTGTGCTGACTTAACTCTCTGTTGGAGAATCTGCTTTTCTTTTTTAGATGGAAGCAAGACCTTAGGAGATAAAAGACCCATCACACTTCAGTCTGGCCCCAGCTGAAAGCACAGAGGAATTATGGAAATGAGCAAGAATGCTACTTTCTCGGTGAACCTGATATCAGCACAAGGGTGAAGGAGGCAGACACTGAGGGCACTCAACACCTACCAAGCCAGAGATCCAGAGGCTCCTAAGAGCCCTTTAGTGTAGTATAGTTCAAACACACCCAACATGGCTCAGGGAATTTCACCAGAAGAGGGGCGGAAAGATTGTTAGAGCCACAAGTTGTAACATTATGCACAGAGACATTGCCTCTTCATAATTGACTGTTACCCCCACAAGGCACTACCCACAATCCCTGTGGGGATGAT
Organism: Jaculus jaculus; assembly: GCF_020740685.1. Classification (NCBI taxonomy): domain Eukaryota; kingdom Metazoa; phylum Chordata; class Mammalia; order Rodentia; family Dipodidae; genus Jaculus; species Jaculus jaculus. The sequence goes on along the minus strand of NC_059112.1, from coordinate 29,205,822 downwards.
TTGTATGCCCAGTGAGGAGGGTCCCTTTGGAAAAAGGGGCAGGGATGAAGGCAAGGATGGTACCAACATGTGTTGCTTGCATACTAACTAAGTATGTCCATAACTATTAAAAATAAATTTTAAAAAAGAAATATATTACATTTGATTTAACAGAAAACTTCCCTGCAAAGTTATTAATATTACCTACAGAGATTACAAGCTAGGATCACTTTGATCTCACAGAACAAACCATGGGGTTGTTAATTTCCTGCTTGCTATACACTGTACAGCTGAAAATGACTTGTGATTTTCATTCACTGCCATCTGGAAGTGAGATTTCAGAAGAGTAGCTAAACCTCTTCTATCACTAATTACAGATGGTAGCTTTGTCTACCTCACAAATTTCTCAGAATAAAACCTCTCTGTCCTATTTAGACTGGCTCTCAGCAGTTAATGAGGTGGATCCATGGCACTCTGTCAGGTCTGCTCATACAGTATTAATATCACCAGACAGCATAAAGACATTGGGTTATTGCCTAAATATAGGGTATGTTTAATGGTGGGATTTCATATATATTCTGTGTCAATTATGGCTCGACCCCCCGTTAGACAAAAAGCACAATGGGTAGTTACTTTGTTATTTGATGCCACTGAATACTTCATTCAGTCCTCCCATTTCATATTGAGAGGCATTTGAGTGGGAGTTAACCATTGGCAGATGAAGTTCACTGAGACAGAATGTTAATTTCAGGTCAGATCTCGGTTCCAAGGACTCTATATTCCCTTCCCCTTCCCCCTTCCTGCAAGGGAGCTGTCAAGACAGAACTGCCAAGAGAGTAGCCTGATTGGCAGGTATCAGACCCTCCTCTACTCTGCAGCTGAAGCAGATGCCTGAGGCAAAAGAGGGCCAAACTTCTCCAGGGACGGATGGGCCCAGATAGGGAATCCGGACTCTTATCCCCGGTACAGGTCCCCAGGTCGCAGGGCTAGGAGCATGGCTGCTGCTCTTTCAGTTCCACCTGGGAAGGCAGCACGCACCACTTCAGCCCTGCCTTCTCAAAATTGTGGAGCCGTCAATCAATTGGACAGGGTGCTTCTTCCACAGTCTGGGGTCGCCTCATAGGCTGAGGCTATGAAATCTCAAAATCACTTAAGGAAACTTGCATCTCATTGTGGGCATTGCCACGGTGGTCATGAAGGGTTTCAGAAACTACCTATTCTCTCTCTTTTATTATTATTATTATTATTATTATTATTATTATTATTATTATTATTATTATTTGAGAGCGACAGACACAGAGAGAGAGAGAGAGGAGAGAGAGAGAATGGGCGCGCCAGGACTTCCAGCCTCTGCAAACAAACTCCAGATGCGTGCGCCCCCTTGTGCATCTGGCTAACGTGGGACCTGGGGAACAGAGCCTCGAACCGGGGTCCTTAGGCTTCACAGGCAAGCGCTTAACCGCTAAGCCATCTCTCCAGCCCAGAAACTACCTATTCTTATCCAGGAGCCATCACTACTAACAAATGCCACTCTAGATGACTATTTCAGCCAAGTTCACTACTGGCACCTGCCACAGCCTCAGAAGACAGGCACTAACAATCCTGGTTTTACCATCAGATGGCCTGGCCTACAGTAGTTCCTGGTAATCCCACCTACATGGTAGATGTTTTAAATCATTTCTGGTAGGAATATCCGCCCTCCATGTAAGCTTTTGTAAAATGAGTAATCACACATATTGTCTAGTGAGTATACAGGAGATCACGTGTGCATGTATGATGGACCGTGTAATCAATCTCCTCCCATCCGTGTGTAGCCAGTCTGAGAACCTCTCTGTTCTGTGCACTGCCCCGTCTCCCCAACCTTGTGCTGCATGCAGCCTACATCCCAGTTAAGCTTCTTCTGAGTGACTTTATTACCTACTCACAGTTCTTTTTTTTTTTTTCTAATTTAATTTATTAGTTTTCTTTTCAGCAAATACAGGCAGTTTGGTACCATTGTTTAGGCTCATCCATGATCTACCCCCTCCCATTGGACCCTCCTTGTTGATGTAAATGGGTCGTGCATTGTGGAGTTAGCCCACAGTTATTGGTATGATAAATGTCTCTGCATATCATGACCCAACATGTGGCTCTGGCATTCTTTCTGCCCCCACTTCTGCAAAATTTCCCTGAGCCATGTTGGGTTCATTTTTGGTCTGCTTCAGTGATGAGGTGTTGGGGGCCTCTGAGGCTCTGGCTCTCTGATTTGGTAGGAGTTGATTTTTCTCTGTGTTTGTCTCCTTCCCCTTTGTGCTGGTATCCGGTTCATCAGGAAACATCACCCTTGCTTGTTTCGCCAATTGTCCTTAGTTTCAGTCGGGCCCCTTTTGAGGTATGTTGGGGCAGCTCTCTTCTTAGGATCTGCATCTATCTGAAAAAGAGAAGCAGATTCTCCAATGGAGAGTAAGTTAGCACCAGGAAAATTGAGATAACAATTACTTTTTTGATAGAGAGTTTGATAGGTGTAGGCCCTCCTGTACCCCATGATTAATGGTAGCTTGATATTGGAGAGTGGGCTTATGTCTGGGTATGGTTCTGGCTTGTTTCCCAGCTCCAGCTATGGGTCCAGTACCACTGAGGGGATCAGTTAGCCAAATCAAGAGCAGTTGGTTCCCCACCGTGGCTGTGTGCCACTATTGCACTTGGGTGGGCATCACATCAGGTTATTTGTTCCTAATTAGGTTAGACAATGCTACTCACAGTTCTTAATAAGGGCTGGTGATACGAGCAACACCAGTGATGAGTTCCAGGCACACTTAGAAGCTCAAGGACTACTGAGGAGTCAGGTGGGAGCCAAAGCTAGAGAATGGAGACAGGGAGGCAAAGAACTGAGAGGAGCAAGCGCTAGGAAAGGCTGCAGGCACTGGCTACCAAAAGCCCCAGAGGTCTCTTTTTAAAATATATTTTATTTTTATTGATTTATTTGAGAGAGAAAGAGAAACAAAGAAAGAGGAAAGGAAAGGAAAGGAAAGGAAAGGAAAGGAAAGGAAAGGAAAGGAAAGGAAAGGAAAGGAAAGGAAAGGAAAGGAAAGGAAAGTAAATGAAAGGAAAGGAAAAAGGAAAGGAAAGGAAAAGAAAAGAAAGGAAAAAGGAAAGGAAATGAAAAAGTGAGAAGGAAGGAAAGTGGCAGATACAGAGAATGGGTATGCCAGGCCCTCTAGTTACTGCAAATGAACTCCAGATGCATGTGCCACCATATACCTCTGGCATACATGGGTCCTGGGGAATTGAACCTGGGTCCTTAGGCTTTGCATACAAGGGGCTTAACCTCTAAGCCATCTCTCCAGCCTGAGCTCCAGCGATTTGTGGGTGATAAGTAGTCACCAGGATGCAACATTACTTTTGCCGGAGAGTCTATATCCATTCACCTACATAGAGGGCAATAAGAGACCAAAGAAATGATTCCATCCATATCCAACGAACCAGGGAGTTTATTGTGGCTGCCTATATCCTATCCTTAGTTACATCACCCAAAAGTCCCAAGGCAGTATGGGTGACAGCTTACGGAAGCTGTATCCCTAGAGTTCCCAGCACAGCTTAGTAAGGAGGTACACCAGGGAAAGTCTCTACTGTGCCCCAGCAATTTTTCACAGCTTCTGTACCCAGGGGGAGTGGCCTTACGGGTCAGCTAAGTTTGGTTTGCTTTCTGATCTTGTGTTCTTGCCTCACTCCTCTAACAAGGAATGTTTCAATCCTGAGAAAACAGCTACGCAGCTCAGTGGGGCAAAAGGGCTGGCAGCTCTTAGCACTAGCTGTCCGGTGTTAAGTCAGTGGCACGAGAAGCAGAGCCAAGAACAGAAACACTATAAGCTGATGGCCACAGCAGGCAAAGCAACTGAGGCTCCATAGTCATTCTTAACCCAATTTTCTTTCACAACCTGCAATAACAGATTCTTAGGAAAATTCTCTGATACCATAATAATGGATGTTTCCCATTGTTTGCTATGCATGTGAAAATTCAGAACAAAAGAAACTTCTCATATAAATTTCATTTCTTGGTAAAGCTATCACTAGCTGGGAGTTCCTTTGCTCCATTCAGAAGGAAATCATGAATAGGTAAACTGTTAATTCTCTTACCAGCATATAAAACAGCATCTTATTATTGTAAGAGGAAAGACAATTTAAAAGTTTTAAGAAATTAGTTAACCCATTCAGGATAACAAGGTGACACGTGATTGAAATACAAAACTTGGTGAGTGAACAGTAACCTGATAAATGTTCCCATAAGTAAAAGCAGGGAAAAAAAAATCAAGTAATTTTTTTGTATGCAACTGAAATAAGGAATTCCAAAAAATGAGAAAAAAAATTAAAAACAGCTCTTCAATATCTTTTTCATACAACTAGAATCAATTCTAATCTAAGAGAAATAAAGTAGCTTTATTATAAGTGATCTGACATTTACTTGTAATATTTCAAAAACTGTTTTTGAAAGTTATTATTTTATAAATGATAAAACTGAAAATAGCAATGGATTAGTCATAGCTTTAGACCTTTTAAGTTGAATTTACTGCCAGGAAAAAAATATATCCAGAGTTCTAAATATTTTCTCAAACATAAAAGAAATCCTTAGAATAATTACATATAGGTATAGCAAATGAACTCCATGACAATTATCATATAGAATTAAATGAATTGTCTTGAAGACTCTGTAAACATTTCTAATTATTTTGACAAATTCTGGGAATGTTAGGCTGCTATCAGAAGATGAGAAGAATGAAGAGAATTTCATAAATAGAAATGATTAATTAAAAATGTTGAAAAGAAAGCAGAAGTGTTATGCATATCAATGAGAAACTAAAGTAATATCAGATCATTTACAAGTAAAGATGGTGCTAAAATGACCAACTAGCCATAGTCCTCTGGATATATTTTGGCACAAAGAAAATGTATAAGAAATAATCACACCTTTATCATAGTGAACACTTTGTCACTTTTATATTAAATCAAATCCCAACTATCTCATTTCATGCTTAAATTAGTACTGGTTATGCTTATCTTCATTTTATAAATTATAGAAAACAATTGCTAAAACACATGACCAACATGTTTCAGGACCTGAAATGTATTCCACAAATTTTTTGGCCATATTCAATGTCTTTTCAACTATACTTGGCAACTGTTTCAGAATGTATTTAATACAATGCCTTGGGGAGTGCTACTCCAGCTATATTTTTCACAGGAAGGCTAGAAGGCATATATAAAATATCAGCATATGGACACCAAACAGACCTGCTTGGAATGGGAAAAACTCTAAATAGATCCTTCTTGGAGATGTAGGAGTATACAGTATAGTAATTCCATACCTGAATTGTTTGTAGTAATGTATATTCATTCAGCTAGAGAGAAACCATGCCTTCAACCTCACTACCCCAGAAGGAAACCATTAGACTTAGTTCAGATCTGGAGCTCCTAGTAAAAAAAAATCTGCTCCATGAGAGGGTGGACTCTGGTGGACAACAGAAGGAGCCACAGTAGATTTTAATGAGTTCATTACTGCTTCTGGCATCTTTGCTGCCTTTTTAAAGTCCTCATGGAAATACATTTTGGACTGAGTTCTGAGGCAAGTGGCTTTAAATATAGATAATGAAGCGAAACATAGATCATGAATATACAGGGACTTTCTTTGCTTTACCTGGAAATTTTGCAACAGTCAGTCCACTATCCCAAAGTGAAAGAAGTGGTAGACAAGGGTTTTCCTGAGGTTTACAATTTTCATCCTCTCAGAAATCGTAACTGGAAGTCTGAGGCAATCAGGACATAAACATAAAGAAATCAAGTTGGAACTGAGCTAGAAGCTTCCTCCCTGCTGCCTAGCTGTTATTTTGTAGACAGGCTCTGTGCAGGCTGCTGGGGGAAGAAAAAATAATCAAGGACTTTAAACAACACTGAAGCCTGGGAGCCATAATACCCATAGTACAATAATACCACAACTTCTGGGGAGGTGACTAACCACTTCCTGGCGAAAGGAGGATTTATTCTACAGGAAGGAATGGATACCAGGTACTATAGACCTAGTCAAGAGCTCATTACTGGGGAGGTCGCAAGCCCTAGTTGGGAAAGTTATGGCTGTTGTTTTGCTACATGGACGTGTGGTCAAATTGCCTTCTAAATACTTCTGCTTCTTCTCACAGACCAGGGGTGCTCTTTCAGAGATGCTTCTCTTTTCCTGTGGATGTCAGTTAATGCAGACTCATAACTGAATCGAATAAGTGATTGTTGCGTAATCAGCCCGAAACTGGACATTTCAATTACCTCTTCCAATGTCCAGGGAACCTGGTAGGAAAGTGAGTGAAAAGAATATGAGAGCAAAGGATGGAGAGGAGTGATGAGAAACTCTGGGCTCTGGATATGACATGGTCATCACTATCACGCATGCACAGCAGTTATGATTACCTGCACAATGCCTGTGCAAGACTGGGCCCGTGAACACTCTGTGATGGTTGGAAGAGGGCTCATTAGGCCCCACCCCTCCTTGAGAAGCAGTCAATAGTGGTGTAACCACTGATTAAGTTGCTTATGCTCCTTTAAATTATACCCTTCCCATGTTTGAACAAGCAATTCTAATTAAATTCAATGAGAAAGGCCAGAATAGAGGGAAGGTGAGAAGTGAAAAGAAAAAGAAAGAAAGAAAAGAGGGAAATCAAGGAAGTAAGAAAGAAAGAATACAAAGAAGAAAGAAAAAGAGATGGATATAGGAAAAGGATGAGTTGGAAAGGAGTGACTGGGAAGAATGGGAAATTGTCAAAAAATAGAAATTTGCTACTCCAACCACAGACATTATTTGTGTATGTGTATGTGTATTTGAAATGGACATACTTGCTGTTCATGTTTGAATGTCTTTGTATGTGTATCTATACACATTAATTCAAGACTGGAAAAATTTAGAGAAATAACTAAAATCCACAGTGACTGTTGTAGTCAGGTCTGCATTGCTTTTAGAAATCACCCAACCGAGAGCAGCTTGTGGGATAAAGAGGTTTATTTTGGCTTACAGGCTTGAGGGAACAGCTCGACAATGGCAGGGAAAAAGACAACATGAGCAGAGGGTGGACATCACCCCCTGACCCACATAAGTTGAATAACATGAACAAAAGAGTGTGCCAAACACTGGCATGGGGAAACTGGCTATACCACCCATAAGCCTGCCCCAACAATACACTCCCTTCAGGAGGCATTAATTCCCAAATCTCGATCAGCTGGGAATCTAGCATTCAGAACACCTAAGTTTATGGGAGACACCTGAATCAAGCCATCACATTCCACTCCTGGCCTCCGTAAACCAACATCCACACATGATGTAAAATACAGTGCATTCAGTCCAACCTTAAAAGTCCCCATAGTCCTTTCAATCTTTTAACTGAGCCATAATATTAAAAAAAAAAAAACTCATAAAAGAATAATGGCACAGACTAAACATTCACACTGCAAAAGATGGCATCCGGCATAGCAAAGAAACATTCAACCAATACAAGATTTAAAATAACCAGGGCAACCATCAAACTCTAGCTTCAAGTCCAACAACTCCAGCCAGTGACAAACCTGCAAGTCCGATAATTCTTGCCAGCAACAAGTCTCTGATGTTCAAATTCTGCCCCTCCATCTAGGCTACTCACAGTCCTGGAAAACTTCATCAGGACCAGCAGCTTTCCTTAGTAGCCATCTCATGGTCCCTGCATCTCCACTGGGTCTCCACTGCAATCCATGATTCATCCTCATGGCCTGATAGGGGTCTCCATTCAGGCAACCAGCAAACTTGCTTCACACTACCCATAGCCATTTCCAAAACACAAGATCATGTTGCAAACTCAATGATCCTCTTTCCAGCATTTCCTATAATCCACAGTACCAGGTAGGATTCCAGTTTGTTAATCCAGGGGGCAATAAAGCACACTTTGAAGAACAAGACACTCCTTGAGCACTCAGTCCCCTTCAAAAGAGTCTACATTCTTCCTGTTGCCTCAGCAGGTCAGCTGGCCCAATCTCAATAGTTGTAATCTCTCAAACAATTTGCAGGTGAGTGGGCAGCAGTTTTGACCCTAAGATTTTTTTTTTCCTGTGCCATATATCTCTGGTCACACCAGTTCATTTCTACAAAAAGCAATACTGCACAACTTCTCAGGACATGGCAAGCTTTTCACACAAACTGCTAGCCCAGTCCAAGCGAAGCTCTTTCTCTCCCTCATAAGCCAAACCTCACAGTCCACAGTTCTCTCTGCATTCAGGTCTTTCAACTCTGACCATAATAGTCTATCAAGCTGTACTTTCCGCACTGAAAGGCATCTCTTAGGCTAAGGCATCAAGTTCTTCCATGTTTCTCTTGAAAATCAGCTACAAAAGGCCGAAGCCACACAGTCAGGTGTCTAGCAGCAATCTCACTCCTCAGTACCACTTTACTGTTGCAGTAAGGTTTGCATTGCTGGTACAAATCACCCAACCAAGATCAGCTTGTGGGAAAAAGAGGTTTATTTTGTCTTAAAGGCTCAAGGGGAAATTCCACGATGGCAGGGGAAAATGATGGCATGAGCAGAGGGTGGACATCACCCCCTGGCCAACATATGATGGACAATTGCATCAGGAGGGTGTGCCAAGCACTGGCATGGGGAAACTGGCTATAATACCCATAAGCCCACCCCCAAGAAGACACTCCCTCCAAGAGACATTAATTCCCAAATTTCCATCACCTGGGAACTTAGCATACAGAACACCTAAGTTTATGGGGGACAAATGAATCAAACCACCACTTTCCACCCCATGACTAAAAAGCTTAGCAAACATATTTTCACAAAATATATTTGATATCACAAAACATATTGAAAATAATTTTTGTTGAAATTATATACTATAAATTTCCATATCTTATTTTAGTAAGGCATTCTTCAACTATTTAAAGAGATTTGGCAAGCACCCAGACCATAGAAACTTAAATGTTTAGAGAAGTCATCACAGTGTTTTGAGCGTAAACAAGGATTGGAAGGAAATTTGTATCACTTCTCAAGGAAAAATAAAAGCATTTACAAATGTTTGAAATGTGTGAATAGAAAAAGGTAAAAGCAGTTATTTACAATAGCTCCTAGGGATGTGATATAAAAAAATAAAATAGCCAAGGGAAATAATCCTTATTGTGACACTGATAATTTAGTCTCAGTAAAAGTTCTGCCTAATACAATTATTTCATTAATATATTTAGTGAAATCCATCAATTTATTTTTGAAATAATGATCATCTGGAAAGGGTTCCATGGTGTAATGGTTAGCATGCTGGACTCTGAAATAATGTTCATGTGGAAAAAGGCTTGATGATTAATGCCAATTATAGTAACAACTATAAAAGCTAAAGCAGTCTGGCAAGTATTGTCCTAACTCAGTTAATTTTTATAACTCTGTGAGATAGATTGTTTTCATTTTATATATAGGAAGTTGAGATAAAAAGTTATAATATGAGATAAATAACACCTAAACATTTGTATTACTATAAAAATGCCTTAAGTTAGATATGCTCTCTGTGGCAATTTGAATGTAAAATGACCCCTATAGGCTCATTTATTTGAATATTTATCCCCAACCAGTGGTGTTATTCTGGAAGGCTATAGAACCTATAGGAGGCAAAGACTCGCTGGAGACAGTGTTCCCTGAAGGTGGGGGCTTAATGGGGTACAGCCAGGCCCTATCTGTGCTGTTCTCTGCTCCACTGTGCACCAGCTTCCTGTGCAAGAGGCCATGTCTTCCTGCAACAATGGACTCTATCCTATGGAACAAACAGAATTAAACCCCTTTCCTTCCTTGGGTTGCTTTTGGTCAGGCAATTTGTCCCAGCAATGAGATAGTAAATGTAATAACTAATCCACGTTGTGTATTCTGCCAGTCACTGAATAAACAATTGCTGTTTGGGCTGGTATTACCACTTCTATAGTAAAATAAAGTACATGATTTTTTTCAAAACCAATATTTGTATTTAGTAGAATTGTGGTTAGATGTTGCAGATATGTACATGTGTTTTGGGAATTGGTTATATAATTTCCACTATGGAGCACATGCTAATATGAACACCATTAATCTCATTTATTCCTTAAGTGTCCTTATAATTGTCATTTATGGACTGAGCCATGAATTAAAGCATTTATATAATAGTCATTATTGTACATACTTTTACTTTACATATTATGGCAAGACTCATGCCGGATCCTGAGAATGCAACCAAGGTCAGTACTATTCAGGCCTCTACCTTTATGGAACACACAGAATTACAAACCCCAGGTGAAAAGTTAATCTTGTAAAAGTTGGGAGAATAGTACTTACCAGAGAAGCAGGGAGAGTAGACAGAGTACAAATGCACAGAGGTCACTTAAGGGCTGTGATGATATGATATGGTTTAATAGGACGAGAGAGTTCTTGTATCCTGACGCACCAGAGGATATATACAACTTACAATAATACATCATTGATAACAAAATGGGTATGTCAAGTACCCTGCATTATTCACTCCCTACTTCAGACTTGACTGGGAAAATCATATTGTACCACATAAATATATATATAATTTTTTAAAGGAAGGAAAATTTAATAAATAATATGTTCTGTGAATTTTAAATGAGCTAGCTATTCTATTAGGACCTGACTCACTATAATAGCTATGATATATCCTCCAGAGAAATATATATATACATCTGATATATATAATGTATGTATCTGTATACTTTACCATCTGTCATATATATATATATATATATATATATATATATATATATATATATATATATGATGGACATATGGAAGAGTATATAGAAGCTAGATGATCAATGATAATGATTATGATAGATACAGATAGATGATAGTTTAGATAGATGGCAGGTGGACAGATGACTGGTATTTAAATGAATTCGAATAGGTTTCTGCAATTATGGAGGCCTTTGAAGAAGGCTGGCTGGAAGCTAGGCAGGTCCAATGCTGGTTTCCATCCATAGCAGCCACATTTGAGCCAGAAGGTGCTAATGTTGCAGTCCCAACCTAATGGTCATCTGACCAGAGCACAGATAACAGGGTATATTCCAACTCAAGTCTGAAAAATGTTACCAGCTTGAGATGTCTTCTAGTTGGGCTTGGAGAAAGGAGAGATTCAGACAGCTCTATTCAGATTTTTCAAGATGAGATGAGACGACGTTGTGACGGATACAAACTTAAGTATCAGTCTCAACACAAACTACCCTTACAGTGACACCCAGAACATTTTTAACCAAATGTCAAGTACCCCAAGTCCAACCCAGTTAATACAACTGTCACACACTGAAGTGATATGATCCTGTTTAGGGATTTGAATTGTCAGAAATTAATAGATTGTAATTTCTTTTAAAAGGTGGTGTTTAGACAGATAAGTGAATGACAGGAAGTGAGCACCTTTGGGGCAGTCAATTGAAAGAGAATTGTGTGTGTGTGTGTCTGTGTGTGTGTGTGTGTTGGGAATTAGATGGTAAGTCCAGGATCATATCAGAAGCCTGTGTGATTAGAGCTCTGGGGACAAGGATAGCAATGAAGCATACCAGGTAGATTCAGACAAGGATCTTGCATGCTGTGATACACAATTTAAATTCCGTTTTAGTGCAGCTATGAAGCTCCTGTGACAGCTGATAAAGCTATGAAGTCAGCATTAGCTTCCAAAGAATTCTTTCCAAGATCCCTTATTTTGTTTACAAGAATATTCCAGTATTCGTGGTGAGTAACTAGATGCCTACAGACATTTATTTAGCATGCAATATATACCAGTTACTTTTCAGTCATTGGGGAAATCAAAGAAGAATGAGACATCAGCCCTAGTTTCTCTCTCTCTCTCTCTCTCTCTCTCTCTCTCTCTCTCTCTCTCCATATATTTTATTTATATATATATATATATATATATATATATATATATATATATATGGTTATATATATATGGTTATGTATATATGGTTATATATATATGGTTATATATATATATGGTTATATATATATGGTTATATATATATATATATATATATATGTATATGCATTTGTGTGTGTGGATTGTTTATATAAGTTAATGCCAAACAGAGTCGCAATACAAGAAAAACATAATTTACTGTGTATGTATTCTCTATAAATAATTTCATATAGAAAGCTCCTGAGTATTACATGAGGTTACTAATTCTAGACAATTGTTTGAACTTACTTACACGTGCTGGTAAATGAAGACAGACTAGCAGCTCAGATATAAATTTTTTCATTTATTAATGAGAATTATAGTACATGTGGAGCACAATGGATTTTATGTTAACACTGACTATGAATGTTTGAATAGGAGAATATATCATGTTCTTTTCCAGTTTAACAGGAATTATATTAGACCCATAATGAACTAAACAAAGACGCCAACATAATCTGAAAATCTAAGTAAAAAATTCTGTCTTTAAATTAAATATGATGTTGCTTTAAATTTAAGAAAACAACTGCTATATAACAAATGTTATATTATTAATACATTTATACTCAAGCTGTTTAAAATTACATGTACTCTATAATCTGTTCAAATGATAGCTAATTATCTACAGAGAGCTATGTATAATATTTTATACTGACTTTAATACAATAGAAATGCTTTTATTTTTGTTTATGTCTGCTAGGTCAGCACTCCCTAATTCTGTGTCTACCATATCCAAATTCCAAGTCACTGTAGGATTACAACTTTAATTTCACATTCATAGCATTTTCTGAATATTCATATAAATTACCTCTGAAAATGTTCTCATTAAAAAAGACCTAAGTAATAGTCCTTGCAAAACACTTTAAAATATGAACCCTGTGTAAATGCTAAGTAGCATTTTTATTAGTGTTAAACATTAAACAATAGCAGAGGGAGTAATTAATTTAGATTTATGGCATGGCCAGGGAAGAAAAATGTTTTTATAAGGAGCATCAAAGGACAATAAATAGAGATTCAAGGAAGCCAAGCTATGTGATGCCACAACAAAGAAAAAGAAACAGGATAAAAAGATGCTACACTATAAGAATGAAATCTGGTACAAAACATCACTGCCAATAATAATGATTCAAGTAATGGGTCCACGAGGAGAATCATTTAAGCTATTTGAAAATGGAGGTCCAATAAAGGGCAACTTCTATCCAATTGTTAGTCACCTTGTTTTGATAATGAGAATGCTCCAGTATTTATTTTTTTTCTTTCAGGACACGTGTAACAATTTGACTTTCATTACCACTTTGTAGTGCAAAATAGCCTTCTCTTATTTTTCTAATAAAAATGAGTCAAAGCTCCCATTCCACTAGCCCAAACGTAGCTATAAAAAATGTCCTATTATTTTCCTTGTGTTAATCACAGAAGATCAACTTTTTGAATTACACTTATATTTGAAAAAAAGAGTTTTGGTCTCACATTGTCCTTGGGCAATGATCCACTATTAATAGCCAGGTTCTATTTCCCCTTGGGGAAGGAGTCTCCATCTTTAGTTGTTAAAGTGTTGAGCTATGATACCAGAGTCAGGAATTCTGATTGCAGGTGGAACTTTGACTGGGTTGTTCCTAGTACAACAGACGTTGCTTAATTCATCTCAAACATAAACATGAGTCCTGCCTTTATGATGCTACATGACCAGATTTTGTGCCTTCAAGTTTATATTGACTGTTAAAACTAAATACATGGTCATATCATTAGAAGAAACCTTCTACCCTAAAGCAACGTAAGTAATCCTGAAGGCAGAGCCATCACGCTTTGATGGCACACCTCCATGCAGGCACAGTGGATAGCTGCCATCTGGGTGTCTTTTTATTAACATTTTATTTATTTAGTAGGTGAGAGGGAGAGAATGAGAGTTAGTGTGAGTGTGCCAGGGCCTTTTCAGCTTCTGTAACTCCAGATGCATGTGCCATCTGGCTTTATGTGGGTGCTGGGGAATAAAGCCCAGCTCATTAGGCTTTGCAGAGCAGCTCCTTAACCGCTGACCTGCCTCTCCAGCCCCCTCCCCATGTGTCTTTTGAGAAGTCCAGGGAGGCACATGGACTCTTTACCTCACCAAGTCTTTGTCAGTATTAAAAAAAAAAAAAAAAAAAAAAGTTCATTCTAACAGGTTTACTTAGGTTTCCGGGAGAATAAACTAGAATTCTGTTCCAAATTTTCCAGATTAGAAGTGGCTAAGGGTCTTCAGGAAAATGTGTCTGTTGCTATCTCCAAATCTTTTAGTATCCCCCCATATCAGGGCTTTTGCTCACACAGACAAAAAATGTTTTGAAACCTTTGCTTTAGTCGTTACCCACATATGCATAAAAAAATACATTTAAATTATTTACGGTCTATTAATGTAATAATACAGAGGAAATAATAGGTAGAGTACCTTTTATGTGTTAAAATATCTAAAAGAACTGATAAAAATTCTGAATAAGTTTTAGCAGCATTATAACTAAGTTTCTAAATATAAAAACAAACTATGCATTAAAATGAATGTAAAGGTGACTCATCAGCAGTAGGTAGTACATCAATCTTATAAAATGGTTGTTAAGAAATGGTATGAGAGTAGATAAGATCAAAACATTATAAACATGCATGAAACTGTCAAAAAGAAAAAAAAATAACAAGTGACCTAACGTTAGATATGTTAGATAAAATACATGACTTGATAGAAATAAATATACCAGTAAGTACCTGTACATGGAATAGATCTCAAATAAGGAAATTAACTTTAAACATTAAAGAAACAGAAAAAAAACTAATAAATTCACCCTTAAAATTATCATAAACATAGGTCTGCTCCAGTGATGAGGTCTTGGGAGCCTCTGTGTCTCTGGATATCTGGTTTAGTAGAAGTTGAGTGTTCTCTGTGTCTATCTCCATCACTGTTATGCTGGTACCAGGTTCACCAAGAAAGCAGCACTCTTGCTCATTTCCCCAGTAACACTTGGTTTCATCCCGGGCCCTGTTGAGGTGCGATGGGCTCATTCTCTCCTCAGGATCTGTGTCCATTTGAAAACGAGAAGCAAATTCTCCAACAGAGAGTGAAGTCAGCACCAGATAAATGGGATAACCATTGCTATTTTAGAGAGACTTGAATAGGTATAGGCCCTCTTGCACCCCGCAATTGGTGGGAGCTTAATAGTGTAAAGTGGGCTCATTTTGTGGATATGGTTCTGACTTGTTTCCCAGCTCCAGCTATGGGTTCCATTCCATTCAGCAGGTCAGTTAGCCAAATCAAGAGCAATTGGTTTCCCACCATGGCTGTATGCCACTATTGTACTTGTGTGAGCCTCACACCAGGTTGTTTGTTGCTGAGTAGCTTAGACCACAAGTTGCTTGGATAGATGTTGCCCATTTCCCCCAGTCGCTCATGTAGCACCTTCTGGCACTAGACATGCTGACTATCTGGGGACTGACTCTCTTCCAGCTTCCAGTCATGCCATTCCATGTTATGCACCAACAGCATATGGTGTCTTCAGCAGTAGGGTCTTACCACTAATCTTTGGTAGGTCAAGTACTCTGACAGAAATCGGTCTTCTTTTGGGAAACCTTGTAGGTCTGTCTGATCAACAGCTCATTTCCGGGGTCCAGCCCTGGATTGAAGGAGGATCCCCAAAGAGAGGTGTGAAAGGGAGCAGCGAAATAACAACTCGAAGTCAAGTTCTGGTGCCAGCTGACAGGCTAATGCTAAAGGCAGCTGAGTTTTTCTATCTTTCTCTCTCTGCCTCCTTCTCTGTTTCTGTTTTTTTTCTTTTTCTATTTTTCTATTTTTTCTTGTTTTTTATTTTTCTATTTTTTTGTCCTTTACTCTGTTCTCTGTTTTCCCCTGTTTATATGCTTCCGTGCTTGTATGTTTCTCAGTTTTTCTGCTGCCACAGCTCTTAGCCTCAGTCTTTTATTTTCTAATCACATCATGCAAGAATAAACTTCAAGAAAGGTACAGTTTCACAGAATTCATAGAAACTTTTTGTTATTCCTTTTCATCAAACAATCCCATAATTATTCACCTCAAGTAAAGTCTTCAGGCCCCTACAATGATTAACTGTATCCACACTTTTCCCATGTATGTGCAGTCAAGCACTTGTGATTTCCTGAACTTCTACTGTTAATTACTATACTAAAGGTGAGAGGAAAAACAACCACAAATGGGGCTTCCCATCATTAATCACTGATCCAGTAGATCCATTTATCCTTCAATCATTTATTTTGAATTTTCCTTTTCATGTCCATCCAATGCTTAGACTTTGGTCCCCCTGATTGAACTCTTTCTGACTTTGGTTGTTTTTCTATAAGGATTCTTGGTAAAGAGTCAATTGAAATTGCCACCATTTAGAAAAATTAGTCATAGAACAATTTTTACATTGTTCCAGGAGGTTCATTGTTTCCTCCTAAGTGTACTGTACTCCATGCCTGACTTTCTTTAAGGCCTTTAAGGAAAACGATTATCTCTGACCCATTTTCTTGTGTTTCCAATTCTATGCCAGATCCTCTTTCATATACATTGACCAAACTTCACCAACACCAAGTTTTACTAGAAAAATAAACTTAGAGATTGGGACACCAAGTGAAAGATAGAGAAAGACAAATATTATACAGAAAACCATAGATTTCTGAGGTGTAGAGAGCCAAATATTTTTCTATAGATGGGCCACATTGGACTTCAAGGAAAAGACAGCTGGGCTGGAACTGTGTCATGCAGCTCTTCAGCGCTCAATTCCTTGTGATCCTGAAATGTCATGCTTGCTGTCTCCGGCAGCTCAATGTGGATGTTAGCTACATACTGGTACTGGGAGTCACAGGCCAGCCCGGAAAAGAAGGAAGAAAAGGATAGGTAACATAAAAGAGATAGAGAGAAGAGGGAGAGAAAGAGCGAGAGAGGAATAGGTGAAGATTAAGGTTAGTCTTCATCATACACTCTCCAGGGCCTTGTTATTCAGGTGTTCCCTCTAAGAACCTGATGCAGGTTCCACCATTTAGTCTGTCTTTTAGGATGTAGAATTTAATGGTATCATTGCCATTTGGGTCCATTTTTGTGTCTCACACCCTACCCTTATTCTTCCCTCCCACTCCACCCTCCCTATCGACCAGTCCTTGAGATGCTTATTAGGTATGTTAACATCTTGGGCATATCCAGGTCTCATAGCTCAAGAAATTTGCAGAAAAAGGGGCAGAAAGATTGTTAGAGCCACACATTGGCTCATTATGCACAGAGGCATTGCCTATTACCAGTATCTGATGGCTACCCCCACATTACACAACCAATATAACCAATATTCCCCGATGAGGAGGGTCCCTGTGGAGGGGGTAGGACGGGGACAAAGGTAATGATGGTACCAACATGACTGTATACACCTTGTACACATAACTAATAAGAAAATCACAAAATTTAGCAGATAAATAAATGGTAGGATAATAAAGCAAATTTACAAATATCTGCAATACTTCTAAAGTGGATATCTGCTTTTTGTTTGTTTTGTTTTCAGATGTTTATTTTAGCAGCAGTAAGCATTGAAACCAGAGGAATACTTTTAAGACCAATCTTTAGCTATGCCACTAAGATTATGACCAATTTTATGTCTAAATTTGGATAACCTTGAAGAAATGGATAAAAACCTAGAAGGTACATAATATAGCAAGAATAAATCCAGAAAATTAAAAAAAAAAACCTAAATCAATGAATGATAAATAAATTTAAAAAAAAAACAGCAAAGAATCTCTTAGAATATTATGGTTTCATGGGTGAATTCCAGAAATTAGTTAAGGAAAAATACTAATCTTTCCTTTTAATTCCTTCCAAAAAAAAAAAAAAAAAAAAAACATGGTAGAAGTGGTAATCCTCCAAACTCATGATTGTGGTTTTGATGTAAAATGATCCTTCACAGCCTCTGGTGTTTGTGATTAAGCCTCCTACTTTAGCCCCCAGTTGGTAGAGCCTTTGAGAAGTGGAGTCTTTCGGGGGGGAGCTGTGTTGCTGGAGGTGGACTATGTTTTTATTAGTCCAGCAACTGTGTGTTGACAGCGAGCTTGCCTTTACTGCTCTTTTGCTCTCTCTCTCTTCTGCTGATTGATGATGTAAGCTGGTGTCCATGCTTTCTCTACTATGGTGAAACCTGACCTGGAAACAGTAAGTCTAAAATAAATATTTTCCTCTCAGAAGCTGCTTTTGGTTGGGCTATTATTATTATTTTTTTTTTTATTTTTCCCCAAGAAGAAGAATGGAATTGCTACATGGAGGAAACCTGCAGCTTCCTCAGACCAAATCCAAGGCACATCAAAAAAAATAAAAAATAAATAAATAAAAAAGACAAGGTCATTATTTCTGGTGACTATTCATGAATACTCAACAAAATATTAGCATACTGAATTAACATAAATAAAAATCATTACACACCATGATCATGTGGAATTTTTGTATGATTAAACATACATAAACCAATGAATATGACACATTGCACCTCAGAGTAAACAAAAGACTCCTGTGACACAGGAAACATAAAAGCATAGATGGAGGTGTGATCATTGTTTTGATTCTGTTGGTCCTCCTGGTCCCCACGCTAGCAGCTCCTGACATTCCTCCCCTTCCCCCCCACCCTGCCCCAGTCTCTGGGCATTACTCCCATGACCCAATATCTACCTAAATACCTTTTCCTGCTTCTCCATAAATTAGGGCCAACTCCTCTTACAGATCTTCTCTCTAGTGCCTAAAATAAAGCCTTCCTTGGAAACATAACCTGAAAAATAATTTAAAGTCACCTAGTCCAAGCGTATATGCCATCTCATCTCTTTTCTCAAAATATATCACTGTTTGAAACTACATGCTTATTTGTGTGGGTTTTTTGACTTAACTACTGGCTCCGTGAACCATATATACCTCATGCCTCAGCTTCATCAATATGTTTCCCTCACCTAAAGTAATGCCTAGAACACAAGACATAAATATTCACAAGAGAAGCAAAAGAGATTGTTTCCTTTGAACAAATGCAAGGACAAACAAAAAAGGGTCTTGGTAAAAGTTGTAGGTAAAGGAGGAATGTCTAGAATTTAATAAAACTGCAGTTTAGACATATAAGACATGTTGATTTTCTTCAGAGAAGCAGAGAATATGAAAATTTTTGTCCTAATCACATTGTCCACTATCCCTCCTTCATTCTCTTTAAGTCTATGACTTCCTACTCTCCTCTCCTATGACCTGTGTTATTCATTTCATCATTCCTAAGAGTCCAGCAGAAATGTTCTTTCTTTTTATGGAGATTTCATTCTTATGTCAGAGAGTGAAGAAAAAGAAAAATATTCAAAATTTAATTTAAAAATAGCCACATAAGGCTCCACTGAGGAAGGAACTTTTAAATAGATATCTTTTAACATGGGTCTCAAAGATTTAATACATTGTGATACTTTATTATGTTAGTAGCTGCTGCTTGATAATTACATGTTATATTTAATTGAATAGTTATACAATCTCTTTCAATGCTGGTAGCTCCTTGTAGCATTCTCTCACTAAACTAGGTCAGGAAGTAACAAAGTTAGTGCTGTCATGTGTAACTTTTCACCAGTCATTAAAATTGTAATCAAAGACAGCTCAATGCCAATCTTGGCCTCCATTCTGGATGTCTGGATTTTAAACATAATTGGTGAGTCTTATTTTCTCTCTCAGACATTATGCAGAATGTTACTTAGATGGCCTTGTAAAATATACCCTCAAATATAAAACCAATTTATCCTATTTATCTTGTTAATAAAGAACCTACATTTCATCCAGTTTATTGATTTTTGTGTATTTCTGTCTAACATGCACATAGACCATTCTTCTAGGTTCTACTTTCATGAGTGACAGCAAAAGCAATATGGCAATAGTAAAGAGACATCTTCTACCTCATTGTGGACGTATTTTTCATGCTAGTTGCAATGATACATAACAAATAATCATGAACTGAACTGCTTAACCCAACACACATTTAAGCTCTCAGTGTCTGTGGATAGAAACAGCATAACTTGATTGGGTTCCCCCCACGGTTGCCACCACGGTTATATTCAAGGCTTACTGGAAGGCTCAGTTTGCACTGAAAACTGTTCCAGTTGTATTTGAGCTGTTGCACAGTTCACTTGTGTGTGGTTAGGAGTGAACTCCCCCACCAACCTGAGGGAGCATAGAACTGATCTGTTTCCTGCTGAGAAAATTTTCTTCTTTACCAAGATGGTAAAAGATAATCGGTCATCTTTGTTAGCCAGACAATTTTCTCAGGCCATTCCAGAGGAACATGCTATCATTTGTCATACTCCATTTACTAGACACAAGCCAAAGGTCCCCCTATTACCAATAGGAAGGTATGTACAATAGGAGGTGTGATCTGGAGGGTATCTTAAAATCTACCTACTACAGTGACTTTTTCCTAGATCCACTGCCTTTAGATAACTTTGTACATACTGAAAATCTTGTGCTACAGATTTCCATCACACATTCCTCCCGGTACTCATAATAATTACAAAATAGCCAATATTCAGGAAACATCAGTCTTGTATTTCATCTTGTATTATATTCTAAACAACACAGTGAGGTAAGCAGTGTGAGCAGCAATAGGTCCATTTGACACCTAAGAAAATGGAAGACCAGGGCAGTGAGCTGCACTCATGATCCCATAATCTACAAGGAGCAGGGCTGAGTCTCTAAGAAACACTTCTGATCTGATTTATACCTCGCTTCTCTGGGAAATGCACTTGCAAAGACTGCCTTCCCCAAACTCAGCAAAATAAGCATAACACCAAAACATACAGGAAACCATTTGCTACCTCCAAAATTTAGTGGATATTTTTACTAGCTAATGATCAGAGAAAATTAATAAAACTTTATTGTAGGCCAAATGGGAATATAATTATGATCTTAGCATTTCTATGTTTCTAGCTTCTTCTATTTTATTTTCCTTCCTTTGTGGCCTGTCTCAGCCAGCTGTGTTTTATCTCTCCTCCACAAGAGACTGAATGAATACTCTTTAAAAAAAAAAACAAATCCCTGTTGTTGTAAATCATTTATAATTTACTGATCAGCTATTTATATTTCATATATATTATTCTTTTCTTTTACTTTTTTTAAATTCATTTGAGAGAGAGGGAAAGAGGCAGAAGAAAGAAAGACAGAGAGATAGAGAGAGAGGAGAAAAAATGGGTACATCCAGCCACTGCAAAGAAATTCCAGACGTTTGTACCACCTTGTGCATCTGGCTAATGTCAGACCTGGGGAATCAAACCTGGGTCTTCTGTCTTTGCAGGCAAATGTCTTATCCACTAAGCTATCTCTCTAGCCTGATTCTTTTCTTTTTAAAACAAATTGTTTAATTTTTTATTTATTTATTTGAGAGAGAAAGAGAATGTGCATATAGGACCTCTAGCCACTTCAAACAAACTCCAGACATACACACTATCATGGGCTTTATGTGGGTACTGGGGAATCTAAACTGGGTCCTTAGGCTTCACAGGCAAGCATCTTAACTGGTAAGCCATCAATCCAGCCCTTATGTAGTATTTTTTTTTTGAAGTAGTTATTATTTTTTTATTTTTTTCTTTAATTTTTATTAACATTTTCCATGATTATAAAGTATATCCCATGGTAATTCCCTCCCTCCCCACCCCCACACTTTCCCCTTTGAAATTCCATTCTCCATCATATTACCTCCCCATTACAATCATTGTAATGACATATATACAATATCAACCTATTAAGTTTCCTCCTCCCTTCCTTTCTCCACCCTTTATGTCTCCTTTTCAACTTACTGGCCTCTGCTACTAAGTATTTTCATTCTCACACAGAAGCCCAGTCATCTGTAGCTAGGATCCACATATGAGAGAGAACATGTGGCGCTTGGCTTTATGGGCCTGGGTTACCTGACTTAGTATAATACTTTCCAGGTCCATCCATTTTTCTGCAAATTTCATAACTTCATTTTTCTTTACCGCTGAGTAGAACTGCATTGTATAAATGTACCACATCTTCATTATCCACTCATCAGCTGAGGGACATCTAGGCTGGTTCCATTTCCCAGCTATTATAAGTTGAGCAGCAATAAACATGGTTGAGCATGTACTTCTAAGGAAATGAGATGAGTCCTTTGGATATATGCCTAGGAGTGCTATAGCTGGGTCATATGGTAGATCAATCTCTAGCTGTTTTAGGAACCTCCACACTGTTTTCCACAATGGCTGGACCAGATTACATTCCCACCAGCAGTGCAGAAGGGTTCCTTTTTTTCCACATCCCCACCAACATTTATGATCATTTGTTTTCATGATGGTGGCCAATCTGACAGGAGTGAGATGGAATCTCAATGTAGTTTTAATATGCATTTCCCTGAGGACTAGTGACGTAGAACTTTTTTTTAGATGCTTATATACCATTGGTATTTCTTCCTTTGGGAACTCTCTATTTAGCTCCATAGCCCATTTTTTGATTGGCTTGTTTGATTCCTTATTATTTAACTTTTTGAGTTCTTTGTATATCCTAGATATTAATCTTCTATCAGATATATAGCTGGCGAAGATATTTTCCCATTCTGTAGGTTGCCTCTTTGCTTTTTTCACTGTGTCCTTTGCGGTGCAAAATCTTTGTAATTTCATTAGGTCCCAGTGGTTAATCTGTGGTTTTATTGCCTGAGCAATTGGGGTTGTATTCAGAAAGTCTTTGCCAAGACCAATATGTTGAAGGGTTTCCCCTACTTTTTCCTCTAGCAGTTTCAAAGTTTCCGGTCTGATGTTAAGGTCTTTAATCTATTTGGACTTAATTCTTGTGCATGGCGAGAGAGAAGAATCTATTTTCATCCTTCTGCAGATATTTATCCAGTTTTCAAAACACCATTTGCTGAAGAGGCTGTCTCTTCTCCAATGAGTATTTTTGGCATTTTTATCGAATATCAGGTGGCTATAGCTACTTGGGCTTACATCTGGGTCCTCTATTCTGTTCCACTGATCTACATGTCTGTTTTTGTGCCAGTACCATGCTGTTTTTGTTACTATGGCTCTGTAGTATAGGTTAAAATCAGGTATGGTGATACCACCAGCCTCTTTTTTGTTGCTCAGTATTATTTTAGATATTCGAGGTTTTTTGTGATTCCAAATGAATTTTTGGATTGTTTTTTCTATTTCCATGAAGAAAGCCTTTGGAATTTTGATAGGGATTGCATTAAATGTGTAGATTGCTTTAGGTGAGATTGCCATTTTCACGATATTGATTCTTCCAAGCCAGGAACAAGGGATGTTTCTCCACTTTCTAGTGTCTTCTGCAATTTCTCGCTTGAGTGTTTTAAAGTTCTCATTGTATAGATTCTTTACTTCCTTGGTTAGGTTTATTCCAAGGTATT
Source organism: Jaculus jaculus (assembly GCF_020740685.1). Lineage (NCBI taxonomy): Eukaryota > Metazoa > Chordata > Mammalia > Rodentia > Dipodidae > Jaculus > Jaculus jaculus. The sequence continues at coordinate 29,182,492 of NC_059112.1, read as the reverse complement.
TTATTTTTTTTGATGCAATTGTGAATGGGAGTGATTCTATGATTTCATCCTCTGTGTGTTTGTTGTTAGCATATATGAAGGCTACTGATTTCTGTGTATTTATTTTGTATCCTGCTTCATTGCTGTAGGTTTTGATCAGCTCTAATAGCTTGCTAGTAGAGTCTTTAGGGTCCTTTATGTATAGAATCATGTCATCTGCAAATAATGATAACTTGATTTCTTCCTTTCCAATTTGTATTCCTTTTATGTGTGTCTCTTGCCTTATTGCTATGGCTAAGGCTTCCAAAACTATATTAAATAGAAGTGGGGACAGTGGACACCCTTGTCTTGTTCCTGATTTGAGTGGAAGAGCTTCCAGTTTTTCCCCATTTAGTAATATGTTGGCTGTAGGCTTGTCATAAATAGCCTTTATTATATTGAGATATGTTCCTTCTATTCCCAGTCTCTGTAGGACTTTTATCATGAAGGGATGTTGGATTTTGTCAAATGCTTTCTCTGCATCTAATGAGATGATCATGTGATTTTTGTCCTTCAACCCGTTTATGTAATGTATTACATTTATAGATTTGCGTATGTTGAACCATCCCTGCATCTCTGGGATAAAGCCTACTTGGTCAGGGTGAATGATCTTTTTGATATACTCTTGTATTCTGTTTGCCAATATTTTCTTGAGAATTTTTGTATCTATGTTCATGAGGGAGATTGGTCTGTAATTTTATTTTTTTGTTCTATCTTTGCCTGGTTTTGGTATCAGGGTGATGTTGGCCTCATAGAAGGAGTTTGGTAGAATTCCTTCTTTTTCTATTTCCTGGAAAAGCTTAAGAAGCAATGGTGTTAGCTCTTCCTTAAAAGTCTGGTAAAATTCAGCAGTGAATCCATCCGGGCCTGGGCTTTTTTTAGTTGGGAGATTATTGATAACTGTTCGGATCTCCATGTTTGTTATAAGTCTATTTAAGTGATTAATCTCATTTTGATTTAATTTTGGTAGGTCATATAGATCAAGGAAATCATCCATTTCTTTCAGATTTTCATACTTTGTGGAGTATATGCTTTTATAGTATGTCCCTATGATTTTTTGAATTTCTCTGGAATCTGTTGTGATGTTACCTTGTTCATCTCTGATTTTATTAATATGTGTCTCTTCTCTCTTCCTTTTGGTCAGATTTGCTAAGGGTTTATCAATCTTGTTTATCCTTTCAAAGAACCAACTCTTTGCTTCATTAATTCTTTGGATTGTTCTTTTTGTTTCTATTTCATTACTTTCTGCCCTAATCTTTATTATTTCTTCCCGTCTACTGATTTTTGGTTTGCCTTGTTCTTCTTTTTCCAAGGCTTTAAGGCAAAGCATTAGGTCGTTTACTTGCGACCTTTCTAATTTCTTTATATAGGCACTTAAGGCTATAAATTTACCTCTTAGAACTGCCTTCATTGTGTCCCAGAGATTTTGGTATGTTGTGTTCTCATTATCATTTGACTCTATAAATTTTTTGATTTCCTTTTTGATTTCTTCATTGACCCACTCATCATTTAGTAGTGTATTGTTTAGTTTCCATGATTTTGTGTATGCTCTGTAGCCTTTCTTGCTACTGATTTGTAGTTTAATTCCATTGTGGTCAGATAGAATGCAAGGAATTGTTTCAATTTTCCTGAATTTGTTAAGATTTGCTTTGTGTCCTAATATATGGTCTATTTTAGAGAATGTTCCATGTGCTGCTGAAAAGAATGTATATTCTGCAGCCTTTGGATGAAATGTCCTGTATATATCTGTTAGGCCCATTCCCTCTATGACCTCATTTAGTCCAGATGCCTCTCTGTTTATTCTTTCCCTGGATGACCTGTCAATTGATGATAGTGGGATGTTAAAGTCGCCCACCACCTCTGTGTTTGGTGTTATCTGTGACCTTAGTTCTAATAGTGTTGTTTGACGAATTTGGGAGCCCCCATGTTAGATGCATATATGTTTAGGATTGTAACGTCCTCCTGTTGGAGTGTGCCCTTAATCAATATAAAGTGACCTTCCTTATCTTTCTTGACTAACGTCGGACTAAAGTCTACCCTGTCTGATATTAGGATAGCAACCCCTGCTTGTTTTCTAGGCCCATTTGCTTGAAACACTGTCTTCCAACCTTTCACCCTGAGATAATGTCTATCCTTTGTAGAAAGGTGAGTTTCTTGGAGACAACAAATTGTAGGATCCTGCTTTTTAACCCAGTCTGCAAATATATGTCTTTTTTGGGGGGCATTGAGACCGTTGATATTAAGAGATATTATTGAAAGGTGTGTATTTATGTTTGCCATTTGTGTGTGTGTGTGTGTTTCTGGTTCTACCTGTGCTCTCTTCTGTTAACTGGTATTTGAGTATAGCTTGTTTTTTCTAGGTTCCTTATATGTGTGCTTTTCCTTTTGTTCAGCATGGAGGATTCTATCAAGTATTTTCTGTAGAGCTGGTTTTGTCTTCAAATACTCCTTTAGCCTGCTTTTGTCATGGAATGTCCTTATTTCTCCATCTATTTGAATGGATAGCTTTGCAGGATAAAGTAACCTTGGTTGACAGTTGTTATCTTTCAGAACTTGGAATATATCACTCCAAGCCCTTCTGGCTTTAAAAGAGTGTGTTGAATAATCTGCTGTAATCCTGATGGGCTTGCTTTTGTAGGTAACTTGATTTTCCTCTCTAACTGCTTTCAATATTTTTTCTTTGGTGTGTATGTTTGGAAGTTTGATTATAATATGGCGAGGAGAGGTTCTTTCTGGGTTTTGTCTGGCTGGGGTTCTAAAGTCTTCCTGTATCTGCATTGGCACCTCTTTCCCAATTTGGGGGAAATTTTCCTCTATGATTTTGTTGAAGATGCCTACTATGCCTCTTGAGTGGAGTTCTTCTCCTTCTACTATGCCCTGAATTCTTATATTGGATCTTTTCATAGTGTCCCGGATATCTTGAAATTCCCACTCATATTTTTCTATAAGTTTGTCTTTCTCTTTGTTGGACTGCATTAGGTCTGCCACCTGGTCTTCTAGCTTAGATATTCTGTCCTCTCCCTCATCCATCCTACTGGTGAGATTTTCTACAGAGTTTTTTATTTCATTAACTGTGTTCTTCATTGCTAGTAATTCTGACTGTTTTTTCTTTATTATTTCTATTTCCCTATTTATGTCTTGTATTACCTTCTTTATTTCATTAAATTGGTGTCCTGCCTCTTCTTTGATTCCTTTGATTTCCTCTTTGATTTCTTCTTTGATTGTTTTCATGTGTTCTTTGGCCTCTTTGAACATATTTATAATTATTCTTTTGAACTCTTTCTCAGGCATTTCCTCTAACTCTTTCTCACTGGAGGACATTTCTGATGCATTAATACTTTTAGGTGGATTTATATCGTCTTGCTTTTTAGTGTTTCTTGTGTTATAATGTATATATTTTTGCATCTTGGATTAAGTTAATGCTTGGATTTTCTAGCTAGCTGTGTATTCTTAGCTGTATCAATTGATTTGATGTCATATATTTTCAGGGTAGGACCTTAAGGTGTTAGGTGTGGCTCTTAAGACTCTCAGAGTATCTACAAAGATGTTCTTAGGGGTTGAGTTTCCCTGCTATAGGAGTATTCAAGCAGGCTGAGTGGAATAAAATACAGGTAGATTCTAAAATTTAAAGACTTTACACATTCAATCAAAAACAGCCCCTAGTATGTATGCAAGAGTAGTTATTATAATGACCAGATCCTCTATCAACAAAGAGGTTTAGATTTCTGGTCTGTTGAGGGATCCAAGTCAGCTTTTGACCAAGTGAGACCCTTATCTGGTGCAATCCTAGTTACCTTGGGTGATTTTGGTCTCAGTCAAGTTGCTGCCTGGGTCGTCGGGCTGCTGTTCTGATTTCTGGAGCTGGGCACTTGCTTTTCCTATGGGGCAAACTGAGCCGCTGCTGCTGCCTCTGCTGCTGCTGTAGCTGCCACTGCTGAAGCCACCACTGCTGCTGAAGCTGCTGCTGCTGTGTCCACTGCCGCTGCTCCCCCTGAAGCTGCTGCTTCGGGATCTGCCGCTGCTGCCGCTCCTGGGTCTGCTGCTTCTGGGGCCGCTGGTACCGGTGCTGGAGCCGCTGATGTTGCTCCCGAACTCTGATCCTGCTTGGGTCCCGTTGTCAGCCCAAGTTGGCGTGGCCAGGTCCCAGGCCGCTGCTCTGTTCGCTGGAGCTGGGCTCAGGCGGTGGGGGAGGGGAGGGAGCCGCGGCTGCTCTGGTTCTCTCGCTGCTCCACGTGTTCTTCTACCTCGCGGTCTGCTCCCCTGCTGCTCGCTGCCGCTCTCCCCTCACGTTTCCCGAGTTGCGGAGAGCACGGTGTGAGGGGAAAATCCCGCACCTGGCTTTTCCTGCAGCTCGAGCCAAGTCTGGCGGTTTTCTGCTGCGCCGCGGTTGCGGCGGTTGGCCATGCTGCCGGAGCCACTTTTTCCACCTGTGCAGGCTCTGGATGCTCTATAACTCTTCTACTTCTCTGCTGCCGCTTCAATTTCTTATACACCTCACTTGTTAGTAAAAGTGTGTATATTGCTGAGTTTTTTGGGTCTTTTTCCCCCCTAGGCTGCTTTGGCATGGTACCTACGCCGCCATCTTAACCGGAAGTCCTCTTATGTAGTATTTTTAAAGGTAGTACACATCTTCTGTTTTGAATATTTGAGTTTATTAATTATTTAATGAGCTAATAAAATCCAGGCTAGGATGATTGCTCAATGGTTAAAGGTGACTGCAAAGCCCAGTGGTCCTGGTTCGATTGCCCATACCCACAAAAAGACAGATACACAAACGTGCACTTGTATCTGGAGTTCATTTGCAGTGGAAGAAGGCACTGGCATGCCATATTCATATCTCTGTCCCTCATGCTCTCTTTTTTCATGAAAATAAGTAATTTTTTTCAATAAAATTCTCACAAAAATATTACATAAATGATCTCTTTTCAAGTAAATTGATTGATTTCTATTAACAGCAAACTGTGTATATATTCCTTGGTATTAAGGACATGTGACATAGCCTACAGTTTCCACAAGGTGTCACCTTGTAGGTAGGTACAGTTTCTAGCACTAGTCCAGGCCTGTTTAATATGCTTCAACCAGGACATTTATCAGGTTTTCACTTGTAAGTCAGGGGCAGCTGAGAAAAGGAACACAGCTGCCTTTACAGAAACCCTTAGGTTGCAACTGTAAGTTTGGACTGAGACACATGAGAGCTGCAAATGAGCCAAGAGGAAAAAAGTGATGGAATAGAGTATAAAGGTTTTCTTACTCTGTCCCTTCAAAATTTGGCTCTGGATTATTAAATAAGGAATAGATTTAAACAGTATATTTCTGAATTGCTTGGGGAAAAATTAAGAATTTTTTTTAAAAAACTAAAGGAGTTTGGAGTGAACTACTTTGGGGATTATTAAGCATATTTAACAGAATCATAATTCACATACTTCTAAAAGTTTCTTTCTTATTTGGGCAAGGAAAAATTACCAGCAGATGTAGTTTTTTGCTCAACAAATAAAAGAGCAGTTCTGGTAAAAGATATAATGAACTCACTGTTTATGTTCTCTCACAAAGATAAAACTCTGGCCTCCAATATGATTACTTAGAGGTATGATATGCAGTAGGGGAATAGAATATTCATTTAATAAGTAGGATTAATCAAACCAGTTATCTATACTAAAATAACACTGGATCTCACTATCTAACCCTATGTAAAATGAGAACATGCTGCATTAAGATGACACATTCAAAAGCAAATGAATAAAACATAATAAGTTGATTTAAAAACTGTACTCTGAAACTAATTATTTGGCATGCAATCTGTGGTAGACAGCTTCAAGTCTGCTGAGATGAACTTCCAGACCAGGCACAGTTATGGAGGGAGAGATATTTATTGATGTCTATAGATCCAGGGGAAGTTCCATAATGGCAGAAAAAGGGCCAAGCAGAGAAAGAGTTGCCACAAGCTAAAAACCACCCCACAGAGCACACATTAGGCATTTTGTATATCCTTAGATTGGAATTTTAAATCCACCACCACACCTTAGGGCTGGACCCTAAGATCTACCCAGTGACACTGTCTCCAGCCAGGTGGCTACAGTTGTAAACTACAAACTAATAAAACATTGAATATATTGTGAGTTATCTATTTAAACTACCACATTCTGCCCCAGGCCCCCAATATATTTATAACCATCACACATTTTAAATTGTATTTAGCCCAGTTTTAAAGGTCCTACAGTATTAACCAACTTAAGACAGTGAGTCTTGTAAAATCAGACAAGTTAAAGTTTTTAATATACAAAGGCACAGAGTAAATATGTTTAACTGGTATAAGGCATAGCAAGGAGAGACTAAAACAATGTAAACCCAATCACCATTAAATAAACATCAAACTTCTGTAATTTAAGTTTAATACAACTAGAGACTGACAGTCTCCAGATTTTTTAATTATGCCCCTCCAGCTGGGCAGAGTACCCAGGGAACACCACCTCTATCCCTGGCCAACAATGTGTTCCATGGTAGCCCTTGTATAGTCCTGGTATATCCGAAACATCTTTAGGTCTCCATGTAAACCATGGTCCATCTTTTAAATGCTCTTTCAGCCTATCAGGGTCATCATTCGCAGTCTCATATCACTTCTAAACAGTGGCTCCCGGAACCATGAGCAATTCATGATCATTCTACTCATTTTTTTTTAATTTTATTTATTTATTTATTTGAGAGCAACAGACACAGAGAGAAAGACAGATAGAGGGAGGGAGAGAGAAAGAGCATGCCAGGGCTTCCAGCCACTGCAAAGGAACTCCAGACGCATGCGCCCCCTTGTGCATCTGGCTAATGTGGGACCTAGGGAACCGAGCCTCAAATTGGAGTCCTTAGGCTTCACAGGCAAGCGCTTAACAACTAAGCCACCTCTCCATCCCTCATTCTACTCATTTTTCATGGTTTGAAAACTAATACCAGCTACGTAGGACACAGCTATATTTTTGATTCAGTGACAAAATAAAGTGTAACCTTAAAAACCAGTTTTTTTTTTCCTCTAGTCAATTCTTCCCAAATGTGTTTGTATTTTTATTGTTTATCTTTCCTCAGTCATTTTCTCCATTGTTTTAATGTAAAGTAGTTGGGTCATCTTCCTTAATACTGCTAATGTGTTGACCATAGCAGTTTTAGTAACTTAAAATCAGTCTCAGTATCTGTAATTTTAACTTGCTTGAAGTTTTTCAATTTAAAATATTAAAATCTCTCAGTTTAATATCATTAGCCAAGCACATCAGTCCATTATAAATTTAACCTTGAACAAACTTTCTGGGCCTGGGCAGCAGAATGCAACCAAACTTATGTAAGGAGCTCAGTTCCAACAAAGTCCTCTGCAGTCTTTGCCTCCCCTTAGAAAGCTCATAAACCTAGCCTCAAAGTTTAACAATGTCTGTACTTAGCATTCTTAAGCTCTCATCAGAATAGTCTGTAAAACTTGTCTTAGAGCTCCAGAAAACATCTTTAGTTGCAAGCACCATGCCCATGTCCATTGCTCCCAAACAAAAGTTACAAAAGACCAAAATTCACATGGGGTTCATTATACCCTACTTCTGGTACCAATTTCTGTAGTAGACAACTTTAGGTTTGTTGAGATGAACTTCCAGACCAGGCATAGTTATCAAGAAAGGGATTTATTGAAGCTTACAGGTCCAGGAGAAGTTCCATAATGGCAGAAGAAGTTGGCCTGCTTTTACATGTTCAAGCAGAGAGAAAAAAGCCCTAAACCAAAGCCAAAAGCCACACCGTACACTTTAAGAAACCCATGTAGAATAAGACACTTTATATATCTTTAGATTGGAGTTTCAAATCTACCACCACACCTTGAGGCTGGACCCTGAGATCTACCCAGTGACACTGTCTTCAGCCAGGAGGTTGCAAAAGTAAACTACAAATTAATAAAACATTGATTATATTGGGGTCATCTATTTAAACTACTAAGCTATCATATCATGAACAAAATTAAAATATCTGAGCAATTAAGAACATATTTAATATTGTGAATACACAAACAAAACTATAATACAAATAGTGGATATGAAAATTAAAATAAACATATCACAAATAAACCAAGAAAATGCCTACAAATGCATGGGAATAGCTACAGACTCGGTACTCAATGTAGAAAACATAATTTAGCACCCATCTAGCTGACAGAAAATAAAAATAGTAATGGTAGGTAACTATTAACATCTAGTTTGAAATCACAGATGCTATATTTTGATTTATGGAAATAAATTTAATATTTTAGAAAGCTTCTTATCAGATTGCGTTTCACTTAGACATGCCTTCTTTCTCCCATGGAATTATAAACACATGTTGTTTAGGATATTTACTACAGGGTTGTTTTTATTGTGTGTATGTGCTTGTTTCATTTTGTTTTTTCAAGGTAGGGTCTCACTCTAACCCAGACTTACCTGGAATTCACTAGGTAGTCTCAAGCTGGCCTTGAATTCACAGTGATCCTCAAACCTTGGTCTCCAGAGTGCTGAGATTAAAGGCTTGAGCCACAGTGCTTCGCGTACTACAGGCATACTGTAATGATTTTGGAGATTACAAAACATTAAAAACGAGCTTGTGCTTCCTTATAGCTTCTTGTTAGATAATCTTGAGTTTAATCATAACTATTTTGTTGTCATTGTTTGTGTTTTGCTTGTTTCTTACCACATAATTAGAAAAGATGTATAAGAAGTGTAGTTGAAAGCCAAGAGTAAGGGTGCAATGTAAGCAATGTGGCAATACATACTAAACATTAGCCAAGATTCCCTACTAGTTAAAATTGTCATGTGATAGGCATCTAGGAATCACTATGTAAAGCCTCATAAGAGATTTATAAATTATAGAAAGCTGAAGGGATAAATTTAAATAAAAGTATTTCAATCTGAAAATGGATTGTTCTCTTAAAAGAGATGATAATGTTATCTGATGGTCATGTATAGCCACAGACAAAGAAAAAAGTGCAAACCAAAATGCTAATGTATTATTGTTTATATCAAGGTGATAGGATATTTTAGTTTTTAGATTTTCTCTTATAATCGTGTATATATTATGTGGATGTTTCACAACTTGGATATCAAGGAGGAAAGCGAATTGACAGTTGTAGAGAAAAACAGACACAATTTATTTTTATTCAATTGAAATTCAGAAAAATATATAAACTCTATATGTAAGAGAATATAGTTTGAACTTTGATGCAGCATTTTTTCCCTACAGGTAAAAAAAAAAAAAATTCAAATACCACGTCTTTATTTTCCATACAAACCGTCTGTCATCTGAGTTTTCATCTCTTGTTGCTGGTCCGGGAGATAGCTTGTCTTTCACAGGGCTGCGGGTCACTAGATCAGCAGGAAGCCTGTAGCTCTGTATGTTTCCACAGATTGTTTTGATCTTATACCTCAGTTTACACCTCAGAGACCCAAAGCCCATGGATGAGAGAATGTTCTCTCTTTCATGAATTATTAATTACCATTTCAAAAAAGTCTGACAGCTCTCAAACTGACATGAACTCATGTAGACACATATTTTTTTCCTGTTGTTTTATGTTGAGAATTAAATTCCTTGAAGGCCAAAGTTAAAACCTTGTCTTATCCTAACAATTACAAGTAAAAAAAAAATGATATTTTAAAGAAAACAACATATAAACCTGAGCATTGACACATGCAATGCCTGCATTGCTTTATTTTGTCTCAAGAGGTTATTACCATTTGATAAAAAAAAAAAAAATCAAGTCAGTATGTATTATATGGAGTTAATATACAGTATTGTGTTTTGTGCTATTATAAAAATTAAGTTAGTTTTAAATTATTGAATTGAGGCTGTAAATAACATTTTAGTGTCTGTTTTGTTTTGATAACAAATCCTCATTTTCGATATTTGTTTGCTTGAGCTGGAGAGGTGGCTTAGCATTAGGGCATTTACCTGTAAAGCCAAAGAACCCAGGTTCAATTTCCCAGGACCCATGCAAGCCAGTGCACAAGGTGGCACATGCATCTGGAATTTGGTTGCAGTGGCTAGAGGACCTGGCATGCCTGTTCTTTCTCCCTCCCTCTCTCTCTCCTTGTCTCTTTCTTTCTCTCTCTCTCTTTCTCTCTCGATCTCAAATAAATACATAAAATTAGATATTTGTTTCCTTTATGATTATACATAAGTATCTTTTCTCTTAAAAAGTCAGACTCCAGAATAAAAGCAACAGCAAGTTTTAATTAATTGTAGAACTGAGTACTGTTAGTTATCCAGATTTACTACCACAGTAATTAATGGTAACAGCAAATGCATAACACTCAGCTAATAAATGGCGTGTCTTGTCAGCTGCAGGGGAGTCAGGCCAACAAGCTCTAAGTCTAGAGGAGGAAGGAGAATGACACCTCAATTGGGAAAATTTACTACCCCATTTGTAAGAAGGACCATAGGCATCAATCCTGTCCCCTCCCTACTTCAAACACATAGTCACTGTTTGTGATTTGCCTGCTTTTATTCTGTCAAGCTTGCTTTTATAGGAAATGTAAATATCAGTGAGGATTAAGATAGGTCATGAATGGTTTCGATTCTCAGGGAGAGCCTCACATCTCCCTTGTAGCATGTAACTTGCAAAGACTATTCAACCCGCTTGATTATTTTTAAACCATCTAAAAGTTATTTTAATTCATATGGATCTAATATACAGTATTGCGTTTTGTGCTATTATAAAAATTAAGTTATTTTTAATTATTGAATTGAGGCTATAAATACCATTTTAGTGTTTGTGTTTTGTTTTGATAACAAATCCTCATTTTCGATAGTAAAATGAATAAAATAACTTTTAGATGGCTGCCTGCCACATAACTCTGAATGAAAAGTGTGAATCAAACTTTGTAAGTTTTAAAGACATGGTCACCCAGAGAAACTTTTGCGTAGATATGTTTAGAGTGGATCACTTTCTGTCTCTCTCTATCACAGGTACACAAATGTAGGCACATGTATTAGTCTGTAATAGCTGCTCTCTTGAACTCTTATTTTTGTGTAGAAAACTCAAGTTTTAAATTTCCAAGGCCAAGAAAATACTGTAAATTTGGAACTTTGGTCAAAATTAAACACTGTGCTCCCTAAAGCTCCATCACATGTTTCCAGTGTATCTAATGATCAATATTAATTTCTTTCTAGTGTTCTTTAAATATACAAGAAGTGCTCAGCCCCATATCTCCCAAACGAGAATGATTGCTATTGGTTTCATTGCATCAGACTCTGCTTATTCTATGATTTTGCTTCTTAGAAACATGTGTTTGCCTTGAGATCATGCTCTGAGGGAAAATTACCTGTATTAACCATCTGTGCATTCCCAGTAACCAAATCCCACAGTACCTTTCACATGGAAGCCCATCCATTAGCATTGCTCTATCTAGTTGGATTCTAATATATGAACACACAAGAAGAAAAGAACAATAATAAACACATTCTGACTAATTTTCATCTTTCTCTCCTCAGTGAAATGCCAAAATGCATGGTCTATTCACTTCCTAATGCTTCTTAGAAGCATCATTTCTGAGCTCTCTCTACTTTCATAGTAATTTGTCTATTAACACATAAGAATAATTGCAATAAACTTAAAGTATTTACCCTCTTGGGCATCATTTATCAAGTGCAGCTTTAAGCATAATGAACATTTATCCAAAGGAATTGCTTTAAAAATTCTCCAGACTAAATCAAGAAGGGTTCCTTAGTCATTATCTGACAGAATGACAGATTCACTGAATGCATCACTATATTTTAACAGGAATTATTTCATTGTCCTAATTATACAGGTCTGGAAGCTAAACATCTATATACTAAGATTTATTTACAATAAGTGCTGAAGACTTTCTTTGTGACTGAAGATGCAGTTCATACACACACACACACACACACACACACAAACATACACATCATATTTAGGAGGTTGTAAAGTATAGGAAATGTTCTGGAAACCTCTTTTGGTTTTCTTTGCTCTTTTTTTCCAAGGCTTTAAGGTGAAGCTTTAAGTTGTGACCTTTCTAATTTCTTAATATAGGCACTCTCTTAATATAGGCAATGCCTTTCGAACCACCATTCTAATTACCCCTCCTCCATAAATTCTTTAATAGTAATCACTAATTAAATCATTTCTCTGAAGAACCAGTAGATTGAATGTTATACTGATTTTGGTTTAGAGCATCCTTCTAATAAATATTTAGTGAGAAAATATTCAATAGCAAGTGGCTTGCGAATCTGAAAAGGTTCTTTGTTGTGCCCCATAGAACTTAGGAGCAAAAGAAGGAGGCAAGATTATGAGTAAGTGCATAACGTTGTGTCCTTTAATTTGGAATACAGTAGTGTTTCAAAGTGCTAACTATGAGAATAGAGTGGCTGGGATCAGGCATGGAGCAGTGTATAAAGTTTGTTGCTTAGGGTATTCTTAGAGAATGAGACATTTAACATGAGATTAAAATTTAAAATACATTATTAAAAGAAGTCAATAATTCAAGTAGAGAAATCTAACATAATTAAGGAAAATAAAGAAGTCAGAAATTCCATGATAAAAGTATTTCAACATTGTTTTCTTCCCAGGTTTAAAAATCTTTCTCTCTCTCTCTCTCTCTCTCTCTCTCTCTGTGTGTGTGTGTGTGTGTGTGTGTGTGTGTACCTCTTACCATTGCAAATGAATTCCAGATGCATATGTCAATTTTTCATCTACTTTTATATTGAAAATGGACAATTTAACCTAAGCTAACAGGTATTGTAAACAAGTGCCTTTAACCACTAAGTCATCTCCCAAGCCTGGTACCTCAATATTAACCATCATCAAATATCAAAGCATCGCTGGATATTTGATAATATAAATATAAAACTGAACAAAGAAAAAAAACACTAAATAAAGTAACCTCAGATAATACCAGTAGTGGAAGAATTCCTCAAACTTTTTTTTTTTAAGTTTTTTTTTAATTTTATTTATTTATTTATTTGAGAGCAACAGACACAGAGAGAAAGACAGATAGAGGGAGAGAGAGAATGGGCACGCCAGGGCTTCCAGCCTCTGCAAACGAACTCCAGACGCGTGCGCCCTCTTGTGCATCTGGCTAATGTGGGACCTGGGGAATCGAGCCTTGAACCGGGGTCCTTAGGCTTCACAGGCAAGCGCTTAACCGCTAAGCCATCTCTCCAGCCCCCTCAAACTTTTGAGATAGAAATTTCAGAGATCAAGAACAAATTGCTACCAGAAGACATACGTAAGTCTTTCATGCCTGTGTAATGTACAAGGCACTTACATGGACTACATAAGCAAAGCTTAAGAAGTCTTTCTAATATAAATATTCAGGTGGTCTTAACTTACTTGAATATTAAAAATTGTGTATATATTTTAAAGATAAACTAAAACAGGAATATGAGAAAACTAGAAAGTAAATCGAAATTACAAACTAGCACAAAAGTAAGACAAATTGTAAAGGAAAGGGTCATCTCCAATATCACTTTGCACATACTGCCAGTTCATTTATTCCACGGTGGCGATGCACACAGCCTCCATTTGGGAGTTCCTCTTCATTCTGGCTATTTTCCACTTGAGAAATGTGAATGAGGCACTACTCTCTCTCCATGTTTACATTTCATAGAATCTGTATGGAGAGGCTTCAATTCTAGAAAGTTAAAAATCACTTCACCTACAGCTCTAGCAAATATGAGTGAGTGACTCAGTTGCACAGTGATGGTTTGGATTAGGGTTCCCTCATTGACTCGTGCGTCTTGAGTGCTTGGTTCCCGGCTGTTGGCAAGAGGCAAACAGGCCTCGCTCCTGCAACAAGGCCTGTTCCCAAATGGTGCTGCTGGTGCTGGTGTTACAGGCAGCTTCCCCTTGCCAGCGCGCCACTCACTTTTCTGTGGCTGTTGTCCTCCTGATGTTGACCATGCGGTGGTGTCTAACCTGTGCTCACGACACCATTGCCCCTGTCATCATGGAGCTTCCTCTCAAGCCTATAAGCCAAAATAAATAACTTTCCTCCCATTAGCTGCTTTTAGTTGGCTATTTTGTCTCAGCAATGACAAGGTAACTGCAGGAAAAGGGGGAAAGCACCAGCCACTACCCACTGCTAGGAGCTAAGAGTGAAGTAACATGCTTTAAATCCCAGGAACTGTACAGGAAGATGTCTGTCATAGGAAGAACAGAAGAATAGACGCTGAAAAGCCACCCTTACCTGCTTATAATAGGGCACTCATTAATTGAACCTTTATTCAGAGTACAAAGCATTTCAAATATGTTAGTTCCACCCCAGCAATAATAATAATAATAATAGTAATTATTCTAAAGTGCCAGTTCAATAGCCAAATTTAATAAAGAGAAAACACAGTAGGCTATTTATATGACTTGGTAAAAATTCTATTAGAATAAAGCAATATTTGAGACAGTCACACCTACAGAAAAATTGAGTATTAAAGCTATACCTGTTTGTACTTGAAGAGACTTGGTAGCATGCCATAGCATGAAGTACTTGCTCTGTGAAGCCTGCTGATAATTATGTAGTATGGTGGAAAGCATTATAGTGTGGGAAAAAATTCTGGTGGTATGATTTAATTGGATTTGTTGAAAGGACTACTCATATTCAAAATTTATGTGAGATTTTGTAAAGCTAAAATGCATCATTTTAAATGACACTTTACATATCCAAAACATAAATTATAATCAAAGAAGGTTTTTCTTACTGTCTTCCTTTCTCTTAAGTTGAATTTCCTACATCAAAGGACACGATTAGTAAGGAGTCAACTTTCATTCCGATGGCTAGTCATGTAAAATTTTATTTTTTATTTCTAGTGTTTATATGACATTTAAAGCACCTTTGCTTTGTGGATGGATATTGAACACTCGTAATTGCACTGCCTGAGCTAATTAGGCAACTGGACCATGTTTACCATGCCTATCAATTTTCTGTCCTGTAGAATATCTCAAAACTAGTTAACAAGGAAGAACCGTGTGAAATGCTTGCTTAATTGTGTTTGCAGTATTCTTTAAAACTAACCAATGACCTGAATTACCAAAGGGAGGTTAGCATTGCTCACTTCACTGCGGATTAGTGGCCTTCTACAATCACCTCCCCAGAAGTAAGCTTTTACCTTGTAGGAAAGCTTTATTGGGCATGTGCTAATAACAGGGAGTTTTACAAATCATGGGGGAATTATGTAGCCTTGGGTTTAAATTAAACTTGAATACAGCAAAAGAAACCCCCAATTCAATATGTTATCATTTTAGAGAACTTTAAAAATTTATACATACAGAAATAAGACATTATGTCTTCACATTATGAAATTCTTTGGAGGATATACTAGAACAGCAAAATGCTAGGAAATATTCATATGAATTCCCAGTGATAAGAATGTATGTTTTTTGTGAGCCTTGAGTCAGGCATGTTGGTATCTTGTACACTGGGGCTATAACTTAAAATAGGCATGCAATGTAATTTAGATAGTCTTAATGGCTGTAGCCTATTATTACAAAGGAGTTGATGTCCTCTAACCTGACTGAACTATTTTTTGTGGAATGTGAAAAAAACATACAAAGAATTTTTTTGCGATTTGCTTTTTTATGGCCAGAGAGGACAAAATTAGAGAAAAGAAATAAATAAACAACTATATTTAATAAAATTTAAAAAAATTAAAGCAGAATGTCTTTAATATTTACAACTACATATGTTATTTTTTCACAAAATATTTCCTAAACCTACACAGGATTTTCATCTTCGCCCTTCTGCTTGTAGATACAGTGAGGAGAGTTGGAGTCCGGGACGCACTCCAGAGGCTGACAGGAATATTCTTCCATCATTACTGAGCTACCTGAATAAGCACAGATTCACCTTCATTACTTCTTTCAATAAGCCAGAGTGTCTCAGAGAAACATAATAGTTAAATAATGCTTATTTTTTTCACTAATTTACTAAGAAACAAAATATACTATAGAAAGTTTTATGCAAGATAACAAAGAAACAACAAAGCAGAAATTGTGTTCCTATCTGTCTCTTATGGGCAAAGAAGGGGAAGGATTTGTCTAACAAACTACCTTCATTGCTTTAAATGTTTTCTGAAAGAATTGAAACAGAAATTCAAAAGTATCAATCTTTGTGTTGATCTAGGTTATTCTTTGATGATTCTACAAGTACTCATTAAAATTCTAATTTATACCATGTTTTTTGTGCTTAATATATCTATGCACCTATCAGCTTAAAATGGAAACGTTGAGAATAATTTATTTTTCTCATGATGTATCTCAAATCTCCACTTCACCTGCTTCCTAATAGCAAGCAGCATAAAAAAAAATTAGAATATATGTTCTGAAGTCAAATGATGTGGGCATAAATTCAACAGTTACTCACTATTTGCTATATAGTTTTTATGTGAGTTTTGTTTCCCAGCTTCAATTTCCTCACATTCAAAATTAAAATAATAAAAACTTAACCTTGTAGTAGTCATTTTCTGAGTTTCTTACAACAGAGCTTATTTTATTTTATGTTGAAACCAAAAATTAGCTGTTATTTTGTTTGTATTACTACCTTCATCATTACATGATCAAAAACTGGATACCATCTCCCACCTTATCTCCCACCCTATCCCAACAGTACTCTACATCATGAGAAACACAGAACCAATGGTGAATAGGGATCTGAAATAGATAGCATGTAGCATTTATTTCTTAATGCATTAAGAAAAATCTAGCCGGGCATGGTGGCGCACGCCTTTAATCCCAGCACTCGGGAGGCAGAGGTAGGAGGATCGCCGTGAGTTCAAGGCCACCCTGAGACTGCAGAGTTAATTCCAGGTCAGCCTGGACCAGAGTGAGACCCTACCTCGAAAAACCAAAAAAAAAAAAAAAAGAAAAAAGAAAAATCTTTATAAGCCAGGTGTGGTAACATGCCTTAAATACCAGCACTCAGGAGGGGGAGTTATGAGGATTGATGTGAATTTGAAGCCAGCCAGAGACTACTTAGTGAATTCTAAGTCAGCCTGGGCTACAGCAAATACCTACCTCAAAAAAAAAAAAATTATAAGATAAAGAAACCAATTTTTCAAACTGTGCCACACAGAGAACAGGGAAAGCTCCCCAACTCCTTCTATGAAGCTACTCTCATCCTAATACCAAAACCAGGCAGAGATGCCAAAAGAAAAGAAAACTATAGGTCAATTTTGCTGATGAACTTAGACACAAAGATCCTGAACAAAATCCTCGCAAACCTAATTAACAACACATCAAAAGCATTATCCAGCTTGATCAAGTAGACTTCATCCAGGAATATACAGATGGTTCAACATACAGAAATCTGTCAATGTAATATACCACATAAATAAGCTTAAAAACAAACAAAAAAAAACACATGATCATTTCGATAGATGTAGGAAAAGCTTTTGAAAAAATAGAACATCACTTCATGATCAAAACATTGGAGAGAATAAGCATGGATAGTTTATATCTCAACATAATAGAGGCTATATATAAAGCTCCTAAAGCACAAATAATACTTAGTGGAGAGAGACTGAAGGAATTCCCACTGAGATAAGGAACAAGACAGGGGTGTCAAGTCTCACTTCTGCTCTTCAACACACTACTAGAAGTCCTAACTCAAGCAATAAGCCAGGAGAAGGAAATAAAAGGGTTACAATTTGGAAATGAATAAATTAAGTTAGCCCTATTCACAAATGACATGATTCTATGCATAAGAGACCCAAGAACCTCCATGTGAAAACTCTTAAAGGTGATCAACTTCTTCAGCAAAGTAGCAGGATACAAAATAAATGAACAAAAATCAGTAGCCTTTCTATATGCAAAAGACAAAGATACAGAGAAAATGGTGACATTGTTCCATTTCAATAGCAACAAAATCTAAAATAAAATTCCTTGGAAAAGATAAAAACACCCAGGAAAGAAATTGAGGAGGACTTGAGAAAATGGAAAGTTCTCCCATATTCCTGGATAGGCAGAGTTGACATTGTGAAAATAGCAATATTACCAATATGCAATATGCAGATTTAATGCAATACCTATAAAAATCCCAACATTTTTCTTCACAGAGATGCAAAAAAATTGTCTCAAAATACATATGGATTGGCAGAAAGCCTTGGATATCCAAGCATATCCTCAGCAAAAGAAACACCTCTGGAGGCATCACCAAACCTTATCTAAAAGTATATTACAAAGCCATAGTCATAAAAACAACATGTTATTGGCATAAAAATGGGATTATAAACCAATGGAACAGAATTGAGGAGCCAGACTGTGTGTCAGGTAACTACAGCTACTTGTATTTGACAAAGGCCCTAACAATATAGGCTGGAAAAATGACAGAATCTTCAATAAATGGTGTTGGACAAACTGGATAACCATATGCAGGAAAATAAAACTCAAACCATACATCTTGCCAAGCACAAAAATCAAGTCCAAATGGATCAAAGACCTCAAGATGAGAAACTTAAGAAACTCGGCAACTACTGGAAAAAAAATAGGAGGAACTTTCCATCATACAGGAATGGGAAAAGACTTCCTAAACAAAGCCTCAATATCTCAGTAACTTAATCACTCAATCATTGTGATCTCATGAAGCTAAGAGCTGGAATTAACCCAGATGTCCATCATTAGACAAATGGATAGCCAAGATATGGTATAACTACACAATGGAATTCTACATAGCAGTAAGGAAAAAATGACACAATGAAATTTGAAGAAAAATGGTCAAGTCTGGAACAGATCATTCTCCGTGAACTTACCCAATCATAGAAAGATAATGGTCTCACTCATCTGTGGCTCCTAACCTGAATTTTCCCAAGATGCTGACATACCTAATCTGTAGGACTGGACAATAGGGCGGGTAGGGCAGGAGGGGAGGGTAAGGGTGTGGTGGAGGGACACAAAACTGGACCCAATTGGCAATGGTACTATAAAATGCTACATCCTATACATTCTAAAAGACAAACTAAATGGTTGAAACTTCATCAGATCCTTAAAGAGCCCACCTTAATCACAGGGCCCTAGAGAGGGTATGATAAAGACTAATCTTAATTTGTCCTTTCTCTCTTTCTCTCTCTCTGTCTCTCCATCTCTCTCTCCTCTCTTTCTTTCTCTCCCTCTTCTCCCTCGTCACTCTATCTCTTTTATAATACCTATATTTTTATTCCTTCTTTTCCTTGGTGCTGGCCTGTAACTCCCAGTACCAGCATGTGGCTAACATCCACAATGAACTGTTGATCAGACAGACCTACAAGTTTTCCCAAAATAAGACATATTTATGTCTGAGTACTTGATGACCCACCAAAGGTTAGTGGTAAGACCCTACTGCCAAACATACCATACACTGTTGGTACAGAACATGGAGTGACCTGACTGTAATCTGGAAGAGAGTCAGTTCCCAGACAATTAGCTTCTCTAGTCCAGAAGGTGCTACATGAGCAACTGAGGGAAAATAACCCACATCTTTCCAAGCAACTTGTGGTCTAAGCTACATAGCAGTAAACAACCTGACATGATGCTCACACAAGGGCAATAGTGGCACACAGCCATGGTGGGTAACCAACTGCTTTTGATTAGGCTAACTGATCCACTCAGTGGAATGGAACCCATAGCTGGAGCTGGGAAATAAGTCAGAACTATATATATATATAAAAAAAAATGCACCCACTCTCCATTATCAAGATCCCACCAATCATGGGCTACAAAATGGCCTATACCTATTAAATTCTCTCTAAAATAATAATGGTTAACCCATTTATCTAGTGCTTACTTCACTCTCCTTTGGAGAAGTTTCTTCTCTTTTTTAGATGGATGCAGATCCTGAGGAGAAAATCAGCCCATTGCACTTCACCAGGGCCCCAAGAGAAACAGTGCTGCTTTCTTGGTGAGCCTGGTACCAGTACAAGGGTGAAGGGGGTAGATACAGAGAACACTCAACTCCTGACACACCAGATATCCAGGGGCACAGAGGCTCCCAAGACCCCATCACTGAAGTAGACATACTTCATCATGGTTCAGGGAAATTGCAGATTGTTAGAGCCACATGTTGGGACATAAGGCACAGAGACACTGCCTCTTACCCATAACTGACAGCTAGCCCCACAATGCACGACACACATTCCCCAATGAGGAGAGTCATTGTGGAGGGGGAAGACAGGGAGGAGGCTAAACGTGGTACCAACATGGCTATAAGTGTACTATGTACATAAGTAATAAAAAAATTATAAGATAAATAATTTCATATAGTAGGAGTTCAAATCCAGGACTGAATTGTACTTATATACTTAAATATAGTTTTATTTATTTGTGAGGAGAGAATGAGAGAGAGAGGGAGGAGATAAAGTAAGTTAGAGAGAGAGACTGAGAGAGAGAATATACCAGGTCCTCTTGCAACTGCAAGCAAACTACAGATGGATGTGTCACTTTTGGTTTTATGTGGGTACTGGAGAATTAAACCATGTCATCAGGCTTTGTAACTAGCTTTTTTTAACAACTGAGCAGACTTAAATACTGTTTTTTAGCTTCATGATGAAATAAATTTTAATGACTTAAATAGTCTCATCTAACTTTTAAACATGTTATTTTACTTACTAAGTCTCCAGAACAGTGCTTCTTTTGTGATTAGCTCACCAAGGTCTTTGAGCCCTCTGAGTAGAAGGTGAGTGCTGATAGCTATAGTAACCTACATGGCCTCCCAGCATCGCACTTGTTCCTACCCAGCTCTTTCTTTCAAGTTTTCACCAGACCTGGTGGAGTCCTTTTAATGGAGAATAGATTAGTCCAACAATACTACTGGTACCTATGACTGAAATTCAAATAATTTCAGCATCCTTTTAATTCTTATGATAAATATAAAAACCTTTAAGTCAAACTTGAAGGTCCTGCTACAAAAAAAAAAAAAATCACATTTGTTTTATTTCACTTTTCAAAATACAACTTTTTCTCCCCTGCTAGCATGCTCTGCTAACTGCTGGCATTTTCACTAAAATGTTGGCTCCTCCTCCCTCAGCACACTAACTGACGCATAATTCATGTCTCTTTTCACATCACCCTCTCCTAACCTCATTATAATGAGGCATTCACTTCTATCAGACCCCTCATAGTTTGGTGTGGATCCCATTGTTGTTATTTCTAAAAAAATTTGTTCTCTTTATTTTACTTTTGAGAGAGAGCAGGGGGGAGAGAGATAGAGAGGCATATGGAAAGAGAGAAGGGCTGTGCCAGGGCCTCCAGCCACTTCAAACAAACTCCAGATGCATTCACCACTTTGTGCACCTGTCTTATGTGGGTTCTGGGGAATTGAACCTGGGCCCTTACGCTTTGCAGACAAGCACCTTAACCACTAAGCCATCCCTCCAGACCCATTGTGTTTCTTATAATGACACAGCATCAAATTTATATATCAACCTCCTTTGCAAGCTCCATTTTGGAAAACAAAGTATTTATTCTGTACCTACTCACTTTGCATTAATACTGCTGAGCACAATGCTTACCAAAACATATCCTGTATGTGAAAAGTAATTGCATGAATTTGAAAGCAGACAACTAATAGAAACCATATTTCTGAGTCTTACTCTTCACAGCATATGTTCATTTCTTTGAAGAAACGTGATTGGACCGGGAGACGTAGCTCAGTGATCACAGACTTGGGGAAGTAGGATTGAACTACAGGAACTCTACTGCCAAAAGGCAGACTTACTGTACAGACCTTGAGGTCATAACTGTTTGTGTAATGTCAAGTACACAAAGATAATTCAATAAAGCTCAGTAAGATCTTGCATATTTCTGGCAAGAGGGTAGTATATGTTTTTGATTTATTTCCTTGAGACAAGATGTCAGTCAGCATTGAAAGCATATTATATATTTGAACATTTTGGAATAGAAACACTTCTTCCTTACTTTCAATAACAAAAGCTTTGCATGTGCATGTATATGTTAGCATGCTTGGTCTAACATGTGTGCATGTGGGTGTGGATGCCAAGAGTCAATGCTGGATGTTTTCCTCTATCAGTCTTCATACACAGCCTCTCACCAAGCCCAGAGGTCCCCCAGTTTGGATGGACAAGATAAGCAACAAGCCCCAGGAATCCTCCTGTCCTCATCTACTGACTCTGAGATTACAGGCATGTGCCACCATGCTAGATTCAGGTCTTCATGCTTGCACAGCAAACACTTTACCTGTTGAACCATCTCTTCAACACTGAACTAAGAAGATTTAATTTTGTTGTCTTTTAAAAGGTCAGATTATACCAGGGCATGGTAGCACATGCCTTTAATCCCAGCACGCAGGAGGAAGAGGTAGGAGGATCACTGTGAGTTCAAAGCCACCCTAAGACTACATAGTGAACTCCACATCAGTCTGGGCTATAGGGAGACCCTACTTCGAAAAAACAGAATATAACAAATAAAACAGAAATCAGATTATAATCTTAGCATATGGTGACATTTTTCAATTTTTAAACCAAGCTTAATATTTTTATTAATCAGTGACATCAAAAATAATTATGTGGGGCTGGACAGATGGCTTAGTGGTTAAGTGCTTGCCTGTGAAGCCTATCTGCCTTTCTCTGTGTGTCTCTGTTGCTCTCAAATAAATACATAAAAAATGAACAAAAAATTTTAATAATTTTATTTATTTATTTATTTGAGAGCGACAGACACAGAGAGAAATACAGATAGAGGGAGAGAGACAGAATGGGCGCGCCAGGGCTTCCAGCCTCTGCAAACAAACTCCAGACGCGTGCGCCCCCTCGGCATCTGGCTAACGTGGGACCTGGGGAACCGAGCCTCGAACCGGGGTCCTTAGGCTTCACAGGCAAGCGCTTAACCGCTAAGCCATCTCTCCAGCCCGAACAAAAAATTTTAAAAAACATTCATGTGGGCATTTCTTTTTCTAGTTTGAAAGTAATTTGTAAACATTCAAAAGTACATAGGAAGATAGGTTCTTGCAAATCAAGAACATAAATTTCTTTTTTAATCTTCTAAATTAAAAATACTTATATCAACGTTTCAGAGGTATAAACTTCTGGTTCAATATTATACTTACCCTAATGTCAAAATGCTGTCAGAGAATAGATAAGAAACTTACAAAACTATGTAGCTCTGCATTAAATTTAAGAAATTAAGAGATTTAGTTGTAACAATCTATTATTATATTTTTATTATATCATTTTGAGGGCTAGGTAAAAATATAAAAACAATAGTTTAGACAAAGGAGTTAAGAACAGAAGTAGGATTGAAAATGAGGTCTATGAGTAAATTCAGTGTTGTGCAATGATGCAGATGAAACTCCGCTTGAAATACTTGAGGGGAAACAATGACAGCAATTGATACAATTAAAATCTACTTATTTTACAAAATCTTATTTCTTACTGCACTGCTTGATCAACTTTTCTGCTCACCTTTCTTCCCTTAAGAAACAAGAACTATTTTGACATGAGGCCTGATTAAACCATTTGAACACCAACATTAATAAAGTAAAATAAATAATTTCCTATAAATGCCATTTCATTGTTGAGTGATTTCTTTGAGTGGGTTGATTTCTAGCTTTTTAAAAAATATTTTATAAAAGTTCTAGTGGTTTAGCACATGGCAACTCTAATCTCGTGCTTTTTTCAATATTTCTATGATAATAACCAGAGAACCACTGTTACCTCTTCCCACTGTGAATTATTGACTGACATTTGAGAAAACGATAACAAGATAAGCCTGAATTGAGACTACTTTAGGATTACAGCAAAACATCCTTGCTTTAAAAATAGTAAGAAAGGCCCTCTTTCCAGCGCTTGCCTGTGAAGCCTAAGGACCCTGGTTCGAGGCTCAGTTCCCCAGGTCCCACGTTAGCCAGATGCACAAGGGGGCACACGTGTCTGGAGTTCGTTTGCAGAGGCTGGAAGCCCTGGCACGCCCATTCTCTCTCTCTCCCTCTATCTGTCTTTCTCTCTGTGTCTGTCGCTCCAAATAAATAAATTTTTAAAAAATTTAAAAAAATAGTAAGAAAGGGATTGAGCAGATGACTCAGATTGTCAAGACCCTCTGCACAAGCAGGAGGACGTGAGTTCAGATCCGTAGCACCCTCATAAAAAGCTGAGCATGGTGGCACCAGTCTGTATCCCAGGTTTGGACAGGCAGAGAGAGGAGAACTCCAGGGCTTGGTGGCGAGCTTGCCCAGTGAGTTTGGGGTGGGGGGATTCAGAGAGATGTCCTCTCCTAAAAATCAATAAATAAATAAATAAATAAATAAATAAATAAATAAGAGGAATACACCCAACATTGGCTTCTGACCTACACAGGCATGCACATATGCCCATATGCTGGAACCCTTATGCGCACCTTCATACACGTGTGCCCACACATATATACACATATACACTCACATCAAGCGTGCATACACATGAAAAAGGAATACAACCTGTGTTAGCAGCAATGTATATCTCAATATATATTGTATTTTGTGGTCTTGTATACCTAATTAAGGCAAAACTTTTCAACTAAATTTGGGAAATCAAACTAAATGCCAATTCTGCATAAAATAGCAAAGAAAAAGACTCTAGGCTCAAGAGAGAACCATCCATTCAGGTGAGCTTTCAGCTTTGAAGGAGATTAAACATTCTACCACTTTGTCAAACCAAGCTCAAGAATTCAAATGCATTGACTGAGGAGGAGTTAGCACTTATTTCTATGTGAGCAAGAACAAATTCTTGCTAAGATTCAACTTTTATGTCACCACTTAAGTTGTATAGATTAATGAAAAATCATGTTCAAATATTGCAACTGCTGGGGAGCCCGAGGTGTAAATTCTCTCTTGCTGCCATTATCACTGGCAGTCCTCCTCCTCCTCCTCCTCCTCCCCCCACAACCCCCGGAATACAGGGTAGGAAATGTGCTGATCTATTTCTGCCACATTGCTGGCTCTTGTCAAGTCTGCCGCACAATCTAAGAAGAGCATTTGAAACGATAAGGACAACGAAGAAATTTGCTCCTTCCTCTCTCTTTCCTGTTCCTGTTGTTTTACTTCCTGCTGGTCTCAGCATCTCCACGGTAACACTTCTTCAGCTGAGGGTCGCACTCCATTTCCGTAGCAGCAGTTGATTTCAGTTTGCACTTTTCCCAACACTTGCAGAACCAACTTCATCACAGCCGCTCGGCGACGCCAGTGCCCACGGGGTGCGCAGCTCCTCTTCTTACACACCAGAGCCTTAGCTCGGCAGATACCCTGTTTGTGTAGTTCCAAACTCTGGCTCTGACTTAGGGAGAACCAACTTCCACTGGTTTCTTTTCCACAGCATATCCGTAGTACACCCCCACAGATCTCTGCTAACTGGTAACATCCTCATAGAAAATGCTCTTGGTGGAAAACAAACAACGAAGGCAAGAGAGACCGATTCTGTTGAAGCTTCTACGACTGGCTGGACTCCTGAAGGACATGTATCTCATTATTTCACATTAATAAATTATTGCTTAAATCTTTCAGGTGCACAATTTTGTTTATCGAGACATGAAATCAATTTAAATGATTTTTCCAGCTTTACTTCAATTCCTAGAGGTCATTGGTAAAGAAAGCAAATTTGCAGGTAAACATTTTACTTTTTAAGGTAAAAAAAAAAAAAATCCCATTCTTGGCATCATTATCCCTTTGTGATTATCACCACAATGTGTTGTGGGAGTTATGTTCCTTATAGTTTTAAGCAGTATGATCAGACAAGAGCCTACATTTTTTCTTAATTATTTATTCGCTCCTATCTACTTACCTCTCTATCCATTAAATATGTGGTAGTAGGTCTTAAGAATATAATTCCAAGAAATTCTAGGGCTTCCTCAGAAATTCGTCTCTTCTTTCCACCCAAGTTTCCATCCAAAAGTTCCTTTCAGCGTTGCCTTGTGCTCTCTCAGGTGTGTTCCTAATTGTGGGTGTGTTTCTGCTACATCAAAGGCCTTTGCCGGCCTTGGGAATATGGTCTTATCACTCTCATTCGATTTGTCACTATTCAGTTAAAGCCAAGCCAAACTTGCTTAGTGACTTCAACAAGTGAGGGATGAGCAAATTAATGGGCCCCCATTTCACAACTGTTCTTGCATTGCACAACAGATATTTGCCATATCTACACATTTCTGTTCTTTAATATTATTACCCTGCACTAAGCCAATCACCTGGGTCTCAGTGTGCCTGGACCACATCCTATGAGCCAAGGCTCATTTACTGATGTAAAGTACCTGTAGTAAATCTGGTACAGTAATCATGTGCTTGATTTAATTTAGTGTTGTGTACATTCCAGTGCACTGCAAGTATTTGGAAAATTGATGATACCCTAAAATATTGTATTTCATAACTTATTAATTAAAGAATTTGTCTAATAAGTGCAAAGCACTTCCTATCTACAAGATATAACAGAGAGTTTATTCTGTAATTGATTCCCACTCACAATTCTTAAACATTATATATATATATAATATATTTATATATATCATTATTATATATATATCATTATACATATATTTATATATATCATTATTATATATATATCATTATATATATATATATATCATTATATATATATATATATATATATATATATATATATATAAATTGTTTGTAGTTTATTTTCTGAGATGCTCTTGTTCTCGGATTGGGGCTAGAAACCATCAGGTACAAAATCTCACTTGATTTCTGTATTTATGTCAGTGTGTTCTACATAAAACTGTACTACATTTTATTCAACTACAAGTATATTTTATTATATTTAGCACCTTAAGACTGGGATATATTTTAAATGACTATCTTTTCAACCAATCATCCTTCTAGACTATATATCTTCTCTTTAGTGGGATAAGCTTATTGAACCATACTCTATGCCATGACATTTCTGCACTATGTGATTGTAAAGGTTGCCAAAGAGGTCAAGTCATGCCCCTTAACTTTGGGGATAGCAGTTTTATGCCTTAGTATTGTAGTATAAAACTGTTTAGTTATCACCAAGATTCTTGAGACTATAAAACCAAATGCTACATGTGCTTAGTGAATGATTGTATAAATTTTAAGCAGACTAAATATTACTAATTTTCAGGATCTGGCTTTCCTGAAGTTACAATATGAAGTTTCTACTACTTCTCAGCCCTCTGTATAGATTTCTGTATGGTAATTACTTCTTTTGTGTTCCCCAGCTGACTCTGGTAAAGATAAATATTTATTACGCAAATAACTTTCTAGATGGTATGAAGATCACTAAGCAATTCTCTTCCACAGCTTTAAACAGAAGTAAAAATTCCTTCCACAGACCCTGCAGCATAACACAGTTTCTTCTCTTTTTAATACACTCTCCTTTGATATTCTATCTCTGGTCTCTTCCAATGACAACAACAAACTTCCACCTCAGGAGTTTTCAATAACTATTAGATCCTATCACTTTCTATTAACCTATCCTTCTGTTCAGGCTTTTATCCTGCCAGTCCATTAACTTGCATTTGTCAAAGTCACCAATATTTTCTGCATTGTTAAATCCAATAACCAGTTATCATTAATTATCCAGTCATCCCTTAAGGAAGCAATAAAAGGGCTGGAGAAATGGCTTAGTGATTAACGCCCTTGCCTGCAAAGCCAAAGAACTCAGGTTCAACTCTCCAGGACCCATGTAAGTTATGTGCACAAGGTGGCTCATGCGTCTGGAGTTGGTTTGCAGTGGCTGAAGGCCCTGGTGCACCCATTCTCTCTCTATCTGCTTACTTATCTCTCTCTTTCAAATAAATAAAAATAAAATATCAGTGAAAAATCATTTCTATTTGTTTTTCCTGTCTTCCCAGGACAGGCTATTTCTTCCCTTCATTCAGCTGTGCCGTGGCCTACTCATGTCTTCAACTGGAGGTACGCAAATGGGTACAGGAGTGTATCTTTTGGAGCTCTGCTCTTCTTTTATCTGTACTATTCATTCAACAAATCTTCCAGCCTACTTTTTCTTAGTAACACATATTCTGGCAGCTCTTTGATGTTTATGTCCAAGCAAGAGGGTATTGGCTCTCGTGGCCAACAGTTTATTCTATCGCCATTCAAATTATTTTCAAAAAATACAATGCTTGGGCTGGAGAGATGGCTTAGTGGTTAAGCACTTGCCTGTGAAGCACAAGTACCCTGGTTCAAGGCTCGATTCCCCAGGACCCACTTTAGCCAGCCAGATGCACAAGGAGGTGCATGCGTCTGGAATTCGTTTGCAGTGGCTGGAGGCCCTGGTGCGCACGCTCGCTCTCTCTGTCTCTCTCTCTCTCTCTCTCTCTTTCTTTCTCCCTCTCCCTCTTTCTTGCTGTCTGTCGCTCTCAAATAAATAAATAAATAAATAAACAAAAAAATACAATGCTCTTCTTAGTGGCACACAGTTTTGTTAGTTTGGGACTCATTCTTTTTAAATATTTTATTTATTAATTTGCAAGAGGAGAATGAGATAATACGGGTGTACTACGGCCTATTGTCTCTAAGTATGATAGCTGTGTGTATTACTTTGTGAATCTGTCTTTACATGAGTACTGAGAAATTGAACTCAGAATTTCGAGCAAGCACTAGTCCATCTCTCCAGGCCCTCTTTCTTGACTTTTGTTTCTCTAGTATCTGACCTATTGTCATCCCTTGTGATCTCTACCCTCAAAATACAGCCAGAATCAAGTCGCTTCTCACCTAAGGTAACTATCACAACCACCATCATCTGAACAAACCCTGATCCATGTTTTTCTCTTCTACTCTGGTCCTCCTCTTTTCTCATCTCGATACAATAGCAACAGTCATTTTACAAGATATGGGTCACACTTACTGCTAGTCTGCACTAAATACCACGTTCACATTTGAAATGGAGGACAGTGCCATCACGAAGATGCACACAGCTCTGTGTGATTTGGTCTTTGGTTGTTTCTCTGAGTTTGTTTCCTACCATTCTTCAATTGCCCATCGTGCTTCAGCCACATTAGCATGTTTGCGATTCCTTCAGTACATCAAAGGTTTCCCTGCCCCAATTATTCATCTACTTCTCATAGTTCTTTCCTGAAATCTTACCTTAGGAATATAAATTTCCCTGCTTATGTGATAACAGTCACAACCTATACTACTCCTCAGTTATTTTGCTTTTTTTGTTGTTGTTAATAGAATGTATAGATCCTCATGGTTTTGGAGATTACTTGCTGTTTTCCCTATTAAAATAAAAGATGAATGTGAGGGTGTCCATGTGCTTTATCATTGACTGATACATCTTCAAGTCCTACGAGAAGATAAATGTGCATAGTACAAAATAGAAACTAAATAAGTAACCAATGATTGAATATTTGGAATGGCTAGATAAAATAACACCAAAATATTTCTAACATAACGGAAGCAAGTCTGTTTTCCAGAATCTTAGTGATGCTCCACTGTAACCAAGAGTGGTTTCCTTATTATAAATGGCATTGATCTTGTATACACAGGTAAACTTGGTAAGAGAGTTAGATATGTAAGAAAAGAACACACAAAGCAAAATTCTGAGGGCAAAAGAAATGGCGTAATGAAGACATTTGCCTTTGAAGCCTAAGGACCCATGTTTGGTTCTCCAGTCCCCACATAAACCAGATACAAAAGGTGATACATGTGTCTGGAGTTCATTTGTAGTGGTGAGAGGCCCTGGTGAACTCATTCTCCATTCCCTCTGTATCTGCCTCTCTCTCTTTCTCTCAAAAATAAATAAATACAATATTTTTAACTTTTTGTTTATTTTTATTTATTTATTTGACAACAACAGACAGAGACAGGAAGAGGAAGAGAGAGAGAGAGAGAGAATGGGCGCACCAGGGCCTCCAGCCACTGCAAACGAACTTCAGATGCATGCACCCCCTTGATAAATACAATATTTAAAAAATTTTTATTTTAATTCTGGGTAATATTTTCCTTGGAGAGTATCCTGTGCCCAGGATTGCTCCCTGTCATTCAAGGTTACATAAAAGGTTCAGTAACAGATATGCTAGGGAATTCATAGGAAGAAAAGATAAAGAATCAGCCACACCTGGGAAGTAACCTTCAAAATAATAAAGACAGTTAAGTGTAGGACATGTGTGTGTAAAAATAAGTAAAAATAAAAAAAAATCGACAACACTTGTTTTCCATGGTGCCTGGTGCTATGTGTACACTTACTAAATATTTATAACATTCATTATTCATTTAATTATAGTTATAAAATTCTATAACAAGATCCAGGTATGCAATAATAGTAAATTGAAGAGCATTGATCTTTAAAGGAAAAACTATAGACAACATAAAACTGCCTCTATTTATTTTGCTAGTAGAGTATTTTCTGAAATTAACATCCTCTATTGCTCAGTTCATTGCTCTCATATTTTCAGGAACTGAAGACCAAACATAGAAATTACTTGAACTCTAAAACATACAATTCTACACTGGAATATAAATCAACATGATTATTTTCACTGCATTATCATATAAGTATTTATATTCTTATCGTGGCTCAATATAACAACTGTCACTTAATTTTCTCTTAGAGTTCTGAAATGGCTTAAACCCTTTATAAATTTACCTCATGACACTCATGGGAAACATGATGTACTTGTGATTGGATTGATTTCTCAAAACTACAAAATTCACAACAAACATTTCAATAACTAATATAACTCACCAAACCATAGCATGACTTCTCTTGTCCCAAATCATTTTTTCTGGATGACACTAAGCTCTTAAAATGGTACCTGTTTTAACTATAGTTTCCAAGAGGTACCCAGAGAAAGTTCATCAAATATTAAGCTACATGTCTCTTAGAGGTTGTTTATATAAAATGAATAGAATGGGTAGACATGCTAAACAAAACAAATTGCCTTCCCTAATATGAGTATCAGCATATAAACAGTAGAAAGCCTGACTGGTGCAAGCTTCAACGAATAAAAGAAGCCTACCTCTTCGTGATTGTCTGCCATGGCTATGATACTCATCCTGTCTTCCCTACAGATGAAAACTGAAGCTTTAACTTCTCTTCATCTCTCAGTCTGTTGCCAGATGATGCAGCAGGACATGCCATCCTCTCTACTTCTTCTGAGGAGTTTTCATTCTCCCTCCAGACTGCCAGTCATTGCTGTGTACGTATCACAATGGTTCTGTTTCTCACTCAAACCTTAATGAATGCAGGTGCCAAGAGAATTCAGTATACTCTAGCTAAAACCTGACTTCAAGCTTCTATCTCCCCTCCCTATGTTTAGGTATGACAGTTACTTTTTAAAAGTTGTAATTAGGAAATTACACTTCTCCTTTCTGTCAAAAGTACATCTTCTCCAACCCAGAAATGTCTCCTAAAAATCGCAAGAACGATCTCTTTGAAAGTAATTCTCCAGAGAGATAGCCATTTTGCTTTCTGTGAGAGGAAGTATATACCACATTAATGACTGTCTTACTCAAATTTGCAAAACTACATTTTGTACTAAGGTACAAAATGATTTATTCTCAAACAGAGTTGGTATGGATCTGTAATCCCAGCACTTGGAGGCTGAGTCAGGAGGCTGTTTCAATGAGTTCAAGCCCCAAACTCAGCTATGTAGAGAGATCTTGTCTCAGAAAAGTTTGTTTCTTCATCATAATCATAAAAAAATAAATCCTAGCTGGGTGTCGTGGTGCACGCCTTTAATTCCAGCACTTGGGAGGCAGAGGTAAGTGAATCACTATGAGTTTGAGGCCACCATGAGACTATATAATGCAAGTAAGAGCCTACCTTGAAAAACCAAAAGAATAAAATAAAATAAATAAATCATAGATGGGCAGTCACATGCACTTGCCTCTTCCTAATACCTTTTACTACTTTTATTATAATTTACCTGAATAATGTAAAAGCCTTTCAAAAGGACAAAGTGGAGTTGAGGTCAGTTTAAAATCAGTTTTGTAGTTTTAACAAACATCCAGTGAAAAGTTTTGTTTTGTTTTGACAATGTATCTTTAGTATGACATAAACTAAGCTTGAATTTGGAAGATAAAAGTCAATACAGACTGATTTAACCAGTTTTCTTACATATTGAGAAAGCGGTCCTACATTTTTATTCTGCAATGTGCTCCACAACTTAGGTACCTGGACCTAAAAAATAATATAGGAGAAGAAAGAAGAAAAGTGGAAAGAATATAAGAGAAATAGCAGCAAAAACCTATAAATTACTAAAGGTGCTGCAGATAAGGTTCTGTTCTAAGGGTTTTTGATCCTAACATGTTTAATCTCATAATGCAAATAAAATACAATATTACGATAAATGCTATCTTATAGCTGAGAAAATATAGTAATAGTGGTTAGTACATTAAGACTTGACATAGATAAGTAGTATTAGACCTGGGTTCAATTCGGCAGGACACACTTAAGCCAGGTGTACAAGGTGGTATCTGGAGTTCATTTGCAGTGACTAGAGGCCCTGGATTGCCCATTATCTCTCTGTCTGACCTTTTCTCTCTCTCTCTCTCAAATAAATAAATAATTAAAAAATGAAATAGAAATGGATAAGCACTAGTGATGTAGCTCAGTAGTAGAATATTTCCATGCTATATAGAAACACCTGCATTTGGAGTTGGAGAGATGGCTTAGTGGTTAAAGTGCTTGCCTGCAAAGCCTAAGAACCCAGGTTTGATTCTCCAGAATCCACCTAAGCCAGATGCACATGGTGGCACATGCATCTGGAGTTCATTTGCAGGGGCCAGAAGCCCTGGCACACCCATTCTCTCTTGTTCTGTCTTGCTCTCTCTCTAATAAATAAATGAAAATAAATTAAAAATAAAACACCTGCATTTTATCCCCATTGGAATGAAGAAAGAAAAAGGTGGCCAGATAAAGTGTATATTTTGATTTCATATGTGTGTGTGTACATGTGCACATGCATGTGTGTAGGGTTTGGAATTAGGATCTCACTGTAAAGCTTAGGATACCCAGGCTTGCATCAAATTTTGAAGTCCTTTTGCTTCAACCTCCCTACTGCTGTGACTATAGGTACAAACATGCCTGTATCTGCCTAAATGTTTGTTATGAAGAGTCAGTGGGTGATAGGATAATAACTTAGGCAGTTTTGGGTGAGAAGATAAGTTGACTTTAGTTACAGTGAATTTACATAAAGACGCCTAACAGTTCATTAGGCATAGGTGCTAGTTGCTGAAAAGTGGAGGCTGAAAAAAAAAAAAATTGCAGAATCCAGTAAGATATTTGAAGTCCTTTAACACAGGCAAAACTGACAGTCAAGAAATAATTCTGAAGAAAGAAACACAAAGCCTCATTGAAAGACTTAAGAAAAAAAGAATCAAGAGTGAGGACAAGAAAAATGACCATTTTACTGGACTTACGTCATCATTTGAGTCCCCGCAGGAGACAGTTAAAGTGAGAGAGTTTTCAATGGTTCCAAGTGGTGCAGAGCCCAAGGAGGGAAAGACATCACAGACAATAAAATACTGGAGTTCTGGATAAACACTGGTGACTACCAAGAGAACAGTTTCAGTACAGTGTGAGGCAGAAGCCAGATTGCAAATGTGCACAAAGGGAACTGTTGGGAAGAAAGCACAGGTTGTTCTTTTCAAATGGTTTGGATTAAGAGCAAAGATGGATAGATCGGCAAAAAGAGTGGAGCCAAGGCAACCAGTCTTGGAACGGAAAGGCCTGGAGAAACAAGAAAGAAGCATTAATTCTGAGGAACTGCTGCATTCATGATTTTTATGATAATCTTTGAAATTTCTTTATACTGCCAACACTTCATGTGGCCACGTGCGTTACTTTTCTAGTTGCTGTCACAAAATACCTGACAAAAGCTACTTAAGGAAGGGTATATTTTAGGTCACAGTTTAGTGGGTAAAAATCCATCATGGTGGGAAACAGTCAGGACATGGAGACAGATGAACATTGGTGCTCAATTCACTTATTTTCTTTTTGTTTATTCAGTCCAAGACAGCAGTCCATGCAACAGCACTGCCAATGGGTCTTCTGACCTTAGTTAACCTAACCCAAACACTCACTAACTGATGTGCCAAAAGGGTTTCATTCACTAGGCAACTAAATTCTTTTGTTTTTTTTCTTTGTGTGGGTGTATGTATGTGGGTATGTGGTTTTTCAAGGTAGGGTCTCACTCTAGCCCAGTCTGGCCTGGAATTCACTACTTCTGCATCTGAGTGCTGGGTTTAAAGGCATGCCCCACCACGCCAGGGTAGTGATTCTAAATTTTGTCAAGTTGACAATCAGTATTGAGCATTACTCCAGGAAGCTGGTAAACTTGGCATTATTATGTATCTTTGTTCTTGACACTTTCAAAGATTCAATCTTAACCTATCGACTTTATCTTTTTATTCTTCATTTTCAATGTATAAAATTTAAATAATTATGATGGTGTTTTCCTGGGAGTGTTCAGTATCAAAAGTATAAATATCCGTGAAATATCTTCCAAAGTGGGTGAAGAAAAGTTGAAAACTAAGATGTACTTACAAGGAAAGTATTGTAACTTGTCATATTGTTAGTGTTTGTTACCTGGTACTTGGAAGAGTTCATGAGAAAAGCTCTGTGAGTTCTCTGTTTGGCTCCATGTGATGCCTGCATGAGATTCAGCTCCAGCTGCTCATGATACACAGCCACTTTATGATTTTTATTTTATTCAATTCTGCCCACCTCTTAAACAACAAGGGTAAATAAAGAAGCAAAAATACCAGAGAAACAGCTTTTGGTCAACTGTAGTAAAAGTGACTTACTCACCATTGTGCATTTATGTACCCAAACTTGCATAGCTGCATCTTTATTTCCATAATTCAGGAATGCACGCTGACTCTTAAAGCTGGCATACTATGGATATCATATGATTATGTGTGGCATCAATTTTCCTTCCCATTACATTCCTCTTTTACAAGCTATAAGAGTCATAAACTTGGAGTATTTTATTGGAAAGTCAAGGTGGTAGAGTTATGGAAATGACTAGGAAATGATGCTTTGCTGCTGCAGCACTGTTGATTTACTCAGAATGCTAAACACACTCAACTAAGTCATACGGAGCTCCTGGGAGAGGGATGACTAATTAGCTCAGTGACTTATCCACCCACATGCTCTGCTCATTCCAATGCACTAAAGCATTTTATTAGCCTGCAAGGTCAGGAAATCGTACTGTGTGGGAAGTATTTCTCCAAATTTAATAGCAATAACCTTATGTTATTTCCTTTGCATCTGTACATTGGCAATAAATCCTCAAAGATGAATAAACTCATATACTTCTTTCTCTGAATTTCTTTCTGTACAGAGGTATTAACAAGATGAAAGTGTTTACAAGGGAATAATCACTGACAAGATTGCCTAATTAATTATTCACATGTTGATAATTCAATTATACAAAAATTTAGATTCCTTAATTCATCATGCTCATTGTACAGTTCATGATGAAATAAGTTCTTAAACAATCATATATGTAGCTTTCTCTTTTAGTAATTTCATACTATTAAATCATCTTCAGAAACTGTTTCTGAACAAGATGTCTCACTGTATCCAAGGTTTGTGTGTCAACTGTAGAAGTTGTAAACTATAGTAATCAAATATAGTCATATTTTAATCTTATATTCACAAGAAAAATTTCCCTAGATTTGAGCATTAACAGATAGAAGATACAGAAATTGAATATTTAATATCAAATGTCACCTACTCTATAGTCATTAATTCAGTGCAAAATATTGTGTTAAATTTTACAACTGTAGTACATTTTAGTTGAAGAAACACATTTAGGTTTTGAATATTGGCTAAATCTTATCATCTTCTTATGTGTACAATATTGAAGTACCTATTTCTATACAGATAATTGTTTCATGTGCAGAGTTACAAAAAAAATCCTTCACACATTTGATGGGCTCTTTAGTTTTTATAGTAAAAGCTACTGAAATAAATATGGTGTGATAAAAGGGGGAAATGCTAGAAATGAACAAAAGTAAAGCAATATGACAAATAATTAAATTATTTTGTATGCATAAATAAAGTTAATTTGAAGCAGGAAATAATTAGGGCTCATGAGATCTTCAACCATTAAATCCATACCATGTATTAAACAACTAAGCTTTGTAAAGCAATTTAATGAGATTTTTGAACCCAAAATAACTTATCTATTTAAACAATAATATAAAAGAAAATATTAAAAATGAGCATAAGAAAAATTAAAAAGCAGACTTAATGCCTTAAATTTTAATAGCTCTCCCATGTCATATAAAAAGCTTATGCAGATTGCTCATTCCTCAAATCCCCGGGGCATTCAGCCTTAACTGATAAACACAAATCACACTTTTTCTTCGATGTTTAATGTTTTCTCATGCTAATATATCTCATGCACATTAAAATGTTTCAGATGATTTTATGTGCATATTTAGTCCCTCAAATTGTGCTGTCTGAAAACTAATCAAGCATTCTAATGTATAAAGAATAGGAGAGATTACCAATAATTGAGGTGTTGTGGTCCTAGGTAGCTGTGTAACCTTGAAGATATATCATATTCTATCTGCCCTAAAAATTTTAAACTATAACATGAAGAGATACAATCAAATGAACACAAAAAAATCTCATCGAGTTCAAAAGCTCTCTGATCTGTGTCCAAAAACTTGCTTACAGAATTTCAACACATTTACAGATAAAATGTGAGCAAATTGGAGCTTTAGCGATACATACATTGGGAGAAAATTATATTTAAACACATTTGACATCTGATTTTAAGTGTGCAAAATCTGTGAACACTTAATTTAAAGCTGTGAACATATTTAAGTAGAGTTACTATAATTTAGGCATGTATTGATTTTGATCTTTAATTTTCATTTATAAGCAAATTATTATTCTTCAGAAAGTCAAGATATTTTACATGCCAAACCATCTGGTCATTAAAAAGAAATACACTGCTGTGAAAATTTAGTTTGAAAAAAAAGGAACTTTTTTATACATAGCTAGTGCATTATTTATATCATACATTTATGAAGCCTTATAAATTAGTCTCCATCCTCTTGATGAGTGTCTTGCTTGTTGAGCTAAATTTGTGTAACACTGCTAATATCCATTATATCTCCTTAAACATACCTGGAATACTTTGAGAAACAATCCTACAGTGTTTTAGCAAATATGAAAGTTGGGTGTAGAATAGTTCACTGAGCTGGACTTGAGAAACTGAAGAACTAATCTGATGACACAATCATACCCTGAGCAAAAGCAACTTTAAGGATAACAAAATAGGCATGGTAACATTCATATCAGAATATGTGTGCAATAGTATTCCAGTGAGTTAGAACTGAGATTGCAAACTGTTATGAAAAGTCTGCCTTCACATGTGTAATTGAGAGATTAAGTACATTAAAACAAGATATACTTACCTAAGGCTGGTTTCAGCTCCTTCCCCACATTCACCCATTGGGTATGTCCTTGAATTAGCCTCCTCACAAAGCCACTTGTTAGGAGGAACTATGATATTTTCACCACAAGTAAAAAGGGGACCCGGGTCATTGTGCTTTGTCCAAAGACCAGTCATCAGCTGAAATATTGCTCCAAGGATTAACTTGTGATCTCTGGACCTGCTCATTGCCAAAAATTTGTATGAAATCTTAGAATACAGAAAGGCTCAAAACAAGTGTCTTGTTGTTTGCTTGCTTTTCTGTTTAGCTGATCATATGCTTGTTTGTTTGCTTTTTTTTTTTTTTTGTTTTTCAAGGTAGGGTCTCACTCTGGTCCAGGATGACCTGGAATTAACTCTGTCATCTCAGGGTGGCCTTGAACTCATGGCAATCCTTCTATCTCGGCCTCCTGAGTGCTGGGATTAAAGGCGTGCGCCACCACGCCAACTTTGTTTTAAAAATGTAACATATGGGCTGGAGAGGTGGCTTAGTGGTTAAGGTGCTTGCCTGCAAAGCCTAAGGACCCAGGTACCCATTCCCCAGTACCCATGATACACAAGGTGGTACATGCATCTGCAGTGGCTAGAGGATCTCAAATACCCATTCCCTCTCTCCCTCCCTCTCTCTCTCCCTCCCTTTCTCTCTCTAATAAAAAATAAATAAATTGAAAATGAAGGACTGAAGAGATGGCTTAGCTATTAAGGCACTTGCCTGAAAAGCCAAAGACCTAGGTTCAATTCCTCAGGACTGACATAAGCCAGATGCACAAAGTGGCACATGCATCTGGAGTTCATATGAAGGGCTGAAATCCCTGGTGTGCCCATTCTTACTCTATCTGTCCCCTCTCTCTGCTTCTTTCTCTCCCAAATAAATAAATAAAAATAGGAAATAAAATTTAAGTAATTAAATGTGACACATGTGAAAGAAATATTCTTGAATTGTTCTATTTAATACAATTACTTTTAGATCATTTGGAAAGCAAATATATGCATAAGAGGACACAGTACTGGAAGGTAAATGTGCGACTCCCCTGGAGTCTATAGACACTTTTTAGGAGCACTTATATTTTCTGGATTTGTCTTCATAGGCAGTATAAATATGAACAGATGAATCTGTTGTTATCAATAATGTCGCCTTCTTCATGTTCAGGATGGTTTAAATTGTAAGTGGAGATTATACATGGAAGAAAAGAGAAGATGCAGCCTGTCTATTCAAGTTTTTCTATTATCATCTAAGAAATATGCAACAAAATGAGTAGAAAATGAATTTGTATTACATATTCAAACAACAATCATCAAGCCCAGCTATTTTCCTACTTGGAAAATAGTCAAATTATTTTCACAGAATACAAAATGATGCTAGAAAAAGAATACACACACACACACACACACACACACACACACACACATTCTTTTGTAGGTATTATTTTTTCTAGTCTCTGTGCCAAGTGTGTACCTTAGATGCTTCAATTTAGTTTCATTTTACTTTTTTTGTTATTGTTTTAGAGAGAGTGAGAACAAAAGAGAAAGAGAGAGAATTGCCACTCCAGGGCTTCAGCCATGATAATCGAACTCCAGAGGCATGTGTCTCCTAGAGGGCATGTGCGACCTTGTGCTTGCCTCACCTTTATGCATCTGGCTTACTTGAGATCTGGAGAGTCAAACATGGGTCCTTTGGATTTCCAGGCAAGCACCTTCACCACTAAGCCATCTTTCTACCCTGCTTCAGTTTCTTGAGCCACAAAATGAGATTAAATGATCAAATGCATAATAGTATTAATTCAGTTTATGCTATAGCCTGACTACATTTAATGTGTAGGGCTGAAACTACTTTCTTATTTATGACATATCTCTGTTTCAGCCCTACACATTAAATGTACTCAGTTCTCTGTGATATGTCTAGCACAGAATTATAAATAAAGTGTAAAAAACCCTTGACACGATCACATATAAGTGTTATCAATCTTTCCTAAGCTTGTTATATCTTATTATTTTAGGTCATTTAGGTGCACAGTGACAGAATTCTTAACCTAAAATCTTTGTGCTGCTACAATTGTCACATAGGTGTGTGTGCATGTGTGTGCTTGTGTGTGTGTGTGTGTGTGTGTGCGTGTGTAAACACTATAGGAAATTGATTCATGTTACCATGGAAAGTGAAAAGCCCAAAATCTGATTATGTACAATGTGAAGATCCAAGACAGTCAATGGTGCAACTCCAGCTCAAGTTATACCATAGGCCTGAGGATATCAGGCCATAGGCAGAATACATCTGTCTGGTAGAGAGGAATAAGTCAAACTTTCTTTGCTTCTGTATTTCATTGATGACCTCATTATAGGGGAAGACATTCATTCAAGAAGGAAAACTGCTTTTATTAAGTCACTAGCTCACATGTTAATCTCTTCTAGAAATGACCTCATAGACTCAGCCAGGTTCAATGGTTAACCAGTTATCTGGCTTCTTTTGGCTGAGTCAAACTAATACAATAGAAGGAAAACACAATGTTATGACCCACAAAGCCTTTAGACATTGGAACTGCATTCCAATATATATTTCTCTGATACTGACTCATTGGATCTATTTTCTACTTTCTTTTAGTCAGCAAAAATCACACACACACACACACACACACACACACACACACACACAGACTTCTTTGCCATTGTTTTCCTTATATCATTGTAGCCTAATGGCTTTAGCCTTAGGCATCATCTCTTCTAACTATACAGGCTCTTCACTGCAATTCCAACTGCTTTCTTTATGGCTTTTTTATGCTTTTGAATATTTTGTCTCCACCTTTGATTACTTTCCTGCACATATGCAACAATATGTAGCTCCCTTTCATATCTTGCAGGATCTTCCTAAATGAACAGAGTAACGTTCACCCACTCACAGTCTATTGTGATTTCTTAATATTCCAAAACAGTCAGTGTCATAATCCATCCTGCATTGCAGTTTCTCCTGCTGGTTTTACTGTGTAAAGTCTATTGAACATTGCAAAGTAAAGGGGTCTTTGATCTTTTGTCTCTACACTGCGGGTATCTAACTTCAAGCCCTGGGAGTGCTTTAAACATGCAATAGTAACTTTCTTCTAAGTCTACTGTCCTCAATCTACCTATTTTCTCTTCTATGGTCACCAGAATTAACTTCTCATAAAACACCTTTAAACTACTGTGTTCTAGCTGTTTTCAACTTATCTTACTTACCAATCTTGCCACACATTTTTTCTTTTGCATGCTGGTTTACTTCTCTAGATAGTACTTGATACTCTGTTATCTCACTCTCCTTCCTAATGACTCCCAGTCCAGTGCATAGATAATGTGTAAACTGCATCATAGCAGAGATGGCTGTCTGCTAAAAAGTCTGTTTTCCATTTCATATTTTCCAGTTATTGCTAGGATAAGAAATTGCTCAAATGTGGACCACATTTTCCAGGTTAGTTATAATTCATATGACTAGTTACAAGTAGTGAAATTTTAGTAAAATTGATATATACCACTCTATACCAGGCTATAAAAATTTTATTGTAACATATGCTTGTGTTTGGCTGAATTCACAAAGTTCCAAGTCATTGAAGGAAAGGGAAGCTAGAAGTTGGATGAAATGAAAATGCCTGAAGCATAGCCCACTTGTGAAAAGAACTTTAAGTGGGGAACATAAATGAAAATGTTTCGGTGACACAATGCTTCAAGGTGTTACAGTTAGTTACCTATTTACCTCAATTAGATAGGCAAGTACATAACAATGTATTTTTTTTTAGTTTTTTTGTTTATTTTATTTATTTGAGAGTGACAGACAGAGAGAAAAAGAGGCAGATAGAGAGAAAGAGAGAGAGAATGGGCACCCCAGGGCCTCCAGCCACTACAAATGAACTCCAAACGCGTGCGGCCCCTTGTGCATCTGGCTAATATGCCTTCACAGGCAAGCACTTAACTGCTAAGCCATCTCTCCAGCCCAACAATGTATTTTTCTTAATTTGATGTTTATATTGTTTTTACTTGTTATGCATTTGTACAACCAAAATTGTATTGTTCTTCTCTTACCTGTTCCAAAATATGATATACTTATCTGAGATTCATTATACCCACTTCCTTGAAACACAGAAAAATCTATAATCTTCATTTAGAACATACAAAATTTGCATATTTATAAAAATTTCCTCATTTTAATAGGAAGGTATCTTTCTTCAGCACAAAATTAAAAATACTGCTTTGCTCAAGAAAGAACAAAAGAACAATACAAATAATTAAAACAAGTCTGGAGTATGTTGACAACTAATTTTGGCAACGAAAGCTTTTGGATGAGGGCCCAGTTAAAATTTTCAAGAAAAATCAGCTAAACTATTTGATAAAAGGCTTTATGCACAATGCTTGTTCGCATAAATCTAGGTCAGTATCTTGGGATTGTTTATTTTCCCCAATTTATATGTGAATGATTTTCCCTATTTTTGCATAGTCAGTCAATTTATTTGTACAAAATTGAATTAGCTGAGGAAAGAAAATTCAATAACGAAGTTTCCCCTCCAGCACTCTATCTTTCCCATAATGTATTAGAAAATAAAAGATTTTTTTTAATATGTGAGGTGGTAACAAATGTATAATATATAAGTCTATTTAGAATTGAATTCTACAATGATGCATTTGTGGGATCTTTTGAATTTAATATAATATAATAATATATACCATCAACAGAGACCAATTATTTTTCATATTTATGATATTATAATATTTCAAAGTCTATTGTCTGCCTGGTCCTTGATGTTGCCAGTGTGGTCAATGGACTGACTTCATCAGCATCATCTGGAGCTTGTTGGAAATGTGACATCTCAAGTCCTACCCAAGTTGATTTGCACGTTGAAATTTGAGAAACGCTGCTCCAATTGCTGGAGAGGAAGTAAAGAGTGGCTTTGATGAGCATTTCAAAGAAATTGCACAATTCAAAAACATCAACTTATTCTGCCTGAAATCTTTCTTTAAATTGAAACTTTTGTGAATAATATAGTCATTTCCTCTATGAGCATTTGAGCATTAAATCCTGGTGAAGATAGGCAAGATCGTTTTATACTTAGGTTTTCTATTGGTTGTTATTTCTAGCTGAAATTATTACTTGAAACAATGACACAGGATTATGCTGAAGTGGTAAGGAAGCCCTGGCCATGCAGGTTAGGGCAGGCCAGAGCTGACAGGCTGCTTTCCTTTATCTTTCTTCCTGGGCAGTGTCATCTAGAAGTTAGTGGAAAAAAACAGCAGTAAAACTGAAAGATCTTGTCCATAATCATATCATATCAAGAGATTTATTTTCTTGTGACTGGCATTTAAGAGAAAGAGAACTGGGGCTAGAGAGATGGCTCAGCAGTTAAGGCCTGAAGAACCTGATGGCCAGGGTTCGATTCCCCAGTACCTATTTACAGCCAGATGCAGAGGAAGGCACATGCACCTGGAGTTCCTTTGCAGTGCCTCTACACCTTGTCAAACGTAATCTCCCTCGCTCAGCTCTCTGTGCTTGCAAATACATACATAAATAAATAAATAAAAATATTTACAAGGAAGAGAATTCTCCCCCAGGGATCCTCAGCCAATCTCTTCTTGGATTGTATTGTCTAATTGAGATAAGACATCCCTCCCATTCTTAGAATCATCACTCTAAGATCATCCAGAAGTAATGCCAAACAGATAAAACTCCTTGATTGATCTATTGCTTTAGATCAATCCCACCCACCTCTCAATGTGCTAGTCATTAAGGAGAGGAGGAGGTGAACGTTGTGGTTGAGAAGCAGTACACGGGGTCACCCCAATTCCACACATAGCTTTATCAGACTGAATCGTGTCTCTCCTCACATCTGAATCCTTCTAGTCACGGTGTCATGTGAATTCTGACATGACTAGCAAAACAGCCTTTATGGGTCTGAGAAAATTTGTTCTCACTGTGCTCAACATGCCCATCATGATTCAGGTCCCTATGGTTGCATCTTAGAAGAGAGGAACCTGACAATAATTGCTGATATTTGATTGTTTTGTTTTCATTTTTGTTGATTCAATAATGATGTTAAAGAGTTCCTGAGGCTCTCCAATCTCTGGTCAACTTCCAGTCCTACCACCGGATTGAGCAGAGCAACTAATTAAGGAAGCCAAGGCCAGTGTTTTATAATCCTGATAAAATGAGAAGGCGTGCTGCTGCCATTAAGGTAGCGGACCAGTGAAATGTCTTCTCTCTAGTTTTCAAAAGATACTTTATGCTACATAACACAAAACAATAACAACAGCAACAACAACATAATAATATTTTTGCATCCAGTTATAAATTCATGACATCAAAGCAAAAGCTAGTAATGCAAACACAGCCCATATTTCTTCTAAATCTGTAACACATGGCAAAATCATGTAAACATCAAGCTTGTTCACTGGAATTTTTTTAGTGCTGTTTCTTTCTCTCCTAATGAACTATCTCTGGGCCAAGGGAGATGGCTCAGTGATTAAAGGAGCTTGCTTACAAAGCCTGCAGGTCCAGATTCCCTCTGGCATGAAAATTTACATTTTTGTTATTTTATGTGCATCACATGATTATGGCTGATGACATAGCTAAGTGGGTATCATATTGCATAAGATGGATGAAGCTCTGGGTTCGGTGCCCTGCACTGCACAAAATAACTGTACATTCCATTAAGGTCATCTTTGGATACATAATGAGTCTTTGGCCAATCTGTGCTACACAAGACCCAGTCTCCAAATAAAAGAACCACATTAGCAAAGTTATAACATAAGCATATGCAATTATAAAAGAACCTAAGCAAGCCAATATCACTAACATTTTCCTGACATGAGTTAACATGAATAATAATAAGAATATGTAACATGGAATATAGAAAGTAAAATGTTTAAAATTTCTACATACTTACAATGCTTCTAAATATCTGG
Organism: Jaculus jaculus; assembly: GCF_020740685.1. Lineage (NCBI taxonomy): Eukaryota > Metazoa > Chordata > Mammalia > Rodentia > Dipodidae > Jaculus > Jaculus jaculus. The sequence goes on along the minus strand of NC_059112.1, from coordinate 29,138,235 downwards.
ATAATGTTTCAATTTTGAGATGGGACCATGCCTTGTCTCTCCAGATGCTACCAGTTTTTCATGACTCAGTCCATGTGATCTACCTGGGCAGATTTTCTAACAACAGAAGTCCATAACATTTCTTTATGCCCTTTATCTCTGTATCTCTTACTGACTACTTATTTGTCCCTAATTGTTTTATGAACAACAACATCATTTCAAAAATACAAATTCATGTCAAGACCATGGTGAAATCAACACATTACTTTATATCTCAGCCAAGTTAGAGCATAAAAGTATTTCATAACACTTAATCAATTTTAAAAGTCAAAAAAAAAAACCTCTATATTCTTTCTTTCATGTCTGTTATGATTAATCTTAACCTGCAACTTGGATTGAGAAGGACCCTAAGACATCAAAAGGGCCCCAGCTGAAACTAAGAATAACTGGAAAAACAGGCAAGAGTTCTATTTTCTTGGTGAACCTGGTACCAGCACAAGGGTGAAAGAGATAAGATAAAGAGAGCATTCAACTCCTACCAAACCATATATCCAGAGACACAGAGGTTCCCAATACCTCATCACTGGAGCAGACCTAAAATAAACTCAACATGGCTCAGAGAAATTGGTGGAAGAGGGGCCAGAAAGAATGTCAGAGCCACAAGTTGGGTGATGATACCCAGAGACATTTCTTTCTACCCATAACTACTGGCTAACTCCACAATGCACGAACCATATACCCCAACAAGGAGGGTCCCTGTGGATAGTGGAGGACAGGGGGGAGGCTAACAATGGTACCAACTTGACTGTATTCACTGAATACAAAACTAATTAAAAAAAAAAAAAACTTCCAGTACAATATGGAAAAGAAGTATTAAAAAGTAAAAAAAGAAAAAAAAATCTTCTTTGGGCCATTTCTCTGGTGGTATTACCAGAAAGGATTAACTAAAGAGAAAAAGAAAAATCTATTGTGAATGTGGGTGGCCAAAACCCGTAGGATGGGAACTGAGATGGATTAACAGGGGAAAACTAGGGAAGCTAATAAAAGCCTTTCCTTTCTGTTTCCCCGCCACTCGGATCTCCCAGCCACAGAGGAGAGAACCATCTAAAATGAGGAGCCAAATGAAGTCTTTCCTCTCTTAAACTGTTTTTCTCACCTGCATGGGCCCAGAAGTTATTACAAAGGAAATGGTGACAGGCCCTAGGGAGATGGAACAGACATTACGGTCACTCAGACTGCATCAAAACACAGATAAAGGGGCTTCAGAGAAAGCAACACTAAGTCAGATCCCTATCTTGCCTGCCAAGCCTCAAAGAACATTGCTAAAGGGAAGAGTAGAAATATTACAAAGAGCCTTGTGGTGGGCGGGTTTAGTCACAGGCACAGTGTTTCCCCAAACACTGACTGAGGCTCTTGGTCCCCACAATGAATACCAATAACTCCACCAAAGAAAACCCTCACCAGAATTGGGGTGGGTGTCTAAGAGAACAACATTTGTTTTAAAAAATATTGTATTTATTTGCTTTTTTCTTAGTTTGAGAGAGACAGAAGAGAGAGAAGAAGATATAGAGAGGGAATGGGCATGCCAGGACCTCCAGCCCCTGCAAAGGAACTCCAGATGCATGCACCACCTTGTGCTTACAAAAGTGCTGGGGAGTCACACTTGGGTCTTTATGCTTCACCAGCAAATGCCTTAACTGCTAAGCCATCTTCTCTCCATCCCAGAGTACAGCCTGTGTATAAAATAAACGAGTAAATAAATAAATCACCTACATGTACTTATTACATACAATTGCATGTTTTTAACATCCAGTAAAAATTTGTTCATTTACCAACAACAACAAAAAATTCACTTAGGTTTAAAAATTAAAATGTAATTAACAAAGTAAAGTAAAATTAGAGGAAACATTAAATGGAGTATAACATAAATATGGACCTGATAGTAAACTCTTACAACACCCTAAGCAAAGTTTAATGGGCACATTATTGATTGGAGAGTAAAGAGTATACCGTTGAGACTTCAGATGGATGCAAGATTTCACTGGGAGTTGGGCTAGTGTCCAGTGTTTACTATGGTGGCAAAGAACTTGTCTATGTTCCTTTCCTGCCCTGTGAGTGTGGGATGGCTGAGGTGAAAGACAATGTGCTAATAAATCCAGTGGAAGAAATTCCAAGAGAGTCCAGCATGTGTAGTAATGGCTGTTCTGAGTTTACAACTATAACCAGGCACAAAAATCCAATGAGAAGGATTTGAAAAGCTTGTAGGTTCCCCAATAAAAGAGCATGTTTAAAGTTGGTGCCAAGGAAAGTGTGGTTGTTAAAGAAATAAAGAAATTTTTAAAAATTTAAGTTTCTTACCTTAGGATAATAGAAAAGATGCCTTTAGGCACCTTAGTAATTGCCCAAGCTCCACCTGTAACAGACTCAAGAATGTGAAAGAATAAACTCATTTGAAAGAGTTTCCCTCAAGATGAGAGTGCCTCTAGAGCATCCTGCTGGCACAAAGGGGGCTCCTAGGAAGTTATTTCCCCAGGATTCATTTCACTGTGACCAGCCATTCAGTCACCCAGATGCCACAAAGTCAGTCCAAGGGAGCCCAGCTCCAGCTTGAGCTAACAGCTGACCTTGGAATTGCCCGTGTAATGTGTTTTTATTGCAGGCATTCAGAACAGGGTGCAGCACTTGGGGGTGTGTGGCTTCCACAGAGGTTTCCAAGGAATGCCTGGGAGACCAGCAAATATGTAACAGGAGACAAATTCCTGTAGGTGGTCTCCTGAGAAAGTGATGTATGAAGCTGCGATGATGAGGCTTAAGCTATCACAGAGTCCTCAGGATGTTGGAGCTGCCAAGAATTTGTGTCTGCTAATGAACGTCACTTGGAGCTAGCCAAAAAGAGATCCAAGTTAGGGTGCCAGCTACAAGGTTACAGAGTATATCTGCCCCCAAATCATTCGTGTTCACATCAAGACACTATCATCAGCCACACACATCAGCCATTGGCTATATAATCCACTGTCCACTTGCTAGGTTTTGGCATTGCTTTGGTCCAATCCTTCCTTGTCATTTTTCTTTTGTAATTGTTTTTAAATTGTTTATTTGAGAGAGAGAGAGAGTAAGGGAGAGAGGCAGATAAAGAATGGGCACTCCAGGGCCTCTAGATGCTGCAAACAAACTGTACATGCATGCACCACCTTGTGCATTTGGCTTACGTTAGTCCTGGGGAATCAAACCTGAGTCCTTTGGCTTTGCAGGAAAGTGCCTTAACCTCTAAGCCATCTCTCCAGCACCCCCTTGTTGCTTTTCTGTTCTTCCAGTTTGGAAAAGTAATGCTTACTCTGTGCCACTGAATCTTGACTGGGACTTGTAGCAGACAGATTCAGGTTCGCTGAGATAAACTTCCAGACCAGGCACAGTTATGGATGAAGGGATTTATTGAAGTTTACAGATCCAGAGGAAGTTCCATAATGGCAGAAGAAGCTGGCCTGCCTTCACAGGCCCAAGCAGACAGAGAAAGGAGCATAAGCCTAAAGGTCAAAAGTCACAGCACAGCACACTTCAGGAACTCTTGCTAGGCACAGTTTTTACATCTTTAGTTTGAAATCTGAAACCCACCACCACACCTAAAGATCCACCCAGTGACATCGCCTCCAGCCAGGTGGCTAAAGATGCAAACTAAAAACAAATAAACAACTGAATATATTGGGGACCATCTATTCAAACCACCATAGGGCTCTTTTTTTTTCTATTTTACAAGATCTCATAGCCAAACATTTGACTTGACTCTCATAAACGACTTTGAACTTGGAATTTTGAACAGGGTTAGACCTGTTGAAATTATGAAAACTCTTAGAGGTGGGAAGAATACATCATTTATTCTAAGATTTTGGGGTGGGCATGATTGGAATGTTATGGTTTAAGGAAATGCGCTTGGCTTTCACGTAGACAGTAGGATAAGGCGGTTAATGTTGATTATCAGCTTGATTGGATGGAGAAGCACGTGTGTGATCAGTACACCTCCAGATTTGTGTGTGAAGGCATTTCCAGAGAGGATTAACTAAGGGGGAAATGTGAGCAGAACCATCTCTAGGCAGGGGACCTACATGGAAAATATGGGGAAAGAATAAAGCCAGGAGGCACAGTGATTTCCCTCTTTGCTCAGTCACTGAGGCAATATGAGCCACTCCACTCTGCTGGGCCTGCTCCACAATGAGGGACTGAAATCTCTGTAAATATGAGCCAAAAGTCGTCAGTCCTTTACGTACTTCTCTCTGGGTGACTTCTCTCTTGGTGACAGCATGAGTAAGGCTGATCAATATAGCCCATAAATGATTTCAACATTCAAAAAGAATATTAAGATGGTTATGGTTTTAAATTATGTGTTTGGCTTTGAGTCACCTGAATTTTCCCCAGCTCACCTTCTTATTGTAAACCAGCTTGCTGATGCTATTATAATGAATTTTCTCTAGATCCCTTGTGTTGTCCTATCCTCATTCTGCTTCATCTCATGTACAATACACTGGCTGTGACAGCAATACTAATTTTCCAAACACAACTAACAGCTATATCTATTATCTCCAGTAATATTTATGTACAAGTATAAAAATATGAGGTCCCAGCACATCTTAGCTCATTATATCATGCCAATAAGGCATAAATAAGGGATATTTGTATGGAAATGTTATATTAATAGTAAGAATATTAGGAATAATATAATCAAGTAAATTACATCTCAAAATATAAAATTATAAAGCTCCAGCATAGCTATTTATTATCCCATGACAATCATATAACAATACAATGTACTTCAAAATATCAAGATTAGCTAGGCAGAGGTAGGAGAATTGCCATGAATTTGAGGCCAGCCTGAGAGTACATAGTGAATTTCCCCCACCTCAAGAAACAAACAAACAAAATGAGTGTGTGTGTGTGTGTGTGTAGATACAGATTATAAAAAAATAGAAGTTATAACAAGAAACTTGAGAAAGGCCTTCTCAGTTAAAAATGAAGTATAAAAGTACTAGGCATGAAGTAAGTGTGGGGTTTCAAAGTTTTCCAATTTTTTAGGAATTCTAATGCAGAGGGCATCAGTAAGATTGCCATTATCAATGTTTATGTAGGCTTTTGGACATGTTGAATTAAATCTCCTCTCTCTTTTTCTTCTCTCTCATTTTCTCTCTCTTCTCTCCATTGGATATATTGAAGGCTCTGAGATATTCACGTCTACACAGAAAGGGCTCTCTCTTGAACATGTTTAAAATAGTAAAACAAAAATGTTAGCTATGTTAAAGTACAGAGGAATGTTTGCATGAAAATGCTATTAAATAGAAGAGGCATGTTGAGTGGGGGAGTGGTGAAGTGGGAAAAAGAATTTGTACTTAAAACGCAGAGGGCTATTTTTCAGTCTTACCATGATAGTTCCAGGGCTTAGGAATTTACTCATTTACAGAATACATACTAGGTGTGTTTTATTCTGATCAAAATGAAATCACACTGGGCATGGTGACAGATGCTTGTTAATGCCCGCACTTGGGAGGAGGCTGATGCAGGAAGATCAAATGTGAGACTGGCCTAGCTGTGTAATGAGACCATGTCATAAAATAAAAGAAAAAGAAACATAGAAAGTTAAAATGGAATCACAAATACAATTTGCTTATAAATAAAATATGTAGAGTTGCCATTTCTGTTCGGATGCTTTTTGTTTCATTATACTCCAAAGCCAATTCAAACATTTTTCCTGAATCCTGAGTCGAGATGACCATGAGGTCATCAAGCCAGGATACACATACTTCCTTGTCTCTACTCTGTCTTCTATTTTGTCTTCTGGCTTGGAGGATTCCTCTCATGATACAACATGCTTTCTCAACTACCAGGATGCATTATGTCCTCTTAGGTTTTCTATAAACATGGAGATAAACTTTATCCTAAAACATGAGAAAAGTCATGGAACACACTCAAATTATATCTTTCATATGCTCACTTTACTAACCAAACAAGACAATGCACCGCGAAAGTCAATCCTAGGTCAATTATTCTACCCCTGAAAGCAGGAAGGGAATTGTCGTCCTTCAAGATACCTGGAGCTTCCACTGGGGAGTAGGATTTTGAAGAATGGAGAAAATATATTTTTTTTAATTTATTTATTTATTTATTTGAGAGCGACAGACACAGAGAGAAAGACAGATAGAGGGAGAGAGAGAGAATGGGCACGCCAGGGCTTCCAGCCTCTGCAAACGAACTCCAGACGCGTGCGCCCCCTTGTGCATCTGGCTAACGTGGGACCTGGGGAACGAGCCTCGAACCGGGGTCCTTAGGCTTCATAGGCAAGCACTTAACCACTAAGCCATCTCCCCAGCCCTGGAGAAAATATATTAATTCACCATGCAAAAACAAAACTCGTCCTTTACTCTAGAGAAGATTCCAAGGTAGGTTAGTATTTATACATTGATAAGACATTAAAGCTTGAGAAAAGAGTTGTAAGTAACAACAGCCAAGTGAACATAATTTAAATACTGAAGGCATCAAGGTGGAGGCTAGATATTGATATTAGGGATGCTATTTATAAAGTAAAACCCCTCTATTGTAAGTGAATCAAATAATTCCTTTTTAGCTTCATTTTATTTATTTGAAAGAGGGAGAGAGAGAGAAAAAATGGGCATGTCAGGGCCTTCCGCTGCTATAAATGCATTCCAGACACATGTACCACCTTGTGACTCTGGCTTACATGGGTCCTGGGGAATCAAACCTGAGTACTTGGGCTTCGCAGGCAAATGCTTTAACCACTAAGCTGTCTCTCCAGGCTTCAAATCATTCTCTTTTATAAACTACTCTGAAGTTTTTTGGAAGACATTAGAATGCCTATGAAAATTGGGAAAGCAATAAGTTACTTGAAATTTTCATCTGAAACCTACTTTCAGAGAGAATTGCACAACAATCAAGGGGGATATTGTCAACCTCATTTCTCCTGTCCTTACAAAATGCACCTTTGATTTTGCCAGTAAAAGTTTTAGAAATTTTCTCAGGTTTGTTGTAGCTTTATTGATTGTAGCACTCAGAAATACCTTAAATAAAGTACTATGAAACATGCCATATACCAAAAGGTACCCGACTATGCATTTCAACTATGCATTATAACAGAACGGATATTATTTATTTAATATTTTTGAATTTTAATTGTACACACTTGTAATATTGTGCAAACATATGGAGTGTTTAATTATATGTGTACTTTTATACAGTGTTCAAATCAGGGTATGAATACTTATCAAATATTTACCATTTCTTTGTGATTAAAAACTTAATTTTTTTAAAATTCTATCTTTTTTTTAACTAAGTAGAAAATTTGTATGGACATAACATGTGTTGGTACCATTCCCCTCTTTCCTACCCCTATTCCACTGAGGGCCCTCCTCCGTGGGATGCTGGTATTCAACATGAGGTTGGGGGTTCTGAGTTGTGAGAGCAGTAGTCAGCCATTATGATAGGGTAGACAATGCCTCTGGATATTCCCTTCCATCCAATGGCTCTTTCTACCCTCTCCTCCACAAAGTTTCCTGAACCTTGGTGAGTGTGTTTTAAGTCTACTTTAGGGTTGAGGTCTCAGCAACTTCAGGACTTCTGCTTTACTACATTTTGGGTATCCTCAGTGTCTGTCTCCATCACCCTAGCACAGATTGTCAGGCTCGCCATGGAAGAAGCACTTTTGCTTATCTCACTAATTCATCTGTGGTTTCACCTGGTCCCTAGCTGATGTGGGAGGGGTGAATCATCTTATGATAGGGAGTCAGGTATCTTTTTTGTCTTGTAAGTAGAATTTGGTTGTCCTCAGTTTTTGCTGCCTTCTGTGAAAGAAAAACAGCTAATCCAACAGAGAGTGAGATTAGAATAGGTTAAAGAGGTTAAGCATAGTGAGTTAGGAGTAATTTTGATGGCTATATTCTCTCATTTAGTCAGACTAGTGGGAGCTTCTCATTGGATTCTATGTCCATAGGATTCAGACTTGCTTCTGAGTATGGGTGAGTTTACTCTGAGCAGATCAAAGAGCCATTGGTTACCCTCCTAATCTGGGTGCCACTGTTGCACAGTCTTGTCAGGCTAGTTGCTTTTGTATAGAAGTATCTCCTATTGCTCACAATGTTGTTGGACATTTTCCCCCAGCAACTCTTGTTAGCACTTTTCATCACTATATGGGAACTGGCTTCCTTCCATATTCCAGCCAGATCTCTTGATGTTCTGGGTTGGCAGAAAGTGGTGTGTTCAGCTATACGGTCTTACCTTTTACCTCAGGCAGGTAGTCAAGTGCTTTTATAGAATCCTTTCTTGTTTTGAGAATCCCATAGGTCTCTCTGACCAACAGCTCAATATGGGTTGTAAAGTCCTTCTTACCAGACAATCCTCTCATGCTTCTATTGAGGATTTTACCTTTTATTTTCTATCCAGGAGGAAGGTTTCTATGGTACAAAGTCATTTTGGCTTTAGTTTTGTGCTAATTTCCTCCTGCCCTACCATTCCCCTCTTCCAAACCCTTTCATCCCTATTATCTGTCCCTCAAGTTGACTTCCATGTGTCTGCAACTCAGGTGATTCCAGGTTAGGAACCACATATGAAGAACATGTGGAATTTTATTTTCTTGGACTGTGTGGCCTTGCTTAGAAAGGTATTTTCCAAGTCCATCCATTTTCCCACAAATTTCATTATTTCATTTTTCCTTCCTGCTGAGAATTCCCTGTCCTATATGTAACACATCTTCATTATCCATTCATCTGTCAAGGAACATCTGGGTTGATTCTGATTGCTGGCTCTTGTGAATAGAGCAGAAAGAAACATGGCTGAGTAAGTATCTCTAGACCATAGAGTGGCTTCTTTGTGATAGGTACCCAAGAGTTGATTATCTGGGTCATAATATACAGAGTTTTTTTATGAGCCTCCACAGTGGTTATACAATTTTGCTCTCCCACCAGCAGTTCTTCCTTCCCCATATCTTCCCCAGCGTTTGTGGTCATTTGAATTTTTTTGTTTAATGATTGCCAGTCTGAGTGGAGTAAGATAGAATTTCAAAGTTGTTTTAGTTGGCATTTCCCTAATGGCTAAGGATGTTGAATTTTTTTTTTTTTTTTTAAGTGAGCCATGGCCATTTGTATTTCTTCCTGTGAGAATTCTCTGCTCAATTCTCTGGTCCACTTTTTGAGTGGGTTGCTTGATTTTTTTTCTTTGCTTAGTCTTTTGAGTTCATTGTAGATTCTAGATATTAGTCCTCTGTCACAGTTATAGCTGGTAAAGCTATTTTTCCCATTCTGTAGGTTGTCTTTTAGTTCTGTTTATGGCATGCCCGACTGTATAAAAGCTTTTTTCATATTTTTTATTAGGTTTGTACTCAGTGAATACAGGCAAGTTGGTATCATTGTTAGCCTCCTCCCTGACCTCCCCCCCTCTGCAGGGACCTTCCTTGTTGAGGAATATGGGTAGTGCGTTTTGGGGTTAGCCATCAGTTATGAATAGGAGGCAATGTCTCTGTGCATTATGACCCAATGTGTAGTTCCCACTGATTGAGTGTTTGTTTAATTTCCTGAGCTATTAGGATTTTGTTTAAGAAGTCTTTCTCCACTCCTAAATTTTGGAGTATACTCCCTACTTTTTCTTCCAGTTGCATTGGGGTTTCAGCTCTTATATTAAGGCCTTAAATCCATCCGGAGTTGATTTTTGTGCAGGGTGAGAGAAATGGATCTAGAATCATCTTTCTACGTATGGTTGTCCAATTTCTCCAGCACCATCTGTTGATATGTTGTATTTTATCTATTGTGCATTGTTGGCTCCTTTATCAAAGATCATGTATCTATAGGTGCTTGATTAAGGCTTTGATCCTTTAGTCTGTAGCATTCATCTCTGTGTCTGTTTTATTGCCAGTGCCTTGGTGGTTTTATTACTATGGCTTTTTTAGTTTAACTTTAAATCAGGCATTGTGCTATTTTTGTTGTTGTTATTATTGTTTTCTGGCTGTGGATAGTTTTGGATATCTGAGGCCTTCTGTTGTTTTGTGTGAATTTTGAGATTGTTTGTTCCATATCAGTGAAGTGTGATGTTTTTTATTGGCAATAAACTTAATCTCTGAATTGCTTTTGGTCGAATACTGATTCTACCAATCCATGAGTATGGGTGGTCTTTCTATCTTCTCATCTCCTTCTCAATTTCCTTTTCTCAGTGGTTTTTTTTTTTAATTTTTATTTTTTATTTAAAAGGTCTTTCACTTCCTTGTTTAGTGATAGTCCAATATATTTAATTTTTGTGACTATTGAAAATGGGACAGCCTCACTTGTCCTTTTCTCCATGTGTTTGTCTTTGATATGTTGGAAAACTACTGATTTCATGTGTTGATTTTGTCTTTTGCCACTTTATTAAAGGAATTTGACACCTGTAAACATTTTTTGGCAGAATATTTTGGTCACTAATATATGGGATTATGTCATCTGTGGATAGGGTTAGTGTTTGACTTCTTTTTTTCCAATCTCTATCCCTTTGTTACTTTCTCCCGTCTTATTTTTTGGGCTCAGATTTCTAGTACTATGTTGAGCTGGGATGAGACTAAGTACTTCTGTCTTGTTTCCAATCTCAATCAAAATGCTTCCAGTCTTTTCCCATTTAGTGTGAGTTGGCCTTTAGGTGCTGTGTAAATAGCCTTTATTGTATTGAGATATGATCCTTCCATCCCTATTCTCTCCAGCATTTTGATCACAAAGTTTTTGATCATGAAGTATATGGAGCGTTTAAATATATGTGTTCTTTTGTATAGTATTCAAATCAGGTTATGTATACTTAGCATATAGTTATCATTTTTTGTGATGAAACTTCAAAATCTTTAATTCTAACTTTATGTATGATATACATTTTCATTATATATATTCACACTACTATATAATCAAGCAAAATTAATTGTTTTGATTTTGTTTATTATTAGCTTGAATATAAAGGAACCCAAGAAATTTTGTTTTATAAATGTTCTATTCCTACTTGTTCTGTGATCTGTTAATGACTCAGTTATGATATAAGTCATACTTATATGTAGTCAGATGTCAATGAAGGTTTTCTCTGGAATAAAATTGTTCACTGGCATCTGTTAAAAAAGAGAGAGAGAGAGAGATGCATGAGAAAATCTTTGTTATATTCTGCAAGCTGCAATGAATATAAATGTATGTGAAACTCAGTGTATGTAAAATAATGGGTGTCTTAACACATTTATCCTCACATGTGGCAGTTTGTTGACCACTCACTTTGTGTTCAACTCTGTTCTAAGTATAATGGGGTTGGAGAAGAAATGAAAATGTGATTTTCAGTGCCTGCAGCATGCGATAACAATGCTACATAGTGAAAAATATGGGAAACAATATAAACACTAAAAATGCTAAATTTTGAGGTGTGGAAAAGCTACAACATATGAGGTTCTTACAGTCAGGGATACCCATAAGCAAAAAAAAACTTTACTCATATCATTATGCAAAATGACAGTCTGACATCCCTGCTACTGGCTTTCCTTCTCTCTTCTCCATCATTATTTTGTGTTGTGTATGTAATTTAATAAACTGATAAGTATGCAGAAGTTACTCAGTGGATGATTATATAGTATCCACAGAGAACAAATATGCATACCTGTTGTATGTATATATTTCAGGGACAGAAATATACCTACCAACAAAATAATTGTTCATTTTCTCATATCTCTAGCAACCAGTGAAATGTTGTGGCAACTGACAGTGTTCTCATTCTGCAGTCTAATAACAATTATGATGTCCTCTGCCAATCTTTCTCCAAACAGAAATGCAATTTCAGTAATAAATTTCATAAGCATCAATGACTAATTAGCAACACAGATGAAACATGATCTGCTTAGATAATTTCCATTTAACTTTAGAGAGAAATTCTATCTCAATAATAATGTCTTTCTTCATAGAAATACTTGGATATAGTGGAAGATTCTGATCAACACTAACAAGGAGAATTGGTGTCATTTTAGCATGCTGAAAACAAGGCATAGAAGGACAGATGTGCTCTGTGTATTGCCACTGTGATGGATATATGTTTGGCAACCCTGTCTGATTAGTTTCTTCAGCATATTTCCATGCTGTCCAAGATCACGTAATCCTTCAGCACTGTGTGATAAGCCATGAAAGCAATGGGAGAGGAATGACTAATATAACTCAATTCAGAATGAATTAAACAGTAACACAACAGGTAAACTCATCATTTAAATTCCCTGGAATGATTCTTGGTGAATTGTCCATCAGTCACTGCTCTTTGCAGTTTAAGTGAAATATTACAGTAAACATCTTCTTTCTAAAGAATATCAATTTTCTTTTACAAGCATATTGCATTATAGAAAAGAACAATAGTTCATGACATATGAATAATCAAAATAACCCTGTCAGCTCCATTCTTGTGTTACAGGCACAGATATGAGACTAGTTTGCATAAAAGCAAGAACAGACTATAAAATTATCATGCATCATAATTTTCTCAGAGAACCATTTGGTTCTTAGATTTAGATTTAACAGAAATGAGCAGAGTATATGTGTAGACAGGCATAAATGTTAAATTTTCTAGACCTCTTTAACACAGAGCTATGCCATACTTGAACATGGAAGTTTTCAGGTTATTAGAATTTTAAAACTTCAAGTAGTCATTTAATTGATACTTCAAAACAATCTCCATTTACAAAGCTCTGCTTTGGATAGTGTTATACTTTATAAAAAGAGTTTTAGCGAGATGTGGTGGTGCACACCTTTAATCCTAGCACTCAGGGGGCAGAGATAGGAGGATTGCGGTGAGTTTGAGGCAACCTTGAGACTCCATAGTGAATTCCAGGTCAGCCTGGGTTAGAGTGAGATCCTACCTAAAAAACCAAAAAAGAAAAAAAAAATAGTTTTAACAAATTGAAACTGTATCAAGTTATTCAGTTAGAAGAGATTTTGGGGTCTCTGCTCGAGTTTTGTTCTTCTGTCACCTTTTCTGTTATTTCTAGGAAATGGGCTGCATTTCTTGACAGTACTAAATGAAAGGGACTAGAAAAATTGGGAACAGGTAGGTCACAGCTGGCAATGCTCTCTTCCATACAGAGAGAAAGTTGGTTCCTCTTGCTACTTGTGAAGTTTTTCCTGTATATAGTCTTCTGAGACATAAGCAGTTGCACTTTTACCATTTGTGGGTATTTCAGAAGCAGCCTTTTTTTGTGGAGAAAGCAAAGAATTTTCTTTACAGTGTAAAAAGTGTCACTATTTTGTGGCTGAATAGGTCTTAAAGCTTTTGTCAATAGCTTCATGTAAAAGTTTGTAAATTTTCTTCTGAGCTACTAAAATTTAAATGTATAAAATTCCCACTGTAAATATAATATAAATCCCAAGCTGAGTTTATTCAGTATTATGTTTCTGTCTATGAATATGTAAAGGATTAGATTCATAATGCATAAAACCCACACATGGAGAAATCAATTAATGTAGGATGATTCTAAGTGCAATTACAGGTTTAACTATTAAAATACTTATTTTAAAATGGGTAGCCTTACTTACAGATAATAAGGTCCTCAGTCATTAAGACTGAATATGGTAGCATTCATAGTCTTAACCCAGTAAAAGTCAGGGAGGCTTTCTTGGACTCCTTTATGCTCAGATACTTTTAGAGGTAAAGTATACTTCAGTAGCTGGATAGATGTGATCTTTAACTTCCCACATGCAGTTTACAAGTATTTCATCTCTCTGACTATATTGCAAGCACCTTGGGATATTCAATAACCACAAAGCCTTTTGTTAAATTCTAAAGATTATATAGTGTAGGTCCTGGGATATATACATACATACAGAGAGAGAGAGAGAGAGAGAGAGAGAGAGAGAGAGAGAGAAAGTATAGGCATGTCAGGGACTGTTGTTGCTGGAAATAAACTCCAGATGCATGTACCACTTTGTGCATATAGCTTTACAAAGGTACCAGGGAATCAAACTAAGGCCATCAGCCTCTGCAAACAAGCACTTTTAACTATTCAGCCATCCCCCAAACCCCTGAATTTTTAATACTCTCCTTGATTACTATTTTATGCTACTCAATGGATAGAAAAGGTACATAGTCTCTTCTACTATATCATATATATATATACATACATATATATATATATATATATATGTATATATATATATACAGTCTCTCTCTCTCTCTCTCTCTCTCTCTCTCTCTCTATATATATATATATATATATATATATATATATATATGTATATATATATATAGCCTAATAATGTGAATATCTAGCAATATCAGCTAGTTTCATCTACTTACATAAGACATTATTGAAGATCTATACATGATATATTCACAGAGAAAGTTATTAGACAAGCTGTAGAGACAATTTCTTTTGGAAATTTGAAAGTAAATGCTTCTTCCTCATTGATTGCTGAAGTGAATCAATTGGGATGCTCATTACTGCAATCTATGACACACACAATTCAGCCTGCTTTGAGCTGTGTTATTGTTTTACTTACATTGCTGGGAGTTATACAAGTGAAGTCAAATTCAGGTATGTTTTCTGTAGGATGCTGGCTCCTTTTATCTACGATTTTCTTTTATAGACATTAAGCAACAAATTCGCTTGCAAACAGAATTGCATCACTATAACATACCTGCTGTGCACTTTCAAGCACAGCACACATGCATCACAGGTTTCTCCCCATCAAATATAATGAGGTCTTCACTGATGATTTTATCCTTCAAGTGATACCCATGCATGAAGAAGCTCCATGTCCTGGTGGCTTTGGATATGAAGGGAGGATCCTGATGAATTTATGCAAATTAAAATGTGAATGTTAACCATGCATCAATTCAATCCTGGCCATGAATGTTTGGGGAAAAAAAAAATCACAGTGACCTCCAAGAAAACAGAAAAGCTGATAATTTCACACATAAGTCCCACATTTAGGTTAATTCATGTAATTATCATTAACCTCAATACATAATAATAATTTGTGTGCCAAACAATTACACAGAAGCCTGATTTTGCTGGACTTTCTGTTTCAGGACTGGAATGAACAAGGTACTTTACAGTAATGATGATAAGATATGTCCCAAACAGCTGGCATCTCATCCAGGATAAGGGCATAAATAAAACCAAGTAAAAATGCACTGAATGCTTAGCTTTAATGTGATAATTATTGTTATTGAATTAATATTAAATATTACTAGTGTGACTAGGTCATTTGGTTAAGCTCATACAGCTGAAAGTGGGATCAGAATGACATGAATTCAAATATTTTAGTTTTAAGTTTCTTTTTAATCTAATGGACGTAAGAATGTGCATAAAAGTCAGGATCTAAAATCTACATCCCATAACACTTAAAGTTACAAAGATAGTTTAAGATCATAACAGTAATCAACACAGAATGATTCATTTTTATGTCACACCTCCTGGATTCCATATTAAACTTTATGCAGTTCTTTGCTAAGGAGCAAGCAAGAGAAGACAAGGATATATCAGATCCTGGATTTAATAAAAGGCTGAAGAGTGAGCATGTTACAGGAGCGGGGATACATGAGTGAGAACACCTCCCTCTGTCTCCCATCAAAACCTGTTGTGGCCGAAGCTGCTCTCTAGCTACATGTGCATACACAAAAGGGAATGGGTTGATTCCAAAGCCGGACAGAATACCTTTGACAGACTTTTTAAATGTTCAGAAGACAGACCCAGAGAACCTTTGCTTTTTCTGTTTATCACTAAAACTCATCTTTCTGTCTTCTTTCCCTCTGTGCTGATCAGCCTCCAGACACACATGCTTTTGATTTCTTCACTCACTCCAGCAACTGACTTCTTTCTATGTTCCCTCCAATGCTTGTGTATATGGTTGTTTGTTTTTTTAACTTGCTCTCGCCAATTTGACATGAACCCTTTCATGAAAGAACATTGTCACAGTGTCTCATGGCAACCCTGAATGCCAAGGTCCCTAGTGGCTCTAGACTGCTGGTTGCCTGCAGCTGATAGTCAGAGCTCAAGGTATTTATCGGTAGCATTTTATACAGTTCATTACTCTAACTTGAAGTCACACCTGGCTTTAGGGATATCAAATTCTTCTGGCTTCCCTTCTTTCTCCTGTGCCTTCCCTCTGAGTCTTCTTTGCTGCTAGCTCCCAATTACACCAAACATTGTATGTTGATATGACCTTAGGCTCACTCAGCACACTCATATTCCTTCCCTGTACTTGTGCCTAGATTGGCTCATGCAGCTTCTTTTTAAAAATATCACAATCTGACAACTTCATCATTTATCTCTAGGCATAGAACTTTATTCCTAAACTTCAAGTACATATGAAAACAGTCATCTGTGTCCACCAGTCCTCTGATATCCAAATTCCTAACTAACTTGAGCAACCAAAACTTGTTTTGTCTTTCCACATCCAATAGTTATGCCAGTGAATGGGAATTTCTCTCTCTCTCCTTTTCTTTCACTTTCTCTCTCCTTCCCCCTCCCCCCCTCCTGAAATAGCATTTTAGCATCTACTTTGAAGTCTGGAACTCTGTATAACAAGAAAGCTAACTTTAAGCATCTAATAACACACAGTATAGCCATGAATGTGACCCAATGCATCTGTAGATCAAGGCATCATGCAATGTCAAAAGTTTGAACACTTCTGCAACTGAACCAGAGAGAACTATGTTAAAGATGGATAAATTCAGCAGACATATAGCAAGAAATAAAATTGAATAAGGAGTAATATCCCATAAAACTCTATGTTTAATATCAATTGTCATAAAATTACCTACAATCATACTTGAAACTTATGGTTCAAAGTTTTGAAATGGTCATCTCCTTCTGCTGACCTCTGCATCAGTAAAGATGGTCTGAAAAATGGATGCCAAGGTGGAAATACATGTGTAAGATACATGGGTGCAGTCACGTCTGAGAGTCCAAAGCAAGAAAGACCAGCAATAATTAACAGAGTGATGTAGATATGATGCTTATGAAGGAGAAACAGAAGGAAGAGGAAGAGAACATAGAAAGAGTACAGTTCAGAAAACTTAGGGCATGCTGCTAGGGTTAACCAAAAGTGTTTCACCCATGAGAGGAGTCCTGACTTCACTGGACCTACATAAACTATCTTAGCACTTCCACCCTGTTAAGTTATTGGCTGTTATCTAAGACTTACCAGTTCCTATGTCAATATTCTGTAACCTAGATGGTTTAAACAACAAGCGTTCACTTTACAAGGTTCTTAAGGCTGGAGGTTCAATACAAAGGCTCCTTGTGACTTCTCCCTACCTAATTTCTCACTGAACTCTGACGTGATGGAGAGAAAGAATTAGGTGCCCAGTATCTCTTCATTTTTTAAGGTTTTTGTTATTATTTTTTATTAACAATTTCCATGATTGTAAACAATATCCCATAGTAATGCCCTCCTTCCCCCCCCCCACTTTCCCCTTTAAAACTCCATTCTCCATCATATAACCTCCCCCTCTCAATCAGTCTCTTTTATTTTGATGTCATGATCTTTTCCTCCTCTTATGATGGTCTTGTGTAGGTAGTGTCAGGCACTATGAGGTCATAGATATCCAGGTCATTTTGTGTCTGGAGGAGCACGTTGTAAGGAGTCCTACCCTTCCTTCGGCTCTTACATGCCTTCCACCACCTCTTCTGCAATGGACCTTGAGCCTTGGAAAATGTGATAGTGATATTGCAGTGCTGAGCACTCCTCTGTCACTTCATTCCAGAACCATGATGCCTTCTGAGTCATCCCAAGGTCACTGTCATCTGAAAAGAGAAGGTTCTCTACCAAAAGTGAGAGTAACATTATTATATCAATATGACCATTAATAGAAGTACTTACTGGGCAGTTTGATGAGCATAGTATATACATTGAAGCAGACAGCAGCAGAAGTTATACCCCTAGAGCTCATAACTAACCTGTTTTAGGTTTTCAGTATCAGGGATGTATTCCCTCCCATGGAGTGGGCCTCTAGTCAAATCAGAGGGCAGTTGGTTTCCACCATGATAGGTTGCCCCTATTGCACCTGTTGGCTCATTTGGCCTGGCTGACAAAATATAAGGCTTGCAGTGTCCCCTGCAGTGAATATCTTCACTTGTGATTTCTCTCTCCCATTGAATTGCATGCAGAATGGCTTCATCCAGCTTTCTGTCAACTGCTCTACATGGAGGAGGTTTAAGGAATTTTTTTTAATTTTTTAAATTGTTTTATTTTCAAGGAGAGGGAGGCAAATGTTTTACTGAGTATGTTTATCACTTAAGAGTGTTTTCTGATGGAATCTTTAAGGTTTCTATAGTTAAGACATTGTCATCAATAAATAGACAATTTACCTTCTTTCTTTCCTATTTGTAAACCATTCATTTCTTTTGCTTGGCCACTCATTCCAAATAGGGTTTCCAGTACTGTGTTATAAAGAAGTGGCAAGCATGAACAGGCCTGCCAGTCCTCCCAGTAGGGGAGAAGCTTTTACTTCTCATCATTGTATTGGATGGATCACCTCAGGACACTGATGCGATAGCAGTATTTACTTAAAACAATGTTGTTATTGGTTTAGATAGCATATTCTAACATGCACCCATACATACACATATGTGTGTGTTTCTCCTGAATTTCATATGACTGAAAACTCCACTAGTATCTCCATGGTCAAAAATATTCTATGCAAACTGCATATTTATCATCAAAGATCTTGAAGAATAGAAATCCAGCAACTTACTCATTTGTTAAAATCCAGTCTCAGTTGTGTTTAATTCAATATTGTTGAAAGAATCATTGCACAAAAGGTGTCACTGCATAAACAAATAACTGCTGGTTTACACTAAACACCATGTGACAAAAATCACACACAGCAAGAATATTCTGACTGTATTCTATGACAAGGAACACAGTCCCCTTTTGCCTGCACAGATCTCATGAAGACTGAGCCTACCATCTCCCATATGTGCCCATTGCCTGGTACCTTGGCAACTTTTCTCAAACAGAGCAGAGAGCACAGCACAAGCGACTGTGATGGAACAAATCAGCAGACCAGCATCAAATTCACCCCAACTGGGAATTACTTTTCTGCAGTTGCTTGTCTCTGCTCATTTCATCTCATCAGGGAGTTCCTAACCCACTTTTCTGAAGAAGATGCATCACTCATCTCTTGGAAATCTAGTAAAAGAAAAACAAGTGATCTTTATTTTTCATATTTGACAACATATAAAATGAATCCCCTGCTCACATCACATGCAGTCAACATGTACTAGAAAAGACCATCACAAGATCCAAGTACAAAAATATGATTATTTTATCATACCATCTTAAAATGTGAAAAACATATGAACAAATTAAATGATTGCAGGCTTAAAGAATAAGGTTTCTTAACTTTAGATTGCAATGTTAGTAATTGTTTGAGACAATCATTCATTTATTTTCCTTTCATATATACTTACCTTTCTGAGTGTTTCTACAGAGCATAGGCCTGGTCAGTCATGATAGCCAAAGATGGTATATCATATATGCTTGGCCGATAGCATGTCAGAATTTCTCCTTCAGCAATAGGAAAGACATCCTCCTTGGTGTCACAGCGCTGAGCAGGTATGACTCCAGGTTAGCTGAGGAACATCCTGACTTCAGGGAAGGATCAAAGGTGAGTGGTATTCTTTCATTGCCTGAATTCAGAGCTGCACTGAAAATATGTGAGCCGTGGTACCTGCAAACCATGAATGATAAAATAAAACCCCTCTCCATCAAATGTTCCATTGACTCTATCGTTTAATCTAGATGACCCTGGACTTAACATGCGAAAAGAACTCTTGAAATGGAAATAAATTCCTATGTTCACCTAGAGGAGATCCCATGCATGAGCAAAGGCTCATTCTCTACCATAGTAATGACAGAACTGATTCTGGGTTCATGCTCTGGTTAAAACAGGCAGCATTAAGCAACAGATCGCCTGGTGCTTCTCTCTTTCCCGTTCTCCCCTGCGTTTTACCTTTATGTACCCACGCAGTCAATGGGAGCATTTTCTGGAAGTGAAGCCTGCTTCACAGTTGCATCTGCAGTGCACCACACAGAGCCTGGGTCCCTCACTGTTCATCTCACAGTGTTTGAAGTGTGGCCTTCGCAAGGATATAGACATATCCTTATCTCAAAGAACACGTGCCATGTTGGAATGGAGATTCTGCTCTGGAAGTGAGCAAATGAAAGTCGTAGAGAAACTGCCACACACTCTAACTCATGAATCCACACCTTTTCAGATATTTCCTCATATTTAATTATTAACTAATGTGCTTCAGTACCTCTTTGTAAGGGAAGACATCCAAAAACCAAAGTTGAAAATATGCATAGGTTCCTAAATTGTTGAGCTCAGTCTACATCTGACTGGAAATTGGTAATTGTTAAGGGTCAGGCTGTTGTAAAACATCATTCCATGGGCTATTTCCCTAATTTAGACACAGGAATAGACTTCAGCCATGTTGGATACCAGATTTGTGAAGGGATATTTTGAGGAAGCCAAGAGGCTAAGCTTCGCCTCACATAATATGGCATCAAATAAAGCAAAGACATTTTGCAGCAATTACTTCTCCCTGAAGAATAAGCATATCTGAAGCTATCATTGTAGAACAGTCAGTCATAAGTTAGAAAATGTCATAAAAGATTAGAAACCTAAGCCGGGCGTGGTGGCACACGCCTTTAATCCCAGCATTCGGGAGGCAGAGGTAGGAGGATTGCCATGAGTTCGAGGCCACCCTGAGACTCCATAGTGAATTCCAGGTCAGCCTGGGCTGGAGTAAGACCCTACCTCGAAAAACTAAAAAAAAAAAAAAAAAAAAAAAAAAATTAAAAACCTACCTAAAATCCAATTAATAATGATAAAATCAATATAGTGTGAAACAATGATATTAATGTGTTCAAAATTAGAGGGGAAACTCTAAAAAGTGTATTGTATTGTTTAATAAGTTATAAGAATTTAAATCACATGTAGGTACAATTTTAGATGAAGACTATATTCTGGAAAGTAAATTTAAAAAAATCATTGTAATAAGACTACCTGGTATTAAGTATTTTTACCATGTTTCCTTGTGTGGGGGCAGTGGGAGCATATGCAAATATAAGTGCCCATGAAGTGTCCTGTATACTTCCCTGGGGTAGGGTCCATTCACCTATCATCATGGCCACAGCAAAACATGAGGCATCCTACTCCATCACTTTTTCATGCACCGTTTTTGTAAAGGCTGAAATATTGTGGAAATGATCAATGTAACAATGATTCCAAGTGAACTCAAAAGACACGGATGTCTTTTGTAGGCTGGTGGTAATACCAATCAATTCACATAAAAAGATGTAAAATAATTCAATATAAACATACCCAAGCACAAATAAACAACCCAAATATAGCATTAATCCTCTCTCCAACAAATTCAAACATTTATTATCATCATATTTGTGTGATACTTGATATACACTGCTTTTGAAATTGTGTTTGTGTGTGTATGTGTGTGAGAGAGAGAGAGACATTGTCACTACTAGGTTGAGGATCTGTAACAAAAATGATAATTTACTCAAAGTTGCCTGTTACTATTTACTACATCAAATTGACTGATTAATTTTTCAAATATTTTATTTATTTATGTGTGTGAGAGAGTGAGGGATAGAAATAGAGGAGGAGGCAGATAGAGAGTGAGAGAGAATGGCCATGTCAGAACCTCTAGTCACTTCAAACAAACTGCAGATGTATGTGCCACCTTGTGCATCTGGCTTATGTGGAAGTGTCTTAACTGCCAAGCCATACTTCCAGCCCAAATTTTTCATCTATCATAAGTCAGCCCCAGTACCTGACATGCATAGATTCTCATTCAATATCAACTGAATAAATAATTAAATAAATAAATAAGTAAGTAAAGAACCACATTCTTTAACATTGAGCAAATGGCCAAACGATACCAATGTGTGAGGCATCACAGGTCACTAGAGTACATCCAGTCTTGAAGCTGGATGTCTAAAGGCTTAAGGTGGTGGGTACCATTCTGGTTACCTATCAACTAACTGGACCAGAATAACTTACTGTTCTTTTGTGGGTACGTGCATAGGTTATGGCACAATCACGAGATCATGTCAGGTTCCAGGTGTTCTGCCTCTTCCTCTGTTTCTCTCCATTGATCTTTCTTTTCCAGATCATATGTTACTTATGAATAAGAAACACCTGCAGTGCTGTCCATGAGCTGACAGCATGCATCACGCACAAGTGTTGATCTCTGTTGGATACTAAAGAGAACATGTAACATCAACAGGATTCAAAAGGAATGTGCAAAAAGTAGACACAAAAAAATTCTTCCAACAACAGGGTCCTTTACAATGGATGTTATTCTTTTGATCAAATGTCAAATGTAGCCATGAAAACTTCTGATCCAGAATGCCAATATGAGAATCTCACCTCACAAATGTAAGGTGAATTAGTATCCATAACAGGAACAGTTAGACTATTAAAATGAGATTTCTAGCTGGACATGGTGGCATATGCCTTTAATCCCAGCACTTAGGAGGCAGAGGTAGGAGGATAACCATAAGTTCAAGGCCAACCTGAGACTACATAGTGAATTCCAGGTCAGCCTGAACTATAATGAGACCCTATCTTGAAAAACCAAAATAAATAAATTAAATAAAATGAGATTTTTGAGTTTTTTTTTTTTTTCATGGCAGAGTCTCTTTCAAGCCCAAACTAACCTGGAATTCATTCTATAGATCCAGGCTGGCTCAAACTCATGATACTCCTACCTTCCCCTCCTGAGTGCTGGGATTAAAGGTATACCCCACCATACCTAGTGAGATTCTGCATTTTAAGTATAAAGTTTCCAAAAATTCTTATCTCTGAATCCCTGAGACCCTGAGATGAATCAAAAACTATGTACCTGAGGATGAACTTCAGGTGAATAGACACATTTCTTCTAAAATTACACGTGACTGAATCACTATGGTACATAATAAATGTGCATAGGAAAGAAAAGCATAAATTGGAATGGAATCAAAAAGAATAAAAGGCCGGGCGTGGTGGCACACGCCTTTAATCCCAGCACTTGGGAGGAAGAGGTAGGAGGATCGCTGTAAGTTTGAGGCCACCTTGAGACTACATAGTGAATTCCAGTTCAGCCTGGGCTAGAGTGAGACCCTACCTCAAAAAAAAAAAAAGAATAAAAGGAATGTTTGAGGGAAGGAGGGAGGAAGAGAGGGACAGAAGGAAATAACCCTGTAGAAACTGGTTGAATGAATTACTATGGAACTTGCATCTTATAAGTATTATGTTATACTGTTATCTAGTAAGAAATCTAATTTAATACATCATAGTATACTACCATATAAAGAAATTAAGATTAAATACTAATGTAAAAGAGACATGGGACAACAAAAGAAAACTATGAGTAATAGTTTCCTATGTGGATCACACTCTGCCTTTTAGCATAATCAGACTAAGAGTGGGCTCATGTTGTTGAGTTTACATGCCACCAATAAAATTCACTGGAAATTCAGACTCTAAAGAGTTGGTAAGATGTGTTTCCTAGAATTTATTTTTAAATGTATTTTATTTTTGATTATTTGCTTTATAGATGAAAAAGTTACTTGACTCTTAGGTTTAAGGACAAATAAAGCAAACTCATTTCTTGGCTCTGAATTATCTGTAAAAATAAACAAGTTAATACTATGCTTATGGTCTCAAAATGGCAGAACTAGGTTGCAGGATGAAAATAAAAGCAGAGACTGCATTTCTTTTTGCCTGTCAAGACAGCAGATATGTAAGCTTCACTGGTTCCTAGTTTTCCTGTTATAAAAATAATAACATGATGCTGTTTCAAGGTTATATTATTTTAAAGATATATTGTATGTGCAAACAGTCTGTGAGGCGTTTCAAAGCATGTGTCTAAAACAGAGGCGCTTAGTGTGACAGAGCCTCAAATGCCAAGATACTGTGTTGAACATTAAATCAAATTCTGAAAGTGAAAAGCTGGCAGGTGGTTGGATGGGCTTACATCATGACAAGGTTCAGTACTTCTTTGTCTCAAGATGACAAACAGCAAATCCCATATTCCTTGCAAAGGATTTTAAGTGGTTTCTCAGGACTTTCCAATGAAACAATTTTTACTCAATATTTACTTCCACATGTCAGATTCTTGTCTATATTCTCATGTACTTGTCATTATATATAGATATGCATATAATATATATTATAATATATATTATATATATAATATATGTATATGTATTAATACTCAAGATCCAGGATATGGCAAATATGTAAAAATGTTTGCTTTATTAAATATGCTGATATCTGGATGCTAATAACACCTACATGAGTGCCCATTTGTGAAGGCCAAATAGAAACTGGTAGAAATGAAACAAGCCTAACCTAATAACATTCTGAATAGAATTCAGCAAAACAAAGACCTCACCTCCATACTTCTTCCTGTAACTCCAAAAATAGTCAAATATCTAAGAGTAAAATACATACTTGCTTACGGATAAAGGAATTAAGAGGCATAGCCACAACTATATTGTGAATTCATAGGAAAGTTAAGGCTACAGAATTCTAAGTATTGTTCACAAGAATGTACATAACATGCCAAAAATGGGTGAGTGGGAAGCCAGGTCATCCAAGGGATAGCCTGTATCCCCAGCTGCATCTCCAAATTCAATGTTTATCATTCCACTATTTTTTCTCAAAATCTAACCAAGAAGCAAAGATCAATTGTCAATAACACTTTTTTATTTATACCTCAAGTTGCACTTGGGCCTAAAATTAGGATAATAACACTTTCATGTGAGTAGAACTGTACACATTATTGAAATAGAAGTACTTCAAGGGCTGGTAGGAATGCTTGCCTGCGCAAGTATAAGCTCTTGAGTTCAATTCCAACATCCACATGAAAAGGCAAGTGTGGTCACAGATGCCTAGAACAACAGAAGGGCAGAGATAGAAGGGTTTCTGGGTTCGCTGGTCAGCCAGTATAACAGAAAGAAAAAGAAGAAAGGAAGGAAGGAAGGAAGGAAGGAAGGAAGGAAGGAAGGAAGGAAGGAAGGAAGGAAGGAAGGAAGGAAGGAAGGAAGGAAGGAAGGAAGGAAGGAAGGAAGAGGGAAAGGAAGGAAAGAGGGAGGGAGGGAGGAAGGAACGAAAAGAAAGAGAAAAAGGGGAGGAGGGAGGGAGGGAGAAAGAGGGGATGGGAAGAAAGAAGGAAAAGAAAAGTATGATTTGAATGTGATCCATTATCTGAACTTTCTTTTTCTCCTTCTCTCATCTAGGTTTTGTGCATCTAGAATAAAAGAGAGGTAAGAGTTCCAATTTCACCTACTCTGGCATCACAGAGTTCTCATCAGAGAAATGTTGTGACTTCCTGAGTCAACAATTATACTCAGACATGTAAATGGGCCATGTTCCATGAAATTGGAACATCACCTGGCTCATTGTGTTTGACAATATATATGTTAGGGAAAAGGGAGAAATTAAGCATGTGGGAAAGTAGGGAAAATGGGAAAAAGAAGCAAGGAAGAGATTGAGTCAATATGAGTTGATATGCCCAACCACTACAAAACATCAGTTTGAAAACCTGTGTAACAATTTGTCTTGAAAGGAATTTGACAGGTGACATAGTGTGTAATGGACAACTCGGTACCCCCAAATGCTCACTTGCTCATACACTTTTTAAACATAAGCAAACTCATCACATCACATCTTTGAGGACACTAAAGGGATACATTCCTGTAGTGAAAGAGTTGGTCTGTACATTCTAGGCATTCATCTCCAATTTCTCAGTAATATTAAGAATTCACAACTTCTTATTCCACTTGACCTCCATAAATTTTTCACTTATGACTTTATGTCTACCTCAATTTGTATTCCAAGTCTCTAAAGTCCAATTAAGAAGAGATGGGAACAAGGATATGAACTCAAAATGTAATAAAGTTCATTTAAACAACTATGTTATAAGTGGTAAAACAGCAGCAAAAAGACACTCTCTTTGACCATAGCCATCTAAACACCCTTGAGGATAATGAAATTCATCAAGAAGTTTATCTGACCCAGTGGACCAATTTTCAGTGAATAAGTGTTGGGAATTGTGTCCATCAGTAAGTGATCTATGAAAAAAAGAGACAGCTTAAGTTGAAATGTCTGATAGTTGGAAATATTCAGTTATCCAAATGTATCTGTTTTATAACCCATACATTTTGCTAATTCTCTATCTTCCATGAATAAATGGGAAATTTTTATTTTCAATGCCCCTTCAACCTTTATAGAATCAAAAATGAAACACTTTAATACCTGAAGCGATTTTACCAAGATTCTCCTCAGCTTCTCACAGCCACTTGGTCTACCTCTGATAAAGTTTATATGTGTTGTATAGATAGGTATATATAATTTTAGGTAATCACTTCACTGCACTGATTAAATCAATAGACTTTTAAGAAAAGGAACCTTAGTAAATTAGTTTGGAAGGATAAAAGATTATTTGAAGTAAATGTACTTCAGAATAAATTTATTTTCTAATAGTTTTGTGAAAGTTTAAAGAAAATGAACACGGAATGAATCCACAGTTGAAACTGAAACATTATGTGTTTGAAAGTCAGTTGGTAGCATAATATGGTCCATCAAAGGAGCTCTATAAGCCACCAGCCTGTGATGTTATAGGAGCTAGTGGCAAGGTCGAACCTTGGGAAGGAACTTGGGTCACCATGGGCATGTTCTTGAAAGGCATGTTGGTAGTGTGGGCCCTTCCTCTATCTGCTTCCTGGGAACCCTGAAAAGATATACTCACTCCATAATATGCCCCCTTCTCTTCTGTGTTGCCTTACTCCACGCCCAAAGACAAGCAGCCAAAGATAAAGATTGAAAACCATGAGCCAAAAGCAACTCCTCTCCTTAGTAAACACATTGTGTCAGGTAGTTTTGTTACAGTGATAACATAGCCTAAGATACATATCTGCCCCCAAGATAGCCTGAAAATAAATGGTTAATAATTATGCTCACATGAAACTTTCAGTTTCATAATCCAAGCAAATCATTGTAAAACAATTAGTCAAGATAACATAATGTATTGACTATTCTTAGCTATCACCCTCTCTGGTTCTTTCCAGATAAAGGACAATAATTTAGAATAATCCTTTTAGAATGAAGTTTCATTGATTTAAAAAAAATATTTATTTATTTGGTATTTTAAAAACAGTTTAATTTATTTATGAGGAAGAGGGAGGGAGAGAGGGAGAGAAAGAAAGAGGCAGACAGATATATAGATAGAAAGGGTTCAGCAGAGACTCCAGCCATTGCAAATACACTCCAGATGTATGTGCCATCTTGTGCATCTGGTTGTATGTGACTACTGAGGAATGAAACCTGGCTTTGCAGGCAAGCAACTTTAACCACTGAGCAATCTTTCCAGCTCATATGTTTCTTGTAAATGTCAATTTTACTGTTTCCACAGTGAAAGATCCATCATTCAAGATAACTTGAATATGTGTTTCCAGTCCAAAGTTACTCATAGCTGGCTCAAAATCAGCTGTCTCTTATTCTTTTGGTTGCAAAAGCTTTTTAGCATGTTTTTCTTAGTTGCACATTTTTGTGTTTTGTTTGTTCCCTGACAGGGTGTCTCTCACATAGCCCATGCTAAACTTCAACTCTTTTGAAAGTAGAGAGAGAGATAAAAAGAAAGAAAGAGAGAGAGGATGGATTCATGAGGGCCTCTTGCTTTACTTGGGGAACAAAACGTGGACCGGAAGACTTTGCAAGCAAGACCCTTTAATGGCTGAGCCGTGTCCTTTTATTCATTTGTAAGAGAAATAAATAGAAAGAGGGGGAGAGACAGAGAGAGAGAATGGGTGCACCAGGGCCTCTAGCCACTTCAAACTCCAGAGTCATGTGTCACCTTGTCCTTAGGCTTCACAGGCAAGCACCTTAACCACTAAACCAAGAGAGATCTTCAACTTTAACTCCAACTTTTCTCAGCACTATAACTGGGAGTCTTGACTCAAAGGTTTGACATCTCAGCATCATGGTACCAACAGGAACGTTGTCATAAAACTCTGAAATAGTAAATCAAGTAAAAACTATAACATGGTTAAAATGTGAATTCAAAGAATGGTTAAATTAAAATGGGCTGAGTGCTACAGTTTAATTTGGTTCCTACCAAAATTCTCACGTTCAAGCTCTAATCCCTGATACTTGAAAATATACCCCTATTTCAAACATTAGCAGAGACAATCTATCTTTAACTCAATATGTGTGTTTTCTTATATAAAAGGAAAAGTTAGACAAATATGTATCCAGGAAGAAGTTCAGAAATGGATGGAGACAAAAAAGTAGCAGATAAAATCAAGATCATTAAAGGCTTTCAGGGAGTCTTCAGAAGCAAGGAGAAAGTCCTAAAAAACATCTTCATTCATTGTTCTCAGTAGGAATCAATTCTGCCAATACCTCAAGCTCAGATTTATAGCTTGAACTGTCTTACGTCAAAGCTTTTTTGCTTACACCATTTAGTTTATGATATTTTGTTGTGGTAGTTATAGGTAATGCATAGCATGTGCTTTTCTCCATTACATGTGATTTATGTTGGCCTAAAATTATCATTATTTTATATATACCTATCTATCTACATATATATATGTGTGTACACACACACACACACACACACACACACACACACACACGTATAGTGGTAGGGTGGCAGGAACTTGCTGTAGTTATACAGACCTGGAATTCACTCCATAATCTCGGGCTGGCCTCTAACTCATAGCAATTCTCCTACCTCAGCTTCTAAACTGCTGTAATTATTTTAACTTTTTTTATTTTAAAACTTTTTATTGACAATTTCCATAAATATAGACCATGATCATAATCCCCTACAAACATGTCTCTTTCCTCCCTCCTAAATCCCCCCTCCACTGAATCCTTTCTTTCCAGTAAGTCTCGCTAGTATTTCGATATCATCTTTTCTCCTCCTATGATGCAGGTTTTGTGTAGGTAGCTTCAGCCACCATGAAGTCATGAATATCAAAGCCATTTTGTGTTTGGACTACAGCATCATAAGCACTTCTTCCCTTTCTTTGGCTCTTACATTTATTATTACTATTATTATTATTATTATTATTATTTATATTCTCAATGTTATTATATTTTCCATGATTATAAAAAATATCCCATGGCAATACCCTCCCTCCCCCCCACTTTCCCCTTTGAAATTCCATTCTCCATCACATCCCCTCCCCATCTCAATCATTCTACTTATGTATATACAATACCAACCTATTAAGTACCCTCCTCCCTTCCTTTCTCTTCCCTTTATATCTCCTTTTTAACTTACTGGCCTCTGCTACTAAGTATGTTCCTTCTCACACAGAAGTCAAATCATCTGTAGCTAGGATCCACATATGAGGGAGAACATGTGGCGCTTGGCTTTCTGGGCCTGGGTTACCTCACTTGGTATAATCCTTTCCAGATCCATCCATTTTTCTGTAAATTTCATCACTTCATTTTTCTTTACCGCTGAGTAGAACTCCATTGTATAAATGTGCCATATCATCATTATCCACTCATCAGTTGAGGGACATCTAAGCTGGTTCCATTTCCCAACTATTATAAATTGAGCAGCAATAAAAATGGTTGAGCACATACTTCTAAGGAAATGAGATGAGTCCTTAGGATATGCCTAGGAGTGCTATAGCTGGATCATATGGTAGATCAATCTTTAGCTGTTTTAGGAACCTCAACACTGATTTCCACAATTACATTCCCACCAGCAGTGTAGAAGGGTTCCTCTTTTTCCACATCCCTGCCAACATTTATGATCATTTGTTTTCATGATGGTAGCCAGTCTGACAGGAGTGAGATGGACTCTCAATGTAGTTTTAATCTGCATTTCCCTGATGACTAGTGAGGTAGAACATTTTCTTAGATGCTTATATGCCATTCGTATTTCTTCCTTTGAGAACTCTCTATATAGCTCCATAGCCCATTTTTTGATTGGCTTGTTTGATTCCTTATTAGTTAACTTTTTGAGTTCTTTGTATATCCTAGATATTAATCCTCTATCAGATATATAGCTGGCGAAGAATTTTTCCAATTCTGTAGGTTGCCTCTTTGTTTTATTCACAGTGTCCTTTTCAGTGGAAAATCTTTGTAATTTCATGAGGTCCCAGTGATTAATCTGTGGTTTTATTGCCTGAGCAATTGAGGTTGTATTCAAAAAGTCTTTGCCAAGACCAATATATTTAAGGGTTTCCCCTACTTTTTCCTCTAGCAGTTTCAGAGTTTCAGGTCTTATTTTAAGGTATTTAATCCATTTAGACTTAATTCTTGTGCATGGAGAGATAGAAGGATGTATTTTAATCCTTCTACAGATACATATCCAATTTTCCCAACACCATTTGCTGAGGAGACTGTCTTTTCTCCAATGAGTATTTTTGGCATTTTTATCAAATATCGGGTGGCTATAGCTACCTGGACTTACATCTGGGTCCTCTATTCTGTTCCACTGATCTATATGTCTGCTTTTGTGCCAGTACCACACTGTTTTTGTTACTATGGCTCTGTAGTATAGGTTAAAATCAGGTTATGGTGACACCACTAGCCTTATTTTTGTTTCTCAGTATTATTTTAGATATTCGAGGTTTTTTGTGATTACAAATGAATTTATGGATTGTTTTTTCTATTTCCATGAAGAATGCCTTTGGAATTTTGATGGGGATTGCATTACATGTGTAGAATGCTTTTGGTAAGATTGCAATTTTCACAATATTGATTCTTCCAATCCAGGAACAAGGGATATTTTTCCACTTCCTAGTGTCTTCTGCAATTTCTCACTTGAGTGTTTTAAAGTTCTCATTGTAGAGATTCTTTATTTCCTTGGTTAGGTTTATTCCAAGGTACTTTATTTATTTATTTTTTTTGATGCAATTGTGAATGGGAGTGATTCTCTGATTTCATCCTCTGTGTGTTTGTTGATAGCATATAGAATGCTACTGATTTCTGTGTATTTATTTTGTATCCTGCTATATGGCTGTAGGTCTTTATCAGCTCTAATAGTTTGCTGGTAGAGTCTTTAGGGTTCTTTATATATGGAATCATGTCATCTGCAAATAATGATAACTTGATCTCTTTCTTTCCAATCTGTATTCCTTTTATGTGTGTCTCTTGCCTTATTGCTATGGCTAAGACTGCCAGAACTATATTAAATAAAATTGGGGACAGAAGACACCCTTGTCTTGTTCCTGATTTTAGTAGAAAAGTGTCCAGTTTTTCCCCATTTAGTAATATGTTGGCTGTAGGCTTGTCATAAATAGCCTTTATTGTATTGAGATATGTTCCTTCTATTCTCAGTCTGTGTAGGACTTTTATCATGAAGGGATGTTGGATTTTGTCAAACACTTTTATTGCATCTAATGAGATGATCATGTGATTTTTGTCCTTCAATCCATTTATATGATGTATTACATATATCGATTTGCATATATGGAACCATCCCTGCATCGCTGGGATAAAACCTACTTGGTCAGGGTGAATGATCTTTCTGATATATTCTTGTATTCTGTTTGCCAATATTTTGCTGAGAATTTTTGCATCTATGTTCATGAGGAAGGTTGGTCTGTAATTTTACTTTTTTTTGTTCTATCTTTATCTGGTTTTGATATTGGGGTGATGCTGGCTTCATAGAAGGAGTTTAGTAGAATTCCTTCTTTTTCTATTTCATGGAAAAGCTTAAGAAGCAATGGTGTTAGCTCTTCCTTGATGGTCTGGTAAAATTCAGCAGTGTATCCATCTGGACCTGGGCTTTTTCTAGTTGGGAGATTTTTGATAACTGTTCAGATCTCCATACTCGTTATAGGTCTATTTTTTTCTTTTAGTTTTATTTATTTATTTTATTATTATTATTTTTCTATTCATCAAATACAGGCAGTTTGAGACCATTATTAGGCTCATCCATGACCTACACCCTGCCCATTGTCCCCTCCTTGTTGATATAAATGGGTCGTGCATTGTGGAGTTAGCCCACAGTTATTGGTATGATAAATGTCTCTGCATATCACAACCCAACATGTGACTCTGACATTCTTTCCACCCCCTCTTCCACAAAATTTCCCTGAGTCATGTTGGGTTTATTTTTGGTCTGCTTCAGTGCTGAGGTGTTGGGGGCTTCTGAGGCTCTGGCTCTCTGATTTGGTAGGAGTTGATTTTTCTCTGTGTTGGTCTCCTTCCCCCTTGTGCTGGTATCCAGTTCATCAGGAAAACAGCACTATAGTCTATTTAAGTGATTATTTTCATCTTGATTTAATTTAGGTAGGTTATATAAATCAAGGAACTCATCCATTTTTATCAGATTTTATACTTTGTGGAGTATATGCTTTCATAGAATGTCCCTTGAATTTTTTGAATTCCTCTGGAATCTGTTGTGAGGTTACATTTTTCATCTCTACTTTTATTAATTTATGTCTCTTCTCTCTTTCTTTTGATCAGATTTGCTAAGCGTTTATCAATCTTGTTTATCCTTTCAAAGAACCAACTCTTTGTTTCATTAATTCTTTGGATTGGTTTTTTTGTTTGTTTCTTTCTATTTCATTAATTTCTGCCCTAATCTTTATTATTTCTTCCTGTCTACTGATTTTTGGTTTGCCTTGGTCTTCTTTTGTCAAGGCTTTAAGGTGAAGCATTAGGTGGTTTACTTGCGAACTTTCTAATTTCTTAATATAGGCACTTACAGCTACAAATTTACCTCTTAGAACTGCCTTCATTTTGTCCCAGAGATTTTGGGATGTTGTGTTCTCATTATCGTTTGACTCTATAATTTTTTTGATTTCCTTCTTGATTTCTTCATTGACCCATTCATCATTTAGTAGTGTATTGTTTAGTTTCCATGATTTTGTGTATGCTCTATAGCCTTTCTTGCTATTGATTTGTAGTTTGATTCCATTGTGGTCAGATAGAATGCAAAGAATTATTTCAATTTTCCTGTATTTGTTAAGATTTGCTTTGTGTCCTAATATATGGTCTATTTTAGAAAATGTTTCATGTGCTGCTAAAGAATGTATATTCTGCAGCATTTGGGCAAAATGTCCTGTATGTATCTATTAGGTCCATTCCTTCCTCATTTAGACCTCATTTAGTCCATATGCCTCTCTGTTTATTTTTTCCTGGGATGACCTGTCAATTGATGAGAGTGGGGTGTTGAAGTTACCCACTACAACTGTGTTTGGTGTTATCTGTGACCTTAGTTCTAACAGCATTTGTTTGATGAATTGGGGGCCCCCATGTTAGGTGCATATATGTTTAGGATTGTAATGTCCTCCTGTTGGAATGTGCCCTTAATCAACATAAAGTGACCTTCCTTATCTTTCTTGACTAACGTCGGACTAAAGTCTACCTTGTCAGATGTTAGGATAGCAAGCCCCGCTTGTTTTCTAGGCCCATTTGCTTGAAACACTGTCTTCCAACCTTTCACCCTAAAATAATGGCCATCCTTTGTAGAAAGGTGAGTTTCTTGGAGACAACAAATTGTAGGATCCTGCTTTTTAACCCAGTCTGCAAACATGTCTTTTGGTTGGGGCATTGAGGCCATGGATATTAAGTGATATTATTGAAAGGTGTGTATTTATGTTTGCCTTTTTTCATGTGTGGTTCTTGTTCTACCTGTGCTCTCTTGTGTTATTTAGTATTTGACTATTGCTTGTTTTTTCCAGGTTCCTTATATGTGTGCTTTTCATTCTCTTCAACATGGAGTATTCTTTCAAGTTTTTTCTGTAGAGCTTGTTTTGTCTTCAAATACTCCTTTAGCCTGCTTTTGTCATGGAATGTCCTTATTTCTCCATCTATTTGAATGGATAGCTTTGCAGGATAAAGTAACCGTGGTTGAAAGTTGTTATCTTTCAGAATTTGGAACATATCATTCCAAGATTTCTGGCTTTTAATGTTTGCATTGAGTAATCTGATGTAATACTGATGGGCTTGCTTTGTAGGTAACTTGATTTCCTTTATGACTGCTTTCAATATTTTTTTCTTTGGATTGTGTGTTTGGTAGTTTGATTATAATATGGCAAGGAGAGGTTCTTTCCAGGTTTTGTCTGGCTGGTGTTTTAAAGGCTTCCTGTATCTGCATTGGCACCTCTTTCTCAATTTAGGGGACATTTTCTTCTATGATTTTTGTTGCTGCCATTTTAATTTCTCACACACCTCACTTCTTAGTAAAAATGTGTATTTTGCTGGGTTTTCTTTGGCTTTTTCTCCCCTAGGCTGCTTTGGCGTGGTTCCTATGCCACCATCTTAACTGGAAGACCTATTTTAATTTTTAACAAAAGAGTATATCTTAATTTTTATTCATTTGTTAAATCTTTAAAGTTGAACTCATAGAAAGCACATGGATCAGTTAGGGTACCAGTAAGAAACATTTTACTTCATTGACAGATATTTTTAATGAAGAAACTATGTAAAGAAGTAAGGATAATGGTGACAAATATAAAAAGAAATAGGCTGGGATACCCAAGGAGTATCAAAAACACAACACAGTCTAGCCATAGGGTGGTGGAGAAATTGGGGTCATTAAAGCCTGCTTGAGAGTTGACACCCCCCCACAAAAAAACTCACCAGACAGAAGCTACCACCCCGTGTATATTTTTTTTTTTAGTATTTTATTTTATTTATTTATTAGAAAGAAAGAATTGGTGTGCCAGGGCCTCTGGCCTCTGCAAATGAACTCCAAGTACATGCAACATCTTGTGCCCTGCCTTAGGTAATTACTGGAGAACTGAACTTGGATCCTTAGGCTTTGGAGGCAAGTACTTTAACCACTAAGCCATCTCTCCAACTCCTTATGTATATCTTTTGATGTATGTTCAAAATCATATTTAATCAAACACAGTTGTAGGCAAAATTTATCTGACCTAAAGGAGTCTTCTATTAGCTGATTGCAGCCAGAAAACAGAGGGCAAAGGGTCCCAGGGGATGTAGTCAATAATGGTCAACCTTCCAAGACCCAGAGCAAGACAGAGGGTAGAGAATAAACCTGAGGGTGAAGGGAAAATTATGAGAGCCAAGTTCATTAGGACTCTTTGGGCCATAAATAAACCATGATGCTAAAATATCTTATGCAAAATAGAAAGGTTTTACTATTTATAAAAACTAAAAGGGTGACTATAGAAAATTTCAGACTTAGCTCAATTGGTCAATAATACAAGGGAACTCATGAGATTTCAGGAGTCTCCAAATCTGCTATCATGATCATAGAAGTTGGGCATGACTAATAATATATTTTCAATTTTGACATTTTCAATGTCATGAGAATACCAAGATACAAAGACCCCCCCCCAAAAAAAAAGAGTTAAAGAACTTTCATTTTATACTTCCCCCTCTCTCTCTCAGTATGCTAAATTTTCCTAGGACACTTACCCTTTTTGCCCAGATATTAATCACCTACTTCCACTAATCCTACCATTGCAGAAGTAATGGTTGTATTGTGAATGCTTTAAGCTAATTACAAGGTGATTGTCCTTTAAGAACAAACTTTGTATGTAATATCAAGTTGAAACAGAGCAAAACACAGAATGTGTAAGAAAAGACTATCATATCCCAGCACTTCCAAAACTGAATGATAAAAATAGGACTCTTACCCTCACAGCACTGACAGAGCTTCTCAGTGCTTTTCTTTCTGACCACATATCTGACTCTAGAAATTTGATCTTAACTTTGTCAGGAACTCAAAATTAAAAAAAATAAGCAGCTCTTATCCTTTCTTGTGACCAATGACCCTGGCATTCAATTGGTTTCACTCTTCTCATTAGAGAATGTACTTCAAAATGTGTATGACTTCAAAATATCATTGGCAATTTTGTTATTATCATACTGACACATAGCCAGACCAGAGAGTTAGCTTAGGAATTAATATTTCCAAGAAAAAAAAATCAATGTTGATGATAGCATGAAAATTGCTCCAAAGTCAGTGGGAGAAAGGTTGATTTGAATCTTGTTTCCCTCTGCCTTGACATGTGACCTTCATTCTTGAAGTCTTTCAAATACCCAGGGCCTATTTCCACATCTATAGATAGAGATGTTAAGTTCAATAAACTGTGCAGCTAGCCTCATTGAATGATTTATATTTGTACATTGGGAACACTGCACAGTTAAAACATTAATGATAAATACTGGAACTTACTGAGTACATACTTTTCAATTTAAAATACTTTTTTAAAAAAGATTTTTGTTCATTTATTTATTTATTTATTTGAGAGCAACAGACACAGAGAGAAAGACAGATAAAGGGAGAGAGAGAGAGAATGGGCGCACCAGGGCCTCCAGCCACTGCAAATGATCTCCAGACACATGAGCTCCCTTGTGCATCTGGCTAACATGGGACCTGGGGAACCGAGCCTTGAACCGGGGTCCTTAGGCTTCACAGGCAAGCGCTTAACTGCTAAGCCATCTCTCCAGATCTTAAAATACTTTTTAAAATGCAGAAGAAACAGAATTAATTTGCTAATGCCATCAAAACTTGAACTTGGTTGTTTTCCCCTGGTGAATATTGTTATGGGTAACTATTAACACATTAATATTGCCTATCTCAGTTTCAGAAAATACCACATCACCTAGATAGGATGGATCTATTTTCCTGTAATTAGTCAATATCATTATATCATTTGGCTGCCCACCTGGACAGGCAATGACCATGTCATATACTAAAAGAATAACAAAGACTCCTGTCTTTAGAAACATCTCATAGTCATAGTTACTATCATTTCTATGTGTCCATCATATCAGACAAATCTCACAGTGGTTAAATTGAAATCTTCAGTTTCATGAAAATGTCATGTTAACATTTCATACTGGATAAAAACAAACCTCAGAATAGTTTATGTAATTGACTTATTCCAGTGTATTTTGCATTTGAGAAGATTAAGAAAATTTAGAATGCTCTTCACAATTCCATTGTTGCAAAACTTTCCATACTAACAAACTGTTTGGCTACCCGATTCTAAAAGTGATACAAGGAGACTATTTACCTCAGAACAGTCCTTAAGCTGATCCAGAAACACTGAGTTTCCCTTTTGAAGTCACAATTGATCCCAGACCCTCCCATGAAACATACTAAGTTTAAGGATGTCTGTAATCTGTAGTATTTTCTCATCAAATCTATACTGAGAATAAGAATATAACTTTAAGCATCACTAGGTGCTTATGGTAGACAAATAAGGCTCCATCAATTTTATACAATGATCCCAGAAAAAAAAATAGCTAGCACATTAGTGTAATATATGATGGATAGAGTTTTACAAGTCCAGGGAACTTATTATATATGTCTATGTGGGCATTAAGCAATACTGTATAAGTAAACTTCAAATAAGAAACAATTTTAACACACATAACAACATGCATCATTTACCACTGAACTTGGGTAATTTTAAAGGCTCTATATATTTAGACCTTGTCTTATAAAATTTTGCTTGATACATGCAGGTTAGAATATATACTTGAGAGATTATTGCCCAAATTAAAAGTCATGGAATCTGCTACAATTATAAAGAAAATTTCAAAGATGAAACATGTATTTATGATGATTTGAATCCAATATTCTTGCCAGATTGTTTCTTTCTTATAGGATGAAACAAGACTGTGAATCTTATGTGGGAAATAATCTAAATCCTTTCTGAAGAATATCATACTGCCCTGAATCATGGAGACCATGACATAGAAATTTTTGTAATTGTATAGTCACTGGTCATGACCAATGTTTTCAAAAGATATTAAAAAAATGCTAAAATTCAGTTTTTTACTCTCATCTTGGATGACAGGCATAGCTGGATTAATTCTTTTTTTCTAATATCAGCTTGTTATTAAAGTGTTTCATGAGATGAACAGTATTGTCAATGATAACCACAAACGTTATGGAAACATTCACAAATCGAAACCACTGCTTTACAAATCACACAAGTAACATCCTTCTGTGTAGAAAGAGTAATCACCATTGAATGTTGGTTGATCTGAAGTTACCCCTAACCACACACACGGGCTTTCAAATTTGGAGAGTCCACCCAGTCACCTTAGCATGTGGGGCTGGCTCTCAATACCTGAAAGCTTGTCCCAGCAAGTCACTGGAAAAAATGATATGATCTGAAATGTCATTTATCCTTGGTATTTAGTTTCTCCATCTACACTGAAAATTAATCCTCTCTTAGAGAAGAGTTATAAATAATAAAGCATGCTCTCTTAAAGCTTAGCATACTTCTGTGCTCCAGGAAGCACTCTTGTATGTTCTAAAAAAGGCAACTTACTTGTTCTTGGTATAATTAAATAGCACATGACATTAAAAATAAGTAGTTGATTACTTTTTCCTTGAAATTATCTTTCATTCAAATCTATCTGAAATAATAGTAGTGATCCTAGATTAACAAAGCACCACCAATGCCATGCTTGGTGAATTATGCCATTGGAATGAGAACAGCTGTCCTGCTCAGATTCAATTTACACATTATTTTCAGCAGTCTCATCCACTATATACTTACATTCTTTGTGACTTCTCCATAGTCAGAAATCCTGCTACCCAAAATCATACAGAGGTACTTCTTAAGTGAGGGGAAAGAGAATATTTTATAAGCCTTAGTTTTGGGTAGGTTAGAAGGTTACATCTTCACCCTTGACCAGAGATTCTATTCAGATTCTATTCCTTTGATCATTTGTATGAACCATGTACCTAATAATACCTTTCATTGAGGATAATTGTAATTAGACCAATACTGGAGTGAATTACTCAAATTCTGCCCTATGAATAAAATCTGAAAGGTGTGGTGACATATTTTATGGTCAAGCGAAAGAATGTGCCTGCTTTGCCACTCATTATAATTACTTTATACACGTATTAACTTATTTTAGCATAGCATATTCTTTATAAAAATATTACTTTTTTTTTTTTTGCAAGGACAGAGAGAGAGAGAGCATGTCAGGGCTTCTAGCCACTACAAATGAACTCCAGATGCATGCACCCCATTGCACGTCTGGCTTTACGTGGGCACTGGGAAATTGAACCTGAGTTGTGAGGCTTTATAAACAAACAGCCTAACCATTGAACTATCTCTCCAGCCCCTGTCTCATTCTTTGATTTAAAAAAAAAACATAATAAGAAAGAACTGATTCTGCTATGGTGTTGGAGAGGAAGCTATTGCCTTCTTGAATTGATAAAAAAATATATTTTTAAATTAAGGAGAATAAAGAAGCATCAAGACATATGCAGTTCCAGCTGGGGGACATAACAATTATGTTTGATAATGTAAAAAGGGTTTTGAGATAAAACTAAAAAATGAATTCTAATATTACTTTTTATACCTTTTGAAATCATCGGTCATGACCAGGGACTTCATACAATTACAGAAAATTCTTTGTCATGGCTCCCTGCTAAGCCTGCCTCCTTTTCTGAAATCTAATTCAAAAGACAATTCTTTTCTACCAGTTATATCTTTTCTTTGGCTACTAGCCAAAGTCCTAAGTAGTCTTGCCCTCATAGCTTTCTCACTGTTGGCTCAGTACTGTCTCCTGTGCTTTGGTCTCTCCTCATAATCACTGTGCTTCATTCTTCATTATCATTTAACGAGATCTCTAGATCAGAAAATCAGCAACACTAAGAGGACCTATACACAATCTCTTACTTGTTCAATGTTACATCACCTTTAATGCCTTATCCCCCTTGCCTTAACTCCTGAATTTTTTATAACATGTGTCTTTCAAGTCTACATGTTTCTCCCATTTACTTCAAAGCCATATCTTCTCCAAGATATTAGAAATTTGTCTGAACTCATTATCTAGTACTAGCCAAGCTATGTCTACCCAAGAGTTTTGAGCCCTATTGTAAGAACTTAGTATCGTACTTCAAATTTAGGGGTAAAAGTCCACATAAGCCCCTCTTACTTCTGTCACCAAATATGTTTGATGAATTTATTCATCAGGGTTCTTGAAAGAGCTTACAAACACATGCATGTAAGCATATGCACAGATGCAAACAAACACCTATTTGAGATAAAGAAGAGACAGTTTAAAGGTTTTAATTGACCCAATACAATTGTTTAGACTTGGCAAGCCCAAACTCTAAAGGGTATCCTAGCAGGCCAAAAAGCGATGGAAAACTTGCAGCTTGTGCCCCAATGACATTCATTCTATTGATGCAATTACCTTCCACTTAGAGGAGTTCAGGCCTGGTTCTGTTAAGGCTTTCCACTGATTAAGTAAATGTCAATAACATTATGAATGATATCTTCTTTCTAAATTCACTTAGATAAATATAAAACTCTCTTCACAGAGAGTGGAGCTTCAGCTGCCACTCTGGATGGTGGTGACTACCAGGGAGACCTAATACTCACTAAGGTGACAAGCAAATGTGACAAGTGAGTGCTCAGCATCTGATAAGACATCTCTTCTATACCCACCAGGACTCGGGGAACTTTGTAGGGGAAGTAGCAGAGAGATTATTAGGGCTGCTCTCACCAGTGACAAGAAAAGCTTCTCAATGGATATGGTGGTAGATAGTGAGGAGCCTCAAAACTCATCAAAGTGCTAAAAATCAGTGTTTCAGCTAATGCTGTTAGAAGTTTAAAACTAAATAAAATACTCTTCCACACCATACAAAGCCAGAGGAACATTAAGGAAGAGGGTCAGAAAGAATGTAAGAACCACAAGGTGGAGAGGAATACTTTGGGGCACTACCTTCCATATGCAAACTGTCCCAGCACATTCATGACAGTAGTATCCATTACCTATACAGAACTGTATAAATCTGGGCATTATGGCCTTGTCAATTTGATGCACAAAATTAACCATCACAGAGGTTTCTCCAAAACCAATATCAGGATCAATAATCTATGAAAAAAATCTATGACAAAGTTCCACTAAACCCATGGAAACATATTAGAGTTATACATTTTAAATTATATAGTTGCAATTATTATAGGGAAGTAACATTGAAAATCAGCCAAAATAAGGGACGCATAAGGTAGAGATTCAGTCTCTTCACAATATGTAACCTTCTTAGTATGAGACTATGTGAATGTAACACTGACCACTCAGGAAGCCCTCTTGAGCTTCAAGGTTCACAGTCTTTCCTAGCGCTTCATTACACAGGCATGATTGACTAATTGTTCATGATGCTGACTTCTGTCTCCAGCCTTCACACACCCTTAGGTTGATACCGTTACTGAAGGTTCTTTTGCTAACATCATGTAAGCAGCTCTGAACTTTGAATGCCACCAACTTATAGATAGATGCAGAAAAGGCCTTTGACAATATACAACATCACTTCATGATCAAAACATTGGAGAGAATTGGCATGGTTGCTTCTTATCTTATCATAATAAAGGCAATATACAAAGCTCCAAAGGCCCAAACAATACTTAATGGAGAGAGACTGGAGGAATTCCCATTGAGATCAGGAACAAGACAGGGTTGTCCTCTCTCTCCTCTGCTTTTCAATATAGTTCTGGAAGTCCTAGCTCAAGCAATAAGACAGGAGAAGGAAATAAAAGGGAAACAATTTGGAAAGGAATAAGTTAAGTTACTTCTATTCACTGATGACATGATTGTATATGTAAGAGACCTAAGAGACTCCATACCCAAACACCTGAACGTGATTAACTCCTATAGCAAAGCAGCAGGATACAAAATCAATACACAAAAATGAGTATCATTTCTATACACAAATGACAAAGATACAGAGAAAGAAATAAGGGACATAGTCCCATTTTCAATAGCAACAAAAAAAAATAAATAAATAAAATCCCTTGGAATAACGTTAACCAGGGAAATGAAAGATGTTTATAATGAAAACATAAAAACACTCAAAAAAGAAATTGAGGTGGACTTGTGATAATGGAAAGATATTCCATGCTCCTGGATAGGCAGAATTAACATTGTGAAGATGACAGTCCTACCAAAGGCAATATATAGATTTAATGCAATTACAATTAAAATCCCTACAGTGTTCTTAACAGAGATAGAAAAAATGATCTCAAATTTCATATGGAAAGGCAGAAGACCTCGCATATCAAAATGTATCCTCAGCAAAAGAAATACCTCTGGTGTCATCACCATACCTGATCTAAAGCTATATTACAAAGCCATAGTAATAGGGCTGGAGAAATGGCTTAGCGGTTAAGCACTCGCCTATGAAGCCTATGGACCCCGGTTCGAGGCTCGGTTCCCCAGGTCACACGTTAGCCAGATGCACAAGGGGGCGCACGTCTAGAGTTCGTTTGCAGTGGCTGGAAGCCCTGGCGTGCCCATTCTCTCTCTCTCCCTCTATCTGTCTTTCTCTCT
The DNA here is from genome assembly GCF_020740685.1 of Jaculus jaculus. Taxonomy (NCBI): domain Eukaryota; kingdom Metazoa; phylum Chordata; class Mammalia; order Rodentia; family Dipodidae; genus Jaculus; species Jaculus jaculus. The sequence continues at coordinate 29,095,962 of NC_059112.1, read as the reverse complement.
GTGTCTGTTGCTCTCAAATAAATAAATAAAAAATGAAATAAAAGAATGACAGATTTCTGTCAGAGTACTTGATGACCCACAAAAGGTTAGTGATAAGACCCTATTGCTGAAGACACCATATGGAGCTGACACGTAAAATGGAATGGCATGGCTGGAAGCAAGGAGAGAGTCAGTCCCCAGTCAGCATGTCTAGTGTCAGAAGGTGCTACATGGGCGAGTGGGGGAAATAACCAATATCTCTCCAAGCAACTCATGGTCTAACCTACTTAGCAGCAAATAACTGGTTTTGATGCCCACACAAGTGCAATAGTGGCACAAAGCCATGGTGGGGAACCAGCTGCTCTTGATTTGGCTAACTGATCCCCTCAGTGGTACGGGACCCATAGCTGGAGCTGGGAAACAAGTCAGAATCATATCTAAACATTAACCCTCTCTCCAATATCAAGTTACCATCAATCATGGGCCACAAGAGGGCCTACACCTATTAAACTCTCTATTAAAAAAAAGTAAGGGTTATTTCATTTGTCCTGGAACTTACTTAGTCTCCGTTGGAGAATCTGCTTCTCTTTTTCAGATAGATGCAGATCCTAAGGAGAGAGTCACCCCATCATACCTCAAAAGGGCCCCAGATGAAACTAAGTAAAATTAGCAAAACAAGCAAGGGTGCTGTTTTCCTGATGAACCAGATACCAGCACAAGGGGGAAGGAGATCAACACAGAGAAAAATCAACTCCTACCAAATCAGAGAGCCAGAGCCTCAGAGGCCCCCAACACCTCATCACTGAAGCAGACCAAAAATGAACCCAACATGGCTCAGGGAAATTTTGCGGGAGAGGGGGTGGAAAGAATGTCAGAGCCACATGTTGGATCCGGATATGCAGAGACATTTATCGTACCAATAACTGTGGGCTAACTCCACAAGGCATGACCCATATACCTCAACAAGAAGGGGCCAATTGGGAGGGTGAAGGTCATGGATGAGCCTAACAATAGTACCAAACTGCATGTATTTGCTGAATAGAAAACTACTTTAAACAAAAAGAGAGAAAAAAAAAAAAAAAACAATGGAATGAAGAGCTGGTCCTTTGAAAAAAAATAAACAAGATTGATAAACCCCTGGCCAAGTTGATCCAACAAAATGAAAAAAAAAAGAGGAAGAGAGAGAGAATCTCAAATTAGCAAAATCAGAAATGGAAAAGGAGAGATCACAACAGACAGCAATGAATAAAATTGGAAGCATCACCAGAGCATACTTCCAAAAGCTCTACTCCACAAAATTAAATAATCAGGAAGAATTGGATGAATTCCTAGACACATACCACCTACCAAAGATAAACTCAGAGCAGATTAATCTCCTAAATACACCTATCACATCCATGGAGGTAGAAAACATAGTCAAAAAATCCCCAAAAAGAAAAGTCCAGGACCAGATGCCTTTTCTGTTGAATTCTATCAAACCTTCATAGAAGAACTGAAACAAATGTTTCTCAAACTGTTCCACATAATCAGAGACCAAGAAATTCTCCCTGGCTTCTTTTATGAAGCTAAAATCACTCTAATACCAAAACAAGACAGAGATGCAACAAGGAGAGAAAATTATAGGCTTACATCCCTAATGGACTTACATGCAAAGATCCTGAACAAAATCCTTGCAAATCTAATTCAACAACATACCAAAAGCATTATCCATATTGATCAAGTAGGCTTCATCCCAGGGATCCAGGGAAGGTTTAACATACAGAAATGGGTCAACATTATACACCACATAAATAAACTGAAACATAAGAACCACATGATCATTTCAGTTGATGCAGAGAAGGCCTTTGACAAAATACAACAGAACTTCATGATCAAAACACTGGAAAGAGTAGACATGGAGGGCTTATATCTCAACACAATAAAGGCTATATATAATGCCTGTAAAGCCCAAATGACAATGGGAAAAACTCAAGGAGCTCCCATTGAGATCTGGAACAAGACAGGGGTGCCCACTCTCACCACTGCTCTTCAACATATTACTAGAAGTACTAGCCCAATCAATAAGACAGGAGAGATAAATAAAAGGGATTCAAATTGGAAATTAAGTCAAGTTAGCTTTATTTTTTGCAGATGACATGTTCCCATTTTCAATAGTAACCAAAAAAAAATTAAATACCTTGGAATAACACTAACCAAGGATGTGAAAGACCTATATAATGAAAACATAAAAACACTCAAGAAAGAAAAAGAGGAGGGGACTGGAGAGATTGCTTAGCAGTTAGCGCTTGCCTATGAAGCCTAAGGACCCTGGTTCAAGGCTCAATTCCCCAGGACCCACTTTAACCAGTTGCACAAGGAAGTGCATACATCTGGAGTTCATTTGCAGTGGCTGGAGGCCCTGGTGTACCCACTCTCTGTCTCCTTCTCTCTGCCTCTTTCTCTGTCTGTCATTTTCAAATAAATAAATAAAAATAAACAAAAAATTTAAAAAAAAAAGAAAGTAAGGAGGACTTGAGAACAGGGAAAGACCACCCATGCTCCTGGATAGGTTGAATTAGTATTGTGAAAACGATAATTCTACCAAAAGCAACATACAGATTTAATGCAATACTAATAAAAATACTAGCATCATTTTTCATGGATCTCAGAATTCATACAGAATGGCACAAGACCTCAGATATCCAAACATATCCTCAGTAAAAAAAAAAAAAAGAAAGAAAATCACCTCTGGTGGTATCACCATACCTTATAAAAAAACTATATTATAAATCCATAGTGACAAAAACAGCATGGTACTGGACTAAAAACAGAAACATAGACCAAAGGAACAGAATTGAAGACCCAGACTTTAAGGCAAGCAAGTACAGCTGCTTGGTCTTTGACAACAGTGCCAATAATGTAAACTAGAGAAAATACAGCATCTCCAACAAACGGTGTTGGAAAAATGGGGTGACCATATGTAAAAAATGAAACTAGACCCACTCATTTCACCATGCCCAAAAATCAAGTTCAAATGGATTAAAGACCTCAACCAAAGACCTGAAATTCTTCAACTATTGGAAGGAAAAATAGGAGGCACTCTCAATGACATAGGACTGGGAAAAGACTTATTGAACAAAACCCCAGTAACCAAGGAAATTAAACAAGCACTCAACCAATGGGATCTCATGAAGCTAAAAAGCTCTTGCACAGGCAAAGATACCATAAACAAAGCCAATAGATTACCCACTGAATGGGAAAAAAATTCTTGCCAGCTATTCCACTGACAGAAACTTAATATCTAGAATCTACAAAGAATTCAAAAAACTAAATGATAAAAAAAATCAAACAACCCACTCCTAAAGTGGGGCAGAGAACTAAATAGGGAGTTCTCAGAGGAAGAATTACAAAGGGTTAACATACACTTAAGAAATTGTTCAACATCCATGACCATTAGAGAAATGCAAATTAAAACACCTATGATATTCTACCTTACCTTACCTTACCCCAGTAGGGATTAGCAAACATCAAAAAACAAAATGAGAACACATGTTGGAGAGGCTGTGGTGAAATAGGAACCCTCATTCACTGTTGGTAGGAGTATAAGATGGTAGAACCACTATGGAAATCGACATGGAGACTCCTGAAAAGGATGAATATAGAGTTACCAATAGACCCTATTATTCCCACACTGAACATTTATTCTAAAAGGTCCACATCTCTGTTCAGAGATATTTGCCTCAACCATGTTTATAGTTGCTCAACACTGGAATCAACCCAGGTGTCTATCATTGGATGAATGGATAACCAAGCTGTGGTATATTTACATGATGGAATTGTACCCAGCAGTAAGTAAAAATAAAACATTGAAATCTGTAGAAAAATGTTTGAACTTGCTAAGTGAACTCACACAATCACAGAAATACAACTACTGCATGATCTCACTCATCTGCATTTCTTAACTTGGATCAGTCCAAGTTGCTGACATAACTGAATAGTACCTTGAGGCTTGGATAATGGGGAGGGTAGGGCTTGGGGAAGGGAAAATGGGGGTGTGCAAAACTGAACCCAAATTGAACTTGTACCATAGAATCCTATATCCTGGAAGTCAGACTAAAAGGTGGAACTCGCAAGTGGACCTTAGGGGGAATCATTTGAATCAAAGGGCCCTGGAGCAGGTGAGATGAAACCTAACCTCAAATTTCTCTTGTTTTTCTTTCTTCTCTGCCTTTTTCTTTTTTTTTTCTTTTTCCTTGGCACTGGTCTACACAAACAATGAGCTGTTGATCAGAGAGATTAACTAGATCTCCAAAACAAACAAGACAGACTTCTGTCACAGTACTTGATTACCCACCAGAGGTTAATGGTAAGACCCTACTTCTGAACACTATTTGCATGGACCATGGAGAGACCTGGTTGGAATGTAGAGGAGACCTAATCCCCAAACAATTAGCCCATCTAGTGCTGAAAGGTGATATATGAGCTACATGGGAAAAGTGGCCAACATCTGTCCAAGCAACTCGTAGTCTAAGCCACTCAGAAGCAAACAACTTGATGTGATGCTCATACAAGTACAATAGTGGCACACAGCCATGGTGGGTAACCAGCTGCTCTTGAATTGGCTAACACATCCACTCAGTGGAAAGGAAACCATATCTGGAACTGGTAAACAAGTCAGGATCATATCCAGATAATGATTCTTCTTTTCACTGTCAAGCTCACGCTAACCTTATTCTATAAGAGAGTCTACACCCTTTTAATTCTACCTAAATGAAAAGTGGCTATTCTATTTAACCAGTGCTGACTTCATTCTTCATTGGAGAATTTGCTTTTCTTTTTCAGATGGGAGCTGAAACTGAGGAGATAAAAAACCCAGTACACTCCACCCTGGCCCCAGCTGAAACCACAGAGGAATTGGGGAAATGAGCAAGAGTGCTGCTTTCTTAGTGGATTGGATATCAGCACAAGGGTGATAGAGATAGATACTAAGAACACTCAACACCTACCAACCCAGAGATCCAAAGGCTCCTAAGAGCCCATCACCGAAGTAGACTTAAAATACTCCTAACATGGCTCATGGAATTTTGTGGGAGAGGGAGTGGAAAGATTATTAGAGCCACAAGTTGGAACATTTTTCACAGAGACATTGGATCCCTCAACTATAACACATGTCCCACAATCCCCATGGGGTTGACCTGCATCTCCAATGAGGAAGGCCTTTTCAGAAAAGAGGCAGGGAAGAGGGAAATAATTGTACCAACATGTGTTGTTTACATACAAAATATGTCCATATATAATAAAAATAAATAAATAAATAAATTTTAAAACTAAGAGGAATATCACCTTGATAACCTAGACTGGCCTTGAACTCATTATTATACCCTAGGCTGGCCTTGAGCTCATGGCAGTTCTTCTGCCTAAGCCTTCAGAATGCTAAAATTACAGGTGTGTGCCACACTGCCTGGCTGAGACCACCTCCCATCTCTCAAGAAATCATAAGGGACAGAAAAATGGACTTGATGAAACTTAAGCTTCTCTTTCACAGGTTTTACCTCAATGACCAGAATGTATATTCTTGGAACATTGTAGATAGATGGTCTCTTTTGTCACCATTCAACTCTGTCTTTGTGGGACAGACAATAACATTAATTTGTCAATAAAGAGCCCTTGACTTTATGTGCAAGAATCTTGTAGAAGAGGGGCCAGAAAGATAGTAAGAGCCACGGGTGGGAGGGAAAGTCCAGAGGCATTGCTTTCCCACCCCATTCTTTGTCTGCTGCTCTCATAACTCATAACCCACAACCCCATAGTGAATACCAGCAACCCCCTGAGGAGGATCCTCAGTGGATTGGGGGTAGGGAGGAGGGAAATGGTTGCATCTGTACATGTTGTGTCCATACAAGGTTTCTATTTATTATTTTTCTTTTTTTTTTAATTTTTATTTATTTATTTATTTGAGAGTGACAGACACAGAGCCTCTGCAAACGAACTCCAGACGCGTGTGCCCCCTTGTGCATCTGGCTAACGTGGGACTTGGGGAACCGAGCCTCGAACCGGGGTCCTTAGGCTTCACAGGCAAGCGTTTAACTGCTAAGTTAAGTTTAAGTTAAGTTTGTTTGCAGAGGCTGGAAGCCCTGGCGTGCCCATTCTCTCTCTCCCTCTATCTGTCTTTCTCTCTGTGTCTGTCGCTCTCAAATAAAGAAATTAAAAATTAAAAAAAAAAGAATGGCATTAGCATACACCATCAAGTATGTTCCTTGAGGTCCCAATATAAATAACAAGGTCACCATTTTCTCTCAAGCAACTCTAAAGGCTTAGAGATTAATAGGTAGTCTTTGGGAACACAGGCCTCTTTTTGAGGGAGGACAAATTCCATGGTACTCACTTGTTTATCTAAATCCACACTCTACAGATTCTAGTTAGTTCAGTTGTTTATACCCTACAGCTAAAGTGATGCGTCCTTTATGATCTCCTACTGTTCCCACCACAGAACAACATCTCATTGCTATAACACCATTTTAAGCTATGGACCTGCTTTGAACTCTCTACAGTAATCATGCTATCCTTTCTTAATCCCTTTGCCACAAGGACTTAAGAGAGCCTAATGTTCACGCAGAAATTACTCTCCTCATTGCCTAATAAACTCATAATTAATACCTCTCATTTCTTAGCTATTACTCAGAGAAGTAGTTTTTGATCATATAATTAAAGTTGGCTTTCCCACAAGGTACTTAGCTAGTTCAGAGAGATATCCTGTTTATTTTTGCTGCTCATTATGCTCCAGTACCTATCATAGTTTTTAGCACATAATAAATGTGAATTAATAAATGTGAATTGTGGTAAACACCATTTTATTCAGACTAATTTGCCTCAGTCTGTGGAGTTTGGTTTGATGAATAGCTTATTCTCCCTACTGCACCACCAGCACATATTTGCAGACCGCCTAAGTGCAATGTTTTGTGTAAATACAAATTTGAGGTATGTAAAACATCACCAATGAGAGAGGTAGGCAGAGCCACCAAGTTATATAATTGAAAATCCCAAAGTGGCCTCCTCCATTATAAATGAGATTGATGTCAATCTTTTCCTCTGCCAGATAATGCTAACTATAAACTCTCTGAGAAGTTTCGTTTTGGTACCTGGAAATGGACAGATATTATTACCTTTAACTCTGTTTCAAGTTTGTTTTCCATTCAGGACTGTAGAGCTAGTGAGGCACAAGTAAATACTAAAGCTGCCAACAGGAACCCACCAGAGATTTGGGTAATGAGTTGTGCTGATCACAACATTCTCTCATCATTTGCTTGCATACACCCTGGTGTGTCATCACAGAACACACGTGCAGAGATGGAGAAACCGGGGCCTGGTTGAGCATTCCCTTCTTTCCAACACAGATGTTTGGCGGCACTCAGGAGGCAGGGCGGCTCGCTAATACTGTGCCACATTTATGTTTGTACTTATCTCAAATATATCTAGCTGGTTTGAGGCCATGAATTTTTTACTCATAATTACAATTACAGCTCTGGGTGGTATTATGGATGGGTTGCTATGTTTCTAAAAAGGTAGGAAATTGTGCTTGTGGGGATTGGTGGGTGGATCTAATGATTCTAGAAGCAACAGTGTGCACCATAAAGAACCCAAATCAATATTTTTATGATAGAAGTTGACGTGTTTGTTGCTACTTTCAAAAGAACAAGGGAAATAGCCAAAATTAGAATAAGCAGCTAAAATTGGCATGAAAGTTGGAAGCACTAAATGCACAGGTTTCGCCTAACCAGGACGGAAAGTAGACTAAGAAACTAGAAGAGAAGCTTATCTTGTGGGAGAAAACTTGCTGAGTGTTAGACCTCCACATTCTGTGAAACACACAACTGTGAACTCATCACTTGTATTTACAGTGCCAATACTTGACATCTCTTACAAGGAGGAATGGATACCACATGAAGTTAAAATAAACAAATATCATACAGTTTAGGTATGTGGACACTGGGGCGGTAAAACACTTTTAGATAGGTATGATTTCAAAATGGCCCAAATGGCCGGGCTTGGTGAGGCACACCTTTAATCCCAGCACTCTGGAGGCAGAGGTAAGAGGATCACACAAGTTCGAATCCTCTCTGAGACTTCATAGTGAATTCCACGTCAGCCTGGGCTAGAAAGAGATTCTACCTTGAAAAAAATGGCTTAAATTCATCCCTTAAATGCTGAATGACACTAAGCTATGACAGGTGACTATTGTATGCTAGATCCTACTTAAAGACATTCTCTATTTCTTCATTTTTGTGGTAGAAAACAATATACCATCAAAATGTAAAGATGTCCAAGAACACCAAGGTCATAAAGAATGATAATTTAAGATACCAAAATTGATTTGCTCTAGCATTCCTCATAGAAGTCTGCCTAAGATTTTATCTGTTCAATTGCCCTATTTCCACACAAAAGCATATGTATTAAGCCCAAAAGTATGTCTGGTATATTCTAAGCACATAATATTTATTGAATCAATAAATACAAGAAAAAATCCACCACACCCAACTAACTTACATTTTAATGTGTTCTACATTATAAATTGATGATTTGCAATTGTTCACAAGTGCTGTGTTCCAAAGAGTTAAGAAATGCAGCATTGCCAAGAAGATTGAAATCTAAACAGAAAGATCTGAAGGAACGCTGAAGAATGGACCAGTCAGAAACAAAGATGAGCTAGATGAACACAATTTTTATTATTTGTTTACTCATTTGAGAGGGAGACACAGAAAATGAGAATGAGTGTGCCAAGGCCTCTAGTCACTGCAAACAAACTCCAGACTCATATGCCACCTTGTGAATTTATTTAACTTTATGCAGGAACTGTGGGATTGAATCTGTATCCTTAGACTTTGCAGGCAAATGTCTTAACCACCGAGCCATGTCTCCAGCCCTGATAAACACAATTCTATAAAAAATAATTTCCCCACAAAAGAAAAGTCTTCCCAAAGAATGATAGCTGCCAAAATTTCTAAGGCTGGGATACTTGTGCTCCTGATTATGCAGCCTCCAAGTTTTCCCACTAAAGTTTTCAAATGTTTTCTTTCTTATTTCTGGAGTCCACTGTGAATCAGTTTGTAGATGAAGGGGTAAAAGGAATGATATCAGTAATCTATCAGCTACATTAGAAACCGTGGTGATTCTCAACATAGGCATCAGTCTGAGGGTTCCAGGAAATTAGTTTTCAAAGGCAACTGCCTAACCAGTGACCACATGACTTCTTAATCTCCAGCAATCAACTGCAGTGCATCCAGAGCAGCTTTTCATTGCTTTCTTATTGATCAGAATTTTATTAACCCATTCTTTAATGCACTCAGACGTTGTTTTCTCCATATTTGCATCATCTAACAATGCCCCTCACTTACCTCTGTTGACACATTTGAGTCCAAAAGTATTCTGTTTTATAACAAAAATAAGTGAAAATCAAGGGACTCTCTTTCATCTTTTAAACTGTCATTCTATCATAACTTGAATATTGATTTCAAAGGAGGTTTAACATTCCCTAGGTGAGAGTGTCAAATTTGTTGACAGAGAGCGCTCTACTTAATTGAATATGATGTCTGCATGGGATATGATGGAGAATGTCAGTGATGGATAAGTTTTCTCTCCCACGGTGTGTGCAGTAGAGGGAAATGATATTCAATTGTGTGCTGACCAAACTCGATGTGCCTTGTCTTATTACTTCAGTATTTTTTCTCTTAAAGACCTGGGAGCAATACATTTATTCATTCAAGAGATGATTATGCATTAAAAAAACCCTGAAGCATGAAACATCAGATGGGGCTAGTCATAAATGATTTGCCACATGAGTAGTAATTTTAATTTGGTCACTAAAGTTGCAGTGTAGTTTTACTCATCTGTAATATGGGAGTAATGAGCATCCTTTCTGTCATTAACTACTTCTCAGCAGTGTTGTAAAGATTAATTTACAGTCATATATGGCTTTGCAAATGAAAAGTGCAAGGTAAATGTTAGTTTGTAAAGTATAGCCCTTGCTTCCCAGAGTTGGCTTTGTCTCTGATTAACATTTAAAATGCTGCATTAGGAATTAAATGTTGCTTGGACAATGCCAAAGAAATTATTTTAGTTTGTTTAAAGAGAAAGTGAAAATTCTCAATACATTAACAAACATAAAACAAGCTGATTATTTCCATTACCTTAACAAATATATTGTCTAAATCGCTTCTTGTTTCATTTGTAGGCTCCAAATAGGAAGAAAAGACCCACTGGCTTTAAGACTAACGACTTGCATTGTATTGCACCATAACTTATACAAATTAGCCAGAAACCATTTCATCTGATAATGCATGCAAAAATATCCTAAGGTATATATTCCCAGGCTTTTCATTTGGTTTGGACACACATTTAATAGATTGGTTCTCTAAGGTCTCTGGCTCTTTCATATCCACCAAAATAATCATCCATAGATTCAAATAAATATGAATAAAAGCAGGAAATACTTTTTACCCTGTTTAAGTATTAAGGTCCTTACTGTTAAGTAACAGACCAGTCATTAAGCAGTGACATCCATGCTGCCCGCTCTCCAACTCCTTCCACCAGTGAGATAATACCAGTTACATTTTCTGTCCTCTTTGCCAATCTCAAGCATGTGAGTGATGCTATTTTTTTTCCATACTTTTCTTATACTGTCTGTTCATATGTTTTACTCTTTAGCCTGTCTTTTCTAGATCCTGCTCAAATGACTGAATTTTAAACTATAATGGCATTTAAAGTGCATCCCCATGACACCAAGAGCTGACTCAGTATTCAATTTATGTGACCCAAATTCCCAAACTGAGCATGAAAATAGTGATTTTACATTCTTTGCCTTCTCCCCCCATTGAATCAGTTCCTTCTCTGTCCTATGAATGGATGGAGATACATTAATACAGTACGACTTGTCACACCAGTGTCTTATGAAGAACTTATCAAAATGTCATTGAGAGTTTCTAACCATTAATTTCTTGAACAAAATGTTAAGGAGTATGCATCGCAAACCAAGCCCCTAGAGATGCTGAGCAGATGTTCAATCCCTGTTTTTAGTCCCTCGTGGCTTGGCAGGAGAGGGATGTCTTAATGAAATGAGCACCGTGTGACAACACTCAAGACTGTGCCGTCTCAGAAGCCTTTCCTGAAAAAAGTAATAGAGTTTAAATCTGAATATTAGAGAAGAGGAAAATGAGGGAAAAATGATAAGAAGAAAATTGTGAATGGAGAAGATATTTAAGATAGAGAAAAATGTCAGTTCTCTTTTCCCCAAATCTGATCAGTCCCCAACTCATAGACCTGGAACCCAGTTAAATGTCACACATGCCCACCATTCTCAACTCTTATTGCCACCTCTTTTCCTACTGTTTTATGTTGCCATTTTAATATGCAAGTCATATTAATGTCTTCCCTTTCAAAATTCCCAAGTCTGCATTCACATCTTTATACCACCTAAAAATTTTATACTACTTTCTTCACTAACTTTCATAGTAAAAACTTTGATAGCTTTTCAAATCTTCAATCTTCTCCAGGTTTGTGATTTTTTTTCTATGTTAATGATAAAAAGATTCTTATGAGAATAATTGAAGGAATTTGAATGCCTTTTTTTTTCTTTCCTTTGAAATAATATATAGGAAAGTCCTCAATTTTTCTGTTTGAGTATTTTATGCATTTATTTGACAGAGAGAGAATGTGGATGTTCCAGGGCCTCCAGCCACTGCAAACGAACTCCAGACACATGTGCCACTTTGTGTATCTGGTTTTATGTGTGTCCTGAGGAATCAAACCCTGACATGAAGCATTGTAAGTAAGCTCCTTTAATCACAGAGCCTTCTCTTCAGCCCTTTCCCTTTATTTTAAGTGGAGAGAACATGACTTATATATTGGGAAAGTTTATTTATCTCAATAAAATGTACACTCATCTCATTTTCCATCTACCTCGAAGTTTATACAATATTAGTTGTGATTTAGAAAATGCTCACAAATGTTTTCTAAACACTACGGTTTGATTTTATAAAGAAATTGAGAAAATTCTTGCCATACCAAAATGGTTTAAACTCCATTTAATATATTATTGGTAAGATATACCTAAGGAAAAAAATCTAAAATTCATGTATGTATTTAGCTGGGTCCAAAAAAGTGGGCAAGGTTTTTCATTTAAAAACTATAATTCTCTTCTTCCCAGTATTTTTATTGGTATGCTAATATACTGCCACAGATTTAGTAAAGTTATGTGTGTTCTTTCTTTCTTCAGAGGAGACATGAGAAAATGAAATGCAACATTTATTTCTTCTCAGTGTTTTTCAAAACATTGGAATCAATAGTATCATGAAATACATGAAAAAACAAATAATTAGAAAGTGGCGCTTACATGCTCCAAATTGCCTATATATTCTCACTTTCCTTTCCAATAATCTAGTAAATTTTTGATATTTCTATTTTACAAGAGAAAAATAAAATTTTAGAAAGGTAAAAAAAAGAATTCTGGGATGTTTGTTATTATTTGAAGAATTATGACTAGAATGGGCATCTGACCTAATGCTAACTTGCCCCAGCACTGTTGAGCACTGCCTGTCCTCGGCATTAGTAGCCAAACAATCAATTGCCTTTGCTTACTTCTTTATTTCACATGCGAATTCCCACATCTCGTCCTTTTAGTCAATACCTGTACAAGTCCAGTTCTAGCAAGTTTTCTACTACCATCAGGTTTTCCAATCCATTTACCTCTGTTCAATGCCTGTAATATTCTTTCTTCTCTCCATACTTCATTGAGTTTTATAACTATTATAATCAGCATAGCAGAAAGAGCAAAGCATCCACTGAAATGAATTCTAGCCTTTTATATTGATAAATAGCAGTTATCCAGCCAAATATTATACTACTTAGGAATGCTTGAAGTAAGTGTGGTCAGACCTGCGCTATGCCAGAATTCTTTCAAAAATTGTTCTCCCTTTTCTGACCTGTCTTTTCTCTTCTACTAATTTAAAGGGGGAATGAAGAATCAAAAGTTTCTGCATCATCTAATGAAGAAGAACCATGCACCAGTTTGATAATATGTGAGAAGAAATTTTATTTTGTGTTGAGCCCTTACAATAAGAGTCCATGTTCATGTTTTTACAGCAGTTTAGACAATTAATACAGGTTTCAAGTATGTGTGCATTTCCCCCTCACTCATGTCGACGTAGCTGGATCAAAGTATTTCCGTTCTTTCTTCTTACTGAAATGGAGGCCCTGGGTAGATGTCAAGATTTAAATGAAACCAAAAGGAATCATGTTACTTACATGATTGCATCGGACGCTCAATGAGTTCTCAGTCTCAGAGCTGCCCCCATACTACTGCTTTTCCGTGGTCAGCACTCTCCTTGTTACAGGCATGATTGGCCTATATTTGCTCTGTTCTAAACTCTCAACATCCACTTCCTATCTACTTTCACCTGATATCACTGGTTCTTACCTCAGTGAGAAAATGAGGCCAGAAGCAAGGAATCTGCCTATCCCCCAATGCAACAGTCTAGTTCATCTGCACCAAAATTTCTCTCTCTTCCTTTTGGGTAGAATTTTTTTCCCTGCCCTAAGCCCACAAGCCAAACCATCCTCTGTGGAGGTCATTCCTTCAGGTTCTTCTGTTCTCAACTACCAAATTAGTCATATATACATATGCACACATATATACATATAAGTGTGTACAATTGTATATTTAACCCAATTTAGTCTTAAGTTTACTTAGTAAATACATGTACCCAAATAATGCCACATATTAAAAATTAACTATTTTGTCAACACCAACAGTAGCCAAATCCAACAATATTTACAATACCTTCAGGTTTTTCCAACACAGTCACTTGTCCTCAATACCCATAATATTCCTTCTTCTCTCAAAACTTCTTAAAGGTAAAAGTATGTCTTGCTTACAAGTCTCCCCAGTTCTGTTATTGCTCATAGCTTTAGACATTTTTGATTAAGCTTCCTATTATTTTTCATATGCGGAGTCCTGCTTGTGGAGGAGGCGTGACATTGGAAGTAGAAATGGAGCCTGGCCTGACTAGTGTCCAGAGACAGCTTCAGCTCCGGCTGCTTGTGCTCACTGGTGCTCGCTTTCCTCTTTCCGGTGAGAATGTGTGATATATAGCCAGTGAGCTACCTTCTTCTGTCATGAGCTTCCCCTGGAACCTGTAAGCCAAAAATAACCCCTTCCTCTCCATAAACTGTTTCTGATAACATTTTGATCCCAGGAAGGAGAAGATTAACTGTGTCACCTTCCATTTTAATCGTATTTTTTTTCTTCAATCAACACTAGGATAATTTTAACTCCAATTTCTAGAGCTACTGCTATGAAAAAACATACCAACACCTTTCACTTTGGCCAACTCAGAGGCAAACTTTCATCCACTTCTGCTTTAATCTGCCACCTATACTCAATTTCTGTGTCATTTTTAAAATAATTCCATCACTTAATTTTACTACTCACTTTTTTTTCTTTATCTCATATCTGTTCTTTCTTATCTTCCTAATCTGTATCATTTTTATTTTAGAACCTAAGCATTAGAGTATGTCAGGGATTTGCAGATATCTTCTTTGTACTATAATCTTAAGTAATCTTATCTAGTCATATGACTTAAATCATTAATTTAATACTAAAAATACTCAAATATGTGTCTCCAGCTTAGTTTTGTCTCCTGGGCTCATGATTTCTTGGGTTCTTCTTGGAAGTGTGTAATATTAGAAACAATAAATTTCAAATTTAGCATATGAGACATATAGTTCAATCTTTATTATAACCTCTTTCATTACTGGTCTTCCTCTTCTCAGGATAAGATTATATGTATATACATGTATTTGTCTAAGCACAATGTTTCTCTCTATTTACTTGCCTATTTTGTTAAATAAAATCTTCATGATACGTTATTAAATTCTGCCAGCCTTACCCCCACTGCTATTGCCCTTTGCCAAAGCAATATCATCTCTTCCTTCGGTTGTGAAGGAAGCTTTCTTACAAGTCTCCCCAATTCTGTTATTGCTCCAATTATTACACTAGTAATGTTGTTAACTCATAGATTAGAAAATTATCTTTCCTTGCTAAAAACTCAGTATTAATAACAATGTTCCCTTCATCCTTATTTTTTATCATTTTGCTCTATCATTATTTGATAAGCCTGTTGACAGGAAGAATATGTTATATCCTTTTGATTCTTATAATTTCAACCTATAGGACAATATCTAACACAGGAGAGACATTAAATAAATATCTACTGAGTGAATACACAGCTCTCCCAAACATATTATGGACATATTAGAAATAATATTATTAGTCACATATGAAAACTCATGAGTTTATCAAGGGATATCTGTCAAAAGCCATTCCAGCTACTGTCTCTTTCTAAGTTTAAATATAATATACAATCCTTTGAGGAAAGAAAATTCTGCCATAGTTCTCTTGAAGCTTTTGATATAAATATCTCTCCTCCAGACTTATGGATCTCTTGAGTTCCCACTAGTTCCAACTGGTATAATTGCCTTCGCAGAGCTTCATAGTCACCAAAGATCTATTTTTGACATCAATTAGTAGACAGGATGAGTGATGATTCTGCAGTTAGTGTAAAAGTTCTGAGTAAACACTTAATGCATTATAAGTCATCAGGGAGGATGTAGGTGAATGATGGATATACTGCAAATGCCTGACAAACTACTCCCTGACAAGCTACTAAAACAGAGTCAGAATAAGCCCTAAGCATCTATGAGGTAATTATGTAAACCAAGAAGTAAGACAAAAGAAAATAAATCTATGTAACCCTACTTTGTGCAGCAGTCATAGTTCTGTGAAATAAATTTAAGTGATCAAAAATCATGCATTCATTTTTTTTTCTCAATATCTACTATGAAGTCTCCGGGTGACTCCTATATAAAGATTAAGCTTATCTTTTCCAGTGTTCCATATTCTCTTCATTGACATTGACCCCAAAATCTTAAGCATTTATATAATGATAAAGATGTGTTAGGACATTTGGTGGTTAATATAATGGAAAAGCTGATGCAAGCTCTGAATAGTGGCTCTCAACCCAATTCCCTAAGGAGATTCCTTCCCAACACCTTCACACTGGTAAACAATGGCCCGAGTCTTGAAAGTAGCATTCAGATTTTAGCACTTTGAATGTGTGCTTGGCACTTGTTCTGCTGATTCTGTTCTTTTCCCTGAATCTCCTGAGGCTACAGAGAGTTCTGTCTCCTATAAGCATCACAAAGTCATACATGCTCTCTCCTCAAAAATCTTGCAGGAAAACATCCCTACAAAATGTCTGCAGGTGTTTCATCCTCATTGCTTTTCTGGCTCCAGAACCAGAAATTTTGGCAAATCATAGGGACAGAAACCTTTTCTCTAAAGTTGTTACTTTTGAGAGCATGAGCATTACTGCCTACCTCCTAGGGAGTGTGTACATCTGACCTTACCTTTAATCCCCAGGAACATGAAGTGTCCAACCAGGAAAGGCAAAGCACAGCTGCCTGTGCATGTTGTACAGGGACAAGGCTCGTGTCCTGGGTGAAGACAGACTTTTTAGGACTAACAGTATCTTTATTGACAAGTATGGACACATACAGGTAATCAGAAAGAGTGGGAGGTTTCAATTGTTTAATAGGCTTTACAAGAAATATCCTATGAGAAGGACATCAAAAAAATAAGTAGATCTGGCCGGGCGTGGTGGGGCACACCTTTAATCCCAGCACTTGGGAGGCAGAGGTAGGAGGATCACTGAGAGTTCAAGGCTACCCTGAGACGACATAGTGAATTCTAGGTCAGCCTGGATCAGAGTGAGACCTACCTGGAAAAAAAAAAAAATGTAGATTTTAAAATGTTAGGTCAAAGCTAGAAGAAGCTTACTTTGGAAGGTGAGATATCTCTTGTGATAGAGATGTGGAGACTTGGATGTAGCCATGTCTCTGCTCCCTAGCAAAGGAGAGTAACAGCCATGGTTTCTCTGTAATTACTGACAAACAAAAAAAGTGGTATACATGACTGACATATCATTTCACAGTGTTGCTCTGTAAGCTGGATTGTTGTCCAATGATCATTTGATGAAAGTGAGCAGAGATAATGAATGGCATGTTTCTATAAATAGACAAAGACATGGTCAAGGGCCACATTGAACAGAAAATGTAATTCAAGAGGGAAACATTGGGAAACTGACTAACCCTAAAGAGTGGAGACCAAAAAATATATATATTTTTTGAAGCAAAGATTTCTATCTGAGCACAGACTCAAACAGAAAGGTCAAGGCTTCAACAGCATAGATGCTGGAAGTCCAGCAGAAACATCTGTCTTGAAGAATGATAATATGATTCTTGCTGGCTGTGCTCAGTCTGTGAAAGCATCTGATCATGGCCATGTGGTAAAATGATTACAAAGGGCATGGTCTTCCACTGTCAGTGGTTGGGAGAGATGAGAAACAACCAGGAACTAGATCATTTTTCCTCTGCTTCTCTGCTGTCTGATTTAAGAACTGTCTGATGGTCCTATCAAAAGGAGGCTTTGGCTCTTTTCCACCTCCTCTGAAGGTGTCAAGTCCAGACACAAGAGAGGAAGTAAGGTATCACATGCCTCAACGTTGTAGAATGGTTAAAGTTGAAAATGCTTTAATTTAAATGCAATAGGAATTCTTTGAGGAACATTTGTAAAACAGGTATAATGCAGTAACCCTGCTGACAGACTTAGGCTAGAAGATGAGGACATCATGGTTGAAGCAGATTGGAGAGTAATGGTTATATTCTATGAGGACATGATGGAGAGAAGCCAGAATAACGGAAAGACTGTCCCACTCTTGGTCTGTGGAAATAAGGCAATGATTAGTATCAGGCTAACAAAATCTCAATTGTTTCTTTTAGGGTTGATCTCCTGGGTGTCCACACTGACCCAAAAGAGAGAGATTGGCAGAGTCAGACCATATTTCATGGCCAAAGACTAATAGTACAGTCTCAGGTTCTTCCTGCAATTCCAAAGGTATAGAAAATGATGACAAGTAAGGACCATGGCTGGTAGATTCCATTAAATGTCAATAACCTGCCTTTTAAAACTAGGTGTGGGCTGGAGAGATGGCTTAGCGGTTAAGCGCTTGCCTGTGAAGCCTAAGGACCCCGGTTCGAGGCTCGATTCCCCAGGTCCCACGTTAGCCAGATGCACAAGGGGGCGCACACGTCTGGAGTTCGTTTGCAGAGGCTGGAAGCCCTGGCGCACCCATTCTCTCTCTCTCTCCCTCTATCTGTCTTTCTCTCTGTGTCTGTCGCTCTCAAATAAATAAATAAAAATTAAAAAAAAAAAAAACTAGGTGTGCTGGGCATAGTAGTGCACAACTTTTTAAAATATCTTATTTTTATTTATTAATTTGAGAAAGAGAGAGAGGCAGAGAGAGAGAATGGGAATGTGAAGGCCTCCAGCCATTGCAAACGAACTCTAGATGCATGTGCCAACTTGTACATCTGGCTTATGTGGGTCCTGGGAAGTTGAACCTGGGTACCTTGGCTTTTCAGTCAAGTGCCTTAGCCACTATGCCATCTATCCAACCCAGAACATGCATTTTATACGAATGAGCTTCTGCCTATACATTGTCCCTCTTACAAGAACTCCTAGGAAAGTGTTCACCCTGTGTGATGTCCTGCTGTCAAACATTTTAGAAGCTGCTATTGCAAGTGGTTTGTTTATGCAGAATTTGGGAAGCAGTCAGATCCTTCTTATGTGGTACCTTCCAGATTTCTTCTTTACATATCTGGCTCATGATATTCCTTACTGCTGCAGGTTACAGGACACTTGTGTACCAAAGATGATATGTTACTGTATTATATATGTGAGAGCTGAAAGCTGAACTATATAAGCATATACTACTATTGAAATAATGGCTTATAACAGTGAATCATTGCTATTATACATATTATGGAAATGTATGCAATAAAAATAAAAAGATAAACTTATTAACTTTACCCTTTTGTCCCCCAAATATATTGTCTTTGACTTGAGTCCTTTCTGTTCTACCCTACTCTTTTTATATTCACTAAAAGAAAAACTAAAAAACAGTATGTGCCTCCTTTGAGAAGATAAATGCTACCCTAAAATAGATTAGGAAACTTGGAAAAGAATAACAAGGAAAATAAGCAACAGTAAGTATTGCATAGTAAATTCCTCTGAATTGTAATATTCCTTCTTAAAGGGAGGAGGGAGGCTCAGGAGACTCAGGAGATCAAGTCTGGAAGAGTTGGAATATAAAGGGTCACGGGATTCTCCCCACAGTCATAAGAGTTATAAATAACTGTTAGGGGCAAACTCTGACCAATGTTCTGTAGCAATTTCCTATTAATTGAAACATTCCCATGTAAAGGGAGAATGGAGGCTTAGGAGACTCAGGTGTTCAAATCTAGTAGCGCTAAAAGGTAAAATATCCTTCCCTAAGAATATAAAAAAGGGTAAGCAACTGGGCTGGAGAGATGGATTAGTGGTTAAGGTGCTTGCCTACAAAGCCTAGGAACCTATGTTCAACTCTGCAGATCCCATGTAAGCCAGACGCACAATTGTGAGGTAAGTACAAGGTCACACATGCCCACTAAGTGACACATGTGTCTGGAGTTCAATTGCAGTGGCTGAGGCCTAGCACTCCAATTCTCTCTTTTTCTGTCTGTCTCACTCTATCTAAAATAAAAAATAAATAATTAAATAAAAATAAATAAAAAAAGAGTAAACAACTGCTAGGGGAGGAGACCCTCACACCAGCTGAGATGCCTACAGGTTGTGCAATGAGCTCCACACATGCAGCTTCCTAGATTATGGAGCTAAAACATGCAGGTCTTCTGGGATGAAATTCTTTGGATGCATACCATTACCTCCAACACAGGAATTACATGATCATCTCTTTGTAAGGCAGAGAGATGGTAGGCCCTTTAATGAAAATGGGCTTTCCTACTAGCACCTGTAATATCAAACATAAGACTAGTTGCCAATGACTGAAACATGAAAATGAGTGTGGTCAGTCATTTACCCTGCCTATCATTTCTATACCTCATTGATATTAATAACAGCTTAGGATAGGAAAGTTTAATGAACAGCAGTGTCAATAACTTCTAGGTGTCCAAGAAAGAGAAATCAAATAAAAAGGACTTATTCTAAACAGTAGCATAATTTTAGATTCTAGACTCCTAAACAATCTCACTGTACCTCCCACCAACAGTCAGATGCATGTTCAGATGTGATGTTTTCCAATCTTTTACAAACTCTCCCACTATGTCACAGGGAGAGAAAGTTGAGGTGTATGGAAATAGAAAAAGTGATACTTTTTTAAATGAAAAAGCAAAGGGAAAATAGGAAGTTTGACTAATCTATAATATTCATAACTATCAGAAAAAAAATGTTTAAGGGAAAAGAAAGGCAAGGGGTATAATTTCTTTTTACAACTAACTCAGTTAGAAAAAAATAGCAAGGAGCACAAGAAATCCAAGAGAAAATTGCTCTGATTTTCATACTTAGACTTAAATTTAGCTTTTAAATTTTTCTTGCTCAAATAGTTTTGACATTTAAAGAAAAATAAAGAACTTTTACAAAGAAAAAGATGTCCTGTTGCATTTAAGGCACCCTGTGTGTTCAGTGAATGTCATAACACCATTAAGTCCCCTCTCCAGACATGCAATTTTATCCTCTTACTGCAGGCTTTTAATGCAGTGAGTGCTTCAGGGAACACAAGACAGAGCCTGGGGACCTGACAAAGATTGTTCAAGTCCTTAATGTCAGGCTTAAATGTTAATATTGTGTCATTAGGAAAATAATTTTCAATTAGTACACTATTTGTCCTCAGTTATCTTGCTTTTATAAGACCCATCTTCAGAAATTTCCATCTGTAAAATATATTCTTTTTAGTTACAAATGTGTTTAAAAATTAATACCTGAAAAATAACAGTTTATCATATTCCTTTCATTATATGACATAACCAAGTATGTTGCTAAGCAACAAGCCATGGCTTTTGGAAAACTGCACACTCTATTATAGATTACTTTAGAGACATTTTTCAAAACAGATAAAGTTATCTAAAAGCATCTTCTTAAAACCTATGCAGGATTCCTTTTAATCAACAAGTCCAAAAGGGAAGATAAAGTGTTCCTGTCATATAGGTCCTGCCATTTTCAACACTTTTTATTTAGCAAACAGTGGCAGATAGACAGACAGTAGGAAAGGTTAGCAAAGTGAGATATATCTTGGGTGACTGCCTACCAGTATCCCAACTGATAATGAAAGTGATCATTTTAAATTATTCATTTCATTCAATTTTCTTTCAAATATTTCAGTGGTAAAGAAAAACATAACCATTTAGAAACTTCTAGAGGACTAAATTTTTAGAAATAATATGTATAGAGGAAAGGACTGTCATTGAAACCAGAGCTCATTGGTTCTGCTATTTCATTTGTCATAGATACTCTTTCCCAATCACCTGAGTGCTAGGACAGCACACAAGCCTCCATACCCACCCACCATTCACTTGTGTGCTGGGGATTTGAACTCAGGTTTTCATGCTTGCAGAACAAACAAGCTATGGGCTGAGATGTCACCCCATTCCATATGTTACCATTTTTGAGTTAATGTTACACTGTTAAGTTTTATGTATAGGTAATTTGGGCTACTGGAAGTCTTGAGTGTCAGTCTGGCACATTTAGTTAGTTATTCTACTCTAACTTTGCCACAAGTTTTTGTTTCTTTGTTTTGTAAAGGATGCTGTTGTGAATGCCTTTACTCATGCATCATGGTATATATCATTATGCTTTCATTGTGGCATATTCCTTGAAGTGGATTTACTGAGTCCGAGAGGGCATGCATTACTTTAAGGCTAACTAGAACATATTCTCAAGTTTTGTTTTGTTTTGATAAACAAGAGTAAGAGGAAATAATTTTCTGAGAAACAAAACCCATCCAAAGTGTGGAAAAGGCACAGTGCAACTTCAGAGAATAACTATTACTGAACTGAACATTTAGTCAGTTTATGGGAAGGGACACTTTGCATTTTGTGGTTTTAGTGAAATCAAGTGACTTTGACCATACCTGTCATCGGACATTCATTTGTACGTTTTATGATAGCCTAGTAACACACTGGTGAGCTAAATAAGTGTTTCCCTCATTTCTATAAATTGCTTTATCAGATATCAAGCTTGAGAAAGGAATGCTGGGAATTCCAGTCCATCACCAAGACAGGGAACAGTATAGATAACCTGGGCATTCCCTACTGTGATTGTTGCGTGAAGGGCTGTGGGGAGGGTAGGCAGGATGGCTGCAGAGATCTAAGAAGGTGGCATCCATACTAATTCCAGAAATTAAATTAAAAATTGTGGGATTACCAGTGTGTGTCTTAAGAAAACTGGGGAAGAATGGGGCTGTTACAGTCAGGTTCACACTGTTGGCAGAAATCACCTGACCAAGAGCAGCTTGTGGGTGAAAACATCCAGGAGCCCGCCTCCAACAACACACCGCCTCCAGGAGGTGATAATTCCCAAATCTCCATCAGCTGGGAACCTAGCACTCAGAACACCTAAGGTTAGGGGACACCTGAATCAAACCACCACAGTAGCTGAAACGTAAACATTTGGTGTCAGAAGTGGTGTAAGTTTCCTCTTTCTTTCTCCCATGGCAGAATTTCTCCAAAATCGTTTCCCCAAAATATGTTCTGACTTTGGATTCTTTTTTTTCTCTTTAAATTTTAGTATTCTGTATTTTATTGCAAATAAATGTTGATGTTATTTTGTTTCCCTCATTCTTTTAGTGAAAACATTTTATAACTACTCTTTTTCAACAGACTTGTCTGTAGTCTGTGCTTTCTAATCCTTTGAAGATGACATTAAGTGTGTGTAATTTATTCAAGTTTAATTTCTTTTTTGAGTGTTTGTTTATGTTCTCTCATGATCTAGAGTCTTGGTGTATAGCAAGGCCTGGATCTCTGTATCTTTCTGCCTCTGCCTGAGTATCAAGATCCCAGGAATGTGTCATCATGCCTGCCTCAGGTTTAATATCTATTCTATTTGTTTTGAATTATCACAGCAGCTCAAATTTGATGTCTATGTCATTTGTTTTTGAACCATGAATTTAATAAATATGCTGACTGCTTTGCATCTTACAAGTGTGTCCTTGATGAGTATTAAAAAAAACACATGTTCTGATTATTGACCAGGCCAAACCTAAGAGAGAAAAAAATATACAAATGAACACTTTATATGCAAGCATTAAGAAAGCATTTAAGAGCTGAAAGATGTCTTAGTGGTTAAGGCAAGAGTGAAACCTAAGGGCCCTTGTTTGACTCTCCAGGTCCCACATAAACCAGATGCCCAAGATGACCCAGCATCTGGAGTTCTATTGCAGTGGCTGGAGATCCTGGCATGCTCATTCTGTCCCTCCCTTTCTCTCTTTCATAAAAAAGAAAAAGGAAAAAAAGCATATAAATTACTCTTGGTTATTTAAGTTGATAAGTTTGTAAATGCTCACATAAACAGGAAATAAAACTTTGTAATCATTTCTTGGAAACTTGAGGTTTTCCTAATAAAGAACAGAAATAATGTGAGTAAAGCTTTAAAGACTGAAGTAATCATCAGATCATTACAGAACTTCATGCTCAGTTATTCATAACCTGTTTAACATTATTTGAAAACCATAATTCCATAAATTCAATCTTTCCTATACAATGACTTTTAGAATTTACATAAACTAATCTGCTGGAGAATCCCAATTTTATTTATTTATTTTATTTTTAGACAATCCCAACTGATTGGCCTTTCCTTATGAGAGGGAGAGAAAGTGAGAGAAAGAATTGGTACTCCAGGATCTACAGCCACTCCAGTCAAATTCCAGATGTGTGCACTCCCATGTGGGCATGTACAACCTTACATGCTTACATCACTGTACGTATGGCTTACATGGAACCTGGAAAGAAGACCATGAGTCCTTAGGCTTCAGAGGTAAGCGCCTTAACCTCTAAGCCATCTCTCCTGACCAAGAATCCCACTTTTTAAAGGAAAATGCACTTTGATTGTGTTCAAGTCTTTGACCAGATAAGGGACATATGTATTATGTAAGTCTATCAACTATATATAATGGACACTAATTTAGATGTTGGCCACAGCAAAAGCATACTTCAAGCTGACACAATATTAGTTATACTAGTGGCATATGTAGAAAACTATTTCTTGTTTGTTTTACAAAGTAGGGTCTCATTCTAGCCCAGGCTGACCTGTCACTCACTCTGTAGTTCCAATGTGATCCTCCTACCTCCGCTTACTGCGTGCTGGGATTAAAAGTGTACACTACCACCCTTGGCTGGAAAACTATTTTGAGTCTAAAGACTTTGTTTGATTCAAACTTTTGATTCTATGACATATTGAACCAGCATAGAGAAGTAGGTACAATTATGGAGACATAAGAAAAGAGACAAGCTCTCATGTAGGAATTTTTTTTTTTTTTTTTTTTTTTTTTGGTTTTGTTGTTGTTGTTGTTGTTTTGAGGCAAGGTCTCACTCTAGCCCAGGCTGACCTGGAATTCACTATGGAGTCTCAGGGTGGCCTCGAACTCACAGCGATCCACCTACCTCTGCCTCCCGAGTGCTGAGATTAAAGGCGTGCGCCACCATGCCCGGCTTCATGCAGGAATTTAATTAAGACCTATTGCAAACAGAGAACAGAGACCCCCAGCACAACTGACAACTGCTGAAGACCGTCTTTCTGCCCAGCTGTAGCCCTGCAATTTTCTAGAAATCTTACCTGAGCCCCCATTTGCAGGGAAAGAACATATACCAAGCCCCTGTGAAATCCTAGTGGCTTCAAGTTTTACTTTATCAGATTTCAACCCCATCCAAGGCAACACCCAATCCATCCCATAATCTCACTAGAGAGAAATAGAAAGAAAGATGTTTTAGCAATCTCTTGAGTTGTAACTCAAGATCCATCAAAATATTATACATGGCTAATGAATGTCATCATGACTCTCCCTTAATTCCCAGACCCACACTTGGGTATGTCCTATTCCTTCCCCATGTGACTTTCCCACAAAGAGTCCGTACCCACACTTGCACATGTCTGACTTTCTTCCTGAGTACCTATATTTCTCCTAATCCTCATGCTTAACTCCTACACTAAAATACACTTAACAAAATCTCTAACTCTGCTTCATAACAGCTAGTCCTGATTTTTTTTTCAGCATCAAAGATACATATACCAGTTTGGACTAAGCAAAGGGCCCTAAAAGATAAGAGTGACAGGGTCAAGATGTCTCTTTCTCCTCATCACTGACAAAGTGCATGGTCATGATCAACTTATTTAACCAACTTGAATGACCACCTCTTTGTTTGTAAAATGTGATGTATAACATGTACTGCTCAATCATGAGGGTGAAGTGGCATGACGTATTGAAGCAGGAACACATGAGTTAAACAAAGGAAATAAACAGGGTATTTTCTTTTATTCTTTCTTTTTGTCAATTCCCATTTATTTTTGGCTCTTGGGGCAATGTCATCCTCTCAATATGAAAAAAAAAGCAAGATAACACAAAATAGAAATCTGAAGTGTAGGATAGGACAAAATAAAGGGTAGGAAGTCAACGGCAATGGCAAAAAGATCTCTCAAAGAGGGAGGGCGTTGTTCACCTCTCCTCTGGGGAGTGACCCAGACATCTGTGTGGCAGCACACACCTTTCCACACATTAGGGGTATACCTTAAGTGGCCAGGGTTTTGGAGGCTCAAACCAAGGCCTCACCCCTATCCACTCAATAAGTCTTTGGCCAAGGAAAAGGAAGGAATTTGCTAGGGAAGGTTAGAATGGGCAGACTATCAAAGGCTCAGACAGCTGGGATGGAAAAAGATTACAAATTGAGATAATATGGTTAACACCTTTCTAGCAAGACATAAAGAATATATGCCAGATGATGTCTGAAGGACATTGGAAGAGAATTAGGATAGGGAAATATGAGATTAGTTCACTCTTTATAGGATTATGCAATATTCTCTAACATAATTAATTTTGTGTGGCTGAGTTAAGGAACTCTTAAATGAGCTTTACGATTAAGATCAATGATTTTTATAGAACTGGATTTGTGGTCACAACTACTACTAACTGACATGTATAATGAATCAGGAGTCATCTATTCTCTCTAATTCTTAATTTCTCATCTTTAAAAACCAAGAATAATTTGCTTGTATACTTCTCAGAGTGCATCTGGCTTTATGGGTACTGGGAAATCGAACCCTGGCCATTATGCTTAGCAAGCTAGAGCCTTCACCACTGAGCCATCTCTCCAGCCCACTACTTTTATTTCTAAGAGTTATGCTATGTAACTCTAAATGATGATAAAACCGAATATGTGCTATTGCTACTAGGCTTCAGCACCTCCTGAGAAATTTTACTTCAATCTGTATTTCAACCTCAAAGGCCAGCCTTTATCAAGACAAGTTTTCATGGGCTAAAGTGTTGGCTTAGCAGTTAAGGCACTTGCCAGCAAAGCCAAATGATCCTGGTTCGATTCCCCAGTACACACAAAAAGCCAGCTGCACAAGGTGGCACATACATCTGTAGTTCGTTTACAGTGCCTATAGGTCCTGGTATGCCCAATTTTTCTCTTTCCCTCTCTCTCTCTCTCTCAAATAAGTAATAAATAAAATATTTTAACAGAAGAAAAATTTTCATCAAATATTTTTCTGAAGTTTTACTAAAAGTCATAAAATCAAGTTAAAATAATGCTTTGTTTTATTTCCCATTAATAAGACATTAGCATTCTACTTATTTTAAATTTTCAATATGTGTTTTGATACATATGTGTGTTTGTAGAGATGGAGAATAATCTACATAAGAATAATAAAATCAGATATAATCATGTTAAATTACCATCTAACAAAACAAATACAAATATTTCAGCATGCAAAATTAAGCATAAATACACAATTAAAAAGAGAAAATGATTAATATATCAGAAGTGATATTTTAAGCCTTTACAAAAAGTTTGCATGGGGAATAAACAGTAGTCATAGACCTCTTATCTTCAGAAAACACATTTGTTAGGCTTAGAAACAAGATATAAATTATGTATACAATTGCTGCACTGAAAACATACAGCTGTTACTTGAAAATGCCATTACATTGTAAATACATTTTAGTTAACCCATGAGTTGATTATTTATCTCAAGGTTTTCTTTAGGGGACATTTGAAAGCCAATGTCATGAATAGAATTTAAATAGACAAAAAAATACATATACTACAGCACACAGTGTTTTTACATCTTATACAATTTGCAGGCAAAAATCACACATATAGAGAAAGAAAATGGTTAGGGAGGAGAAAGGAGAGAAGGAAGAAGGAGACTAAGATCTAATAGAATCATTTTAAAGCAAATCTCAAAGGTAGCCCTATACAAAAACAACCAAGTAGGAAGTGATGAATGATTTTCTTGTACTTTAAGTTAATGTACCAAACTGTTAAGGGCTAAATAATCTGATGTGTTGGGGCTAGAGAAAAAAAAAAAAATCTGGAAAAGGTAGATTGGAAAATTATTTGAAATTGATTTTAATAAATAAAACATGAAAAGATGAGGTATCAAATATCTGGAATCCTGGGTTAGTCTTTATTCCAATTTGTAGTAGACTTCTAGTTTCTTGACATTATAGTAAATCATTACACATTTTCTTACTTCCTTTTAATTCTTCTTCAAAGGTGATAAGCCTTTTGTTTCCTTTATGATTCAGGAAAATCCTTGCCAAAAGCCCAAGTATCATTTTTTGAAATGTAAACATGAAGCGCTAGCGCTCAGAGTTCCTGTGGGAGGATAGAAGCTTAATTTCGGGGAGAGGGCAGCTCCAAGGGCGTGAAGACTGGAGGTGTGTTTTTATTCCTCTGGATAAAATTGGCTCATGCCAATTTCCAAGGGAAGTCGGGATGAATTACATGTGACAAGTGACTATTAAATGCTTTTATTGGGGCTGGAGAGATGGTTTAGGGGTTAAAGGTGCTTGCCTGCAAAGCCAAAGGACCCAGGTTCAATTCCCCAAGACACACACAAAAATAAAATATTTTTTTTAAATATTCTTATTGTTAGAGTACTAGCAGTTGCTTATCTTAAAAGTAATGCAGAGGTGCGTGGGCGGTTGGAAGGGGAAGTCAAGGAGAGGAGCGGGGGAGCACGAGCGGGTCAGGGCAGCCACTGTCAAGCCTGGGATAGTGGAGCCGTCCACTCTGG
The DNA here is from genome assembly GCF_020740685.1 of Jaculus jaculus. NCBI lineage: Eukaryota > Metazoa > Chordata > Mammalia > Rodentia > Dipodidae > Jaculus > Jaculus jaculus. The sequence goes on along the minus strand of NC_059112.1, from coordinate 29,067,770 downwards.
AAGAGCTGCTAGTGGACGCGGTGACAGTGAGCTCTGCGGCGCTTAGGCTGCAGCCCATCACTGAAGAGCTCTGTGCCATAAGCCCAAAAAGCAGTTTATACTTTGCCGCTGGGAAGAGGAGGACTCAGGACCCAAGGGCGCACTGGGCTTCTCGAGGCAGATACAGCATCACTGCGCAGGGCCATGCACGGAATAGAGACCTGCATCGATTCTTCTTCGGGCGCTGCCGCCCACTGCCCTCAAAGTTGGGTGGGCGGGCGCAGGACGAGCTGGGCTAGGTGCGGCCTGACCTGGGGGAACTGCCCACGGTCTCCAAGTGAAAGAAACCGACCTTTACCAGACAATCCCATTCACTCCAGAGCAAGACCAGAGCCCAGCCCCGAGACAGAGGGGATCTGAAGCCTGCCAGATACAGCACCCGCATTTATTTATTTATTCATTTATTTGTTTATTTTTGGACCATGTAAAGACAAGTTCACAGCCCACACGCGTCACACACCCAGCAAACTGCTGAGAATGCCCAAGCGTTTTGTATCCACTGATAGTGTGTGTTTTCCTGGACCACAAACATTAACAGAAAGGTTACTTTATGTGAAACTCTGTACCTTTCCTGTCCATTAAAAATTTTAACAGAAAAAAAAAATTTCAATGCAGCTTACTTGACCATATAAAACAAGGAAATTTCTATTTTTTAATTCTGTCAGATTTTATTAAAATATTAGAATTTCAATTCCACAACAAGGAAATTTCTTTATTAATATTTTATTTATTTGCATATTTATCTATTTACTAGAGAGAGAGAGTAGCAGATAGAGAATGGGCATGCCAGGGCCTCCAGCCCCTGCAAATGAATTCCAGACGCATGTGCCACCTTAATCTTAACCAAACCTGGGTCCATAGGCTTTGCAGACAAGCACCTTAACTGCTAAGCCATCTCTCCAGCCCAGAGGAATTTCTTTCTGTCTTTGAAATCTTGAAGTGAATGCCCTGTGCTGCTCATCTCATTCTGGTGTAATAGACAATAACAAAAATGCACATTTAAAGTTACCACTTTTCGGTAAAACCTACTCTTTTCATTTTATTCTCTCACAATTTCTATTCCCAACTGCTGGTAAACCAGCTCTATACTTCATTCTTCAGAAACAGACTTTAATGCCTTTCCTCTCTCTCAGTCGCTGTCAATAAACCTTGGCTTCTCGTTGATTTTCTTTTGGCTATTTCACCACACCCTCCCTCCGAATAATCTGGTTAATTTGACAATTCTCTAAGCCCTTACCCTAAAAGTTGACTTTTTTACAGCACAAATTATGAAGTTCTACCATGTTGCAATTCCTTTATACCTGGGCCATGGTTTCCATGGCAAATCGGCCCTCGGAAGATAGAATTTCAAACACAGGCATTCATACACCCTCACTGTCCCACTACTCGCCTGTGAAGGTCCTCAGTGTTACCAATATCTACCTCTCAATAAAGAGACTGCCAGACTGAGCATAAGTTTATTTATATATTTACTTTTGAGGCTAGCCCAACAGACTGGCTGTTTGTTAATGTGACAGAGAAAGAGAGAGAGGGAGAATCTGTGCCCCAGGGTCCCCAGCCACTGTAACCAAACTCCAGACGCATGTGGCACCTTGTGTGCATGTGTGTCCTTGAGCACTTGCCTCACCTTGTGCTTCTGTCTTATGTGGAACCTGGAGAGTCAAACCTGGGTCCCTAGGATTCACAGGCAAGTGCCTTAACTACTAAGCCGTCTCTTTAGCCCACAACAGTTTATTTTTGATTTTGTAAGGTCGGTTGCAGCCCAGAAAAAAAAAAAAATGGTGGTTGTTTAGGCAAAGTTTGGTCATTTTTATAACCCTAAAGGCAACCCTTCCTCTCTTTTCCCAATGACTGAGTACTCCCTGAAAGGAATGTAATGGGTTTTAAGGGTTTTAGGAAAGTTGTTGGTTCCCAAACCCTAGGTTCATGTCTAAATTTAATCAAAGAATTGAATAAAATAAGACTGAAAAGGATAGTTATTAAATAATCATATTTAGCTAGGGAAATACAGAACCAACTTGGCTTGAGATCCCACTGTGGAGGGCTTAGGAAAACACATGGAGAGAACAGAAAAGGAAGATAAAAGAGCTCCTGCCACCTGGAAAGCAGAAAGGGGTAAAGAGCCCATGTGGAAAGTAAGGGCTGGGGCAGGGAGCTCTCCTGCTGAGCTGAGGAAAACTCACCAGCAGCTAGAGGTTCAGGAGCTGTCAGGCAGCACAGAGAGCATGCCCTCACCCACACACTTATTTATAACCTTATGGTGGTGGGCCCTACCTTCCAGCTCACGTGAGTCAAAGAGACAGCTGATTGGTTTGGGCTAGGGGCTGACTCAGAGAGAGGCTAGCCATGGCACCAATGTCTGGGGTTTAAACTTGAGCAACAACAATGTTAAGATTAGATTTAAATCATAGGAGAGACCTCCCTCCCAGGAGGGGCCCAGGTTGTTTGAGGAAAAACAGATGCAGGGAAGAAATAAGTAGTCAGATCATACTTCGATCTCTAGCAAAGTGAAGCGCTTCCTGCTTTTTTACTTGCATGGACCCAAGAACCCCTAACTGTCTGCTCCCTGTCAGGATCACATTATTTTCTGAAAGTAGCCTAGGACTTATTATGCTTTCATATGGCAATAAAAGACTGCTCCTGAGTCCACCCCCTCCTCAACATCCTACATCCCCTGTGTCTTAAGACCCTCAGGTGCATGAGCCTTATCACATCTGTTTTACAAACCCAGTGATTAATAGTTATCTATTTCTGTATTTAAGGCTCTGAGGCATATGAAGGGCTGTGGAAAGCAGATAGCAGCAGGAGGGCCAGTTTCTTTATCTATAACCAGGTTTGGGCTGATTTAGAGGTTCATAGCTTGAAAATGGATGTCTGTGTTTTATTTCTCACTGAGAGCTTTGAATTTTTATATGAAAACAATATCTAATAATTATTTTTATATTATTTTATGACAGTTTTATTTTTATAAATAACATTACTATTGTCAAAGCATCTTTATCATGTTTGCTATGTTACTAAAATTAAGAGATTAGTAAAATTTTCTAAGTCTTCTAAGATAAAGTTTAATCCACTTGTTTTTACTAATGTTCTAATATGAGAAAGTTTGTCACAGAAGTCCAAGTGACCAGTATAACAATTCTTTACTGTGAAAGTTTATGATTCTATAAACTGTGAACCAGATCAATAGTTGTTAACAGTAATGGTTATTATCTCATAACTATGTATGTGTTCATTGAATAAATAAAGAACGGATCTAAGTACAGAACACATCCATTCCTATGAAAGAGACTGCAAACTGAGTGTAGGCAATTCAACATTATTTGAGGCTTATAGAACACCAGACCACGTAGAAGACAATGTTGAAAGTGTGAGCATTGTAGTTTCCTCTAGTAACTCGGCTGCTACATCAAATGGGCAACACATATAATGGGAGATATCTAAAGCAGACCTTGAGCCACATCCCCATGAACTGGTCCCCATGCGGATAAAGTGGCAATACACAAAGAATACACTAGTGTGTGCACTTACTCGGGGTCCTGATCCCTGGGAAGGGTAAAGGTATGAAAAAATAGAGGAAAACCATAATCTTAGCTCCTTGCTTTCAGGGGGTAACAATTATTATTTATTTCTCACTACCCAATGTCTCTGGTCAGTATCACTACCCAAGCCTTTCTTACAAGAAAATGAAAGTTACTAACAAAAGTAGGAAGAAGAATTACATTTATAGTGCCATTAGGAAGTATTACTTCTATTAGAAAACATCTACTTTTATCTTTAAACTTGTGTCATTTGAAAACTGACATTCAAATTCTCTTGATAAAGGTGTATTGTATTTCATTTTGACAGTTGTAACATTAAGATTTCAAGAAATGTTTTTCAACTATTGATCAGGTTATAGTGGAAGAGAACTCAAATATATATATATATATATATATATATATATATATATATTTCCTACCTTTTTATAGATATCTTTTTTTCCCCTTTTGCTTTTAGTTTACTATAGCAATTCATGCTGAATTCTTTGAACATATAACTGGTTTTATTTTTTAAAGAAATTCCACTTCTTATATTGTCACACTAAACGTGCTACAGAATTTTAATAAAATATGAATATTTCATTTTAAGTCTTCTCTTTCACTGAAAATATATAAATACTTTAGAGTAAGTCATCAACTAATACAGTATTTCAAGTTTTCTGACAAAAGATCAAGACTGATGAATGCATTGTAAGGGGGAAACACAATGATCCAACAATAATAAGTTTTGTATCTTTTCTTGCTGTGTTAGTGTTTTTGAATAGTATTTATTTCATTTTGGTGAAAAGAAGAGTATTTCTTATCTGCTCCAATCACACAGCTATGGTGAAAAGCATACAGGGTATTAATTAGTATACATTTAAAAGCTAACACAGGCTATTGTTGTCCTAAAAAATCAAACTACTCTAGTTCTGAATACCATGAGGGAAGCTATAGAGACCACCTCTCAGCAAAGTATTAAGATGAGAATTATACTACTGAAGGACCCGTGATTTTGTTCCAGTACCAGAGAACTCAGTATTGAGCTGTGATCAATGCAAGTGAAACCACTGTTGTCTGATCATTTATGTAATATGAGTTCCCTACAGAATCTCTCTTACCCATGGGGAAAAAGCTGTATCAAAAATAAAAATATAGGGGGCTGGAGAGATGGCTTAGCGGTTAAGCGCTTGCCTGTGAAGCCTAAGGACCCCGGTTCGAGGCTCGGTTCCCCAGGTCCCACGTTAGCCACATGCACAAGGGGGCGCACGCGTCTGTGGAGTTCGTTTGCAGAGGCTGGAAGCCCTGGCGCGCCCATTCTCTCTCTCTCCCTCTACCTGTCTTTCTCTCTATGTCTGTCGCTCTCAAATAAATAAATAAAAAATTTAAAAAAAAAATATATATATATAGGGCTAGAGAGATGGCTTAGCGGTTACGTGCTTGCCTGTGAAGCCTAAGGACCCTAGTTTGAGGCTCAGTTCCCCAGGACCCACGTTAGCCAGATGCAAAAGGGGGCGCACTCATCTGGAGTTTGTAGTGGCTGGAGGCCCTGGCACACCCATTCTCCCTCTCTCTCTCTCTCTCTCTCTCTCTCTCTCTCTCTCTCTCTTTCTCTCTCAAATAAACAATAATTTTTTTAACTTAAAAAAATAAAAATATATTCCTCTTATTCCCATGAGAGACATCATTAATTCCCCAGTACTCACTCTTTTTTGAACCTAATATCAGAATTTTTTAAACAAATCACAACATGAAGTCATTGTCAATAAAAAAGAATTTACACACAAAATAAAGTCTATTAATCACCCTTGAGCTAGTGCTTCCTTTATTATATGTACACTTCAAGAGTGTCTCTCAGTGGGCAATGCCTTGTTATAGAATTTGCTTTCTTCATGAAAATTGGGATTTGTGTGGTTAAAATGGTTATTCATAGCTGATAGTAGAGAAAGATTACAAAACTAAAGATGGAAACAGTATCCATTAGTACCACAGTGTCTTTATCTATTCTAATCATCTAAGGAATTTATAGACATAATTTGCTAGCAAAAACAAACCATAGAGATGAGCAATAAAAAAGAGATGGCTTAGTACTTGAGACACTTTCCTGCAAAGCTTAACAACTGAGGTTCAATTCCCCAGTACACACACAAAACCAGATGCATGTGTCTAGAGCTCATTTGCAATGGCTGGAAGCCTTGGCATGTCTATTTTCTCTCTCTCCTACCCTCTCTCTTTCCTCACTGCTTGCAAATATGTAAACAATTTTTTTTTTAATGAGACTTATAGGTCCAAGTGTATCTTTTACTTTGAGAGAAGACTTCAGAGTACAGAGAGAAGCCCTGTGTACCCTAGAAAAAAGGGTAGAAGACTACGATTTATGGAAATAAATTGAAGGCCCTGAGTCAAGGGCTAAGTGAAGAGAAAAATAGGTCATGTTGCACCTTGAATAATATCAATTAAAAGAAAATGTTTCTCCTTTGGATATCTCATGGACAACTTATTTGGAAACATTTGAGTCCTATTATTTTGAGTCCCTAAAACAGATTCCCTGGATAATGATGTTTCAGTAACCTATGTGTGCATATTGATCCACTCCACACTATAGTAGCTCAAGCAACACAAGTTTTGTCTTTATGTTTTGTTGACTCGTAAATCAAGATTGGGTGAGGCTTTGCTGAATGACTATCTATTTCAGTTGGCATCAGTAGATTTAAACAGTTTCCTGGGAGGCTCTAGAGAGTATAATTCTGCTAGGAGAGCCAGATCACTGCGCCTACTTGAGCCCCTCTGTTTCTGTCCTTGCTATTTCAAGGTCTTTACTGGAGTGGTTGGACAACTGCATGCTAACTTTTACTTTCTTAAGTGTCTGACCCCATAAAACAATCCAAAGTATTCACCATGTTCTTCTGGTTCATGTACTCAGAGATATCCCAAATTCAAAAGGAAGGAACTGACACCCCACACTTCATTTAAAAAAAAAAAAAAACTCAAACAATATGGTTCCCAATTTAATGTTTATATATAGAGGATTCTTGGTGCTCTCTCCCCTTACCTCTTCATTGGCAAATTTCAATGTTCAGATAGTCATTTATTATTTTTTTTTCTTTAAGAAATCCATCAAGAAAAAAAGTTTAGTTAAAAATTCCACGTAAAATAAACAATATGCTATATTCTCTCTTGTTTCAAACTGTCATGCTCCTCACATTATTACTTCATAAATTTAGATGCAGATCCCAAGGAGACACCCCATCATACCTTAAAAGGGCCCTGGCTGAAACTAAGGAAAACTGGCGAAACAAGCAAGGGTGCTGTTTTCCTGATGAACCGGATACCAGCACAAGGGGGAAGGAGATCAACACAGAGAAAAATCAACTCCTACCAAATCAAAGAGCCAGAGCCTCAGAGGCCCCCAATACCTCATCACTGAAGCAGACCAAAAATGAACCCAACATGGCTCTGGGAAATTTTGCGGGAGAGGGGGTGGAAAAAATGTCAGAGCCACATGTTGGGTCATGATATGCAGAGACATTTATCGTACCAATAACTGTGGGCTAACTCCACAATGCATGACCCATATACCTCAACAAGGAGGGTCCAATGGGGAGGGGGTAGGTCACAGATGAGCCTAATAATGGTACCAAACTGCCTGTACTTGCATAATAAAAAACTAATAAAAAAAAGTATATAAAATATTCAGTCTAACATTAAAAAAAAATTTCTAAACCAAGATCAACTTTTTAGTATTGTCAGGGACCTCAGGTGATGTTTGGCCCAAGGTTTTGTTTTTTTTTTTTTTTTTTTTTTTTGAAAAACTTTAAAGCATTTTCTGAAACCATGAACTTAGGATGTAATTTCCAATTTTAGCTCTATTATGCCTACAATCCAGTTTTAACTTCTCTAATTCTTGTTTGGATAAAAACCTTCCCTCCCTCATCTGAAGTTTAGAATGTATGGCTAATTAACAAGGAAATAGTTGTGATCAAGTTCATATTACTGGCAGAAGTCACCTGACCACAGTCAGCTTGTAGGGAAAAAAAAAGGTTTCATTTTGGCTTACAGACTGAAGGGAAAGCTCCATGATAGCTGGGGAAAATGATTGTATTAGCAGAGGGTGGATATCACCTCCTCACCAACATCAGGTGGACAACAGCAACAGGAGAGTATGCCAAACAAACACTGGCAAGGGGACACTGGCTATAATACTCATAAACCCACCCCTAACAATACACTGCCTCCAGGAGGAGTTAATTCTCAAATCTCCATCAGCTGGGAACCTAGCATTTAAAACACCTAAGGTTATTGGGGACACCTGAATCAAAACACCATAGTAATGTACATTAAATTCTTTTGATTTTCATATATGAAGAAGTATTATAACTGAACTTATTACGAATCCAGTCTCCTACTTCATAAACTAACATGCAACCTCAAAAGATATGTCAAAATATTCAAGTAGATAAAATATTTTTTAAAGTTAATTCTTGAAAATTTTTGTCATTTTAATTCTGGTTCAGAATTATGTAATTGGGAGCTGGAGATATGACTTAGCCATTAAGACATTTGCCTACAAAGCGAAAGGACCCAGGTTCAGTTCCCCAAGGTCCACATGAAGCTACATGTACAAAGTGGCACATATGGTCTATAGTTCTGTTTGCAGTAGCTGGAGGCTCTGGCTGCTTTTTGTTTGTTTGTTTGACTGTTTGTTTCTTTTTCTTTAGGGAAGAAAGAAAGAAAGAGAGAGAGAGAAAAGAAACTTTTGTAATTGATAAAATGTTCTTATATTGTCTTACCCCACCTTACTCAGTTTAGATATATTAAATAAAAATCACTTGAGAAGTTTTCTTAAATACTCCTTAAAAGTTAGTTAGCCAGGTGTGTTAGTACATACCTTTAATACCAGCATTCAAGAGGCAGAGGAGGAGGATCACTGTGACTTCGAGGCCAGCCTGAGACTATAGTAAATTCCAGGTCAGCCTGGTCTAGAGCAATACCCTAACTTGATAAACAAAACAAAAAAGCTAACTAAATATCATATATATATATATTAGATATGTTTTTCTTCTTAGGCTTCTTCCTGTTCTCACAGAGAGTATCAGATTTTATAAAGGCCAAACTTCTCTCCTATGTAAAAATATGCACCTCACATTTCTAAGAGATCACAGAATACCTCCAATATAATACCTCACCGATACCCAAATGCAAGAGAAAAATGTTTTATTACTTTTTACTAAACATGTGGTAGGTTGCATATATTAGTGGTAATTAAATACACCAGCAACACTTCCTACCATACTTGGTTAATCTCACCCATGTCATTTTATTCTTCCACCAATAACGATTATGCTGGCCAGCAGTTAAAACTTCAATGCACTTTGAGCAAGTATATATTCTGGACCTTTCTTATTTTTCACTATTTATTTCTCTTTTTCTATGGAACCTAGAAATTTATGAGATTCCATGTAGTTCACTTAGTTATTCTCTTTCATTGTATCACTCTTGTCCTTTCTATAATGACATACCACAAATGCATGGTTCTGGTTTTTCACCTGGACTATCACAAAAGAAAATATTTCAATTGCTTTCTTAATTCATCTTTATTTTATGACTATGTTCAAGGTTTCTTGCAAATAGTGTTTATTCTAGATTTGCAAAGTAAATGCAGAAAATGAGCCTAGAATAGTGTGGACAGAAAGCAGAGTCTCAAAGAGAATACAAATGGGATTATATCTGAATGACATGCAATGCTAATGTTACGCAATGTTAATGGAATAATTTGAAGATTCAACATGAACACTGAATTTGATTTCTGGATTCAGCTCTGACATCCAAGGAGCTTTGAGTCAGCATTCCTGTTGTAAGAGCAAAGAAATATTGAACAAACTGAAATTAGTGCCTGTTCTTGAATCTGTCAGAGAACAGAAGTAGAAAACAAGACTGTCATGCTAGGTCTTAAATACACAGATCCAGTAAGTCACAAACAAGATTTTCCCTGCACAAAGCCTCTGGAGTTGTGAATGCTATGTAATACTTATATGGTGAATGTGACAAACGTCTAGATGTTGTAAGCTATTATGACAATGAAAATTCTGTGTGGGGTATATTGTAAAGAAGATTCCTTGTTTTCATGGGCATTACCTTTAGGAACTCCACTAGACTTTTATGTTAAAGACCTAAGAAAGGGCCCCTCCTAGTTTGGGGGCTGTGGTAGTTTGATTTAGGTGTCCCCATAAACTTAGGCTTTCTGAATGCTAGGTTCCCAGCTGATAGAGATTTGAGAATTAACATGTCCTGGAGACAGTGTATTGTTGGAGGCGGGTTTATTGGTATTATAGCCAGTTTCCTCTTGCCAGTATTTGGCATACCCTCCTGTCTACCTTATGTTGGCCTGGGGGTGATGTCCACCCTCTACTCATGCTATTGTTATCCCCTGCCATTACAGAGCTTCTCCTCAAGTCTATAAGCCAAAATAAATCATTTTTTTTTCCCCAAAAGCTGTTCTTGGTCAGGCGATGTCTACCAGCAGTGTGAACCTGACTGCAATAGAGGCCTTCAAAATAAGTAACCATTATGAAAGAGTCACAAATACTTCTTCAGAAAAGAAAGATATATTTTCCAGGGGAAAAGCCTCTCAGATACAGATAAGAAAAAGCTATTTAGCCCACTCCAGTCCCTTCTAGACTTCTTGTCTCATAAATAGGAAAAACAACAACAAAGTAGTGAAGGAAGGTGATTTGAAATGCTCCAACCCAGAACAGATTAAAGAGATAGTTTATAAGGAGACTGAGATTTAATCATTAGATCAAATTTTTTTTTAAAAATCCACCAGAGCACAGATTGCTCTGCACACCTTTGGGCTAAAATTCAGAATCGTTCCCAGCGACAGCTTAGGGCTGGATTCTAGGATCTTCCCCCAGTGACAGCTCTTCCACCCAATCCAAGTTACAAGTTCAATAAAACCCCTGAGTCTTCGGGGACATAAATTTAAAATATCACATTCTGCTCCTGACCCACAATTGAATCACAACTATCTCACGTTGTAAATTGTGTTCTGTCCAACTTTAAAGGCCCCCACAGTCTTTACCAACTTTTTTCAAAAGTTCCAAGTCTCATCTGAGATTCAAGACTGTCTCTAAACTGTAAGTGCTATAAAATCAAACCAAGTTACATACTATCAAAATATAACGGCACAGAGTAAACATTTCCATTGCTACAAGGCATAAAAAGGAGAGACTGGACCAGTGAAAAATCAATAACCATATGGCAAACAGCAAATATATCTAATTTAAGTCTGACATCATAACTAGTGATGACAGTCTCTAGATTTCCAAATTTCCATCCCTCCATCTGGGCAAAGTAGCCTGTGAAACTTCTATCCCAAGCCAACAGCACTCTCTCATAGCCCTTGCACAGTCCTGGTATACCCAAAACAACTTTGGGCCTCCAGTGCAAACCACAGTCTATCTTTCCAGGGCCTCACTGGCCTCTCTGTGAGGGTCACTACACCCTGCTCCACATGCTGCATCTCAGCAGCAACTGCTGGAACTGTATGAACTTCATGGTTCACTTCCATACATTTCTCATGTTTCCAAAATCAGTGTCAGATGTATTAGGACACAGCCATGTTGTTAATTTAGGGAGGAAAGAACTCATTACTTTGAAGAGCATATTTTTTCCTCTCAAAAGAGTTTACATTTTCACCATTCAGTCTTTCCTTGGCTATATCATCTCAAGGATCCTTTCCATCCTTCCTATGCAAAGTCGTTGACACATCCTTAATGGTCCTTGATTGTGGCAATCTCCTTAATAATAGAAGCTTTAAAAACCAGTCTCAGTGTTAATAACCTTAAACTTGTTTAAATTTTTCTTTCTTTTTTTCATATTTTATTTTTTTATTTCATTTTATTCATAATTTTTATTAACATTTTCCATGATTATAAAAAATATCCCATGGTAATACCCCCCCCCCGCACTTTCCCCTTTGAAATTCCATTCTCCATCATATTACCTCCCCATCTCAATCATTGTAGTTACATATATACAATACCAACTTTTAAATCTTATATCTTTTATGAATTCTATATATTCTGCCAAGAACATAAGTCCATTTCTTTCAAATTCAATCTTGATCAAACTCTCTAGACATGGTAAGCAGAGCTCAGTTAGCCTTTATACCAGTTACCCAGTTCCAACAAAGTTCTCTTTCTTCTCTCCTTTCCCTTAGAAAGTCCATAAGTAATGCGCCCACATATAATTCTCTGTTTATTTAGCATTTTCAAGCTCTCACCAGAACAGTCCATAGATTTGGGCTTACCACACTGTGAGGCCTCTGCAGTCATAAGATTCAAATCCATACATATTCCTTCCCTGGTATACAAGTTCTGAAACACCAAAATCCACAGGTCAGATGCATCTCAGCAACACCACTACACTCCTGGAACCAAACTGTGATAGTCAGTTCCAAGTTGCTGGAATGAATATCCAAAGTTTATAGGAAGAAGGGATTTATTTCAGGCTTACAGGTCCTGGGGAATTTTCATCAGTGGAAGAACAGGCTGCTTCCATACATCTAAGCAAAGAGAAACAACCAAAAGCCAGCAAAAAACAAAAGCAGCATCAGGGAATTGCAGCAAGCAGGACCTCAGAGATCAGCCTGCTGTCTGACACCTTTGTGGTGGAGCTCAAGTCTTTCCCCAGTGACAACTCAAGGATGGACTCCAAGATCTGCACCCAGCGACAGCTCCTCCCTCCACGCAGCTGGAGACCCAAGTTCCAAGTTTAACGACACACACAAATCTGGGGAGGGGGGGAAATATTCAAACTACTATAGGTCTCCACTGAAAGTTTCTAAGACAGAAACTCATTATGTGAAAACAATATTAAAATAACAAATCAATCATTTATACTGTCTTTCCAGAACAAACTCCATTTCATGGTCATAAAATACTTGATGTGTGAAAATAGTTCTTTAAAGCATTCCTGCTAACAAATGCAAGAATATAGAATTATAGAGTAACCACTCTGTAACACCTAATGACATAATGGAGTCTGAGAACTATGCTCCATAAAAAAACATTGTAGGAAATTTTGACAAGAGATTTTATGAGACAGACATCATTTGACACTGTTAGTACCAATTCATTAGCTAACACAACAGTAAATGTGAGACAACATCCTATCATTGACTCCTAATAAAATGTAATGTGAAACAGTCTTACTACATCCCAAATTGAACTTAAATCTAAATAAGCCTCTAGATCTAACGACCAGTATACAGGATTTGTGTGTGAGAGTAGACTAAGATAAATGACATCACTAGAAGCAATAAACCACATTTAAATTATGCTACACGGATAAATGACCCAATGTCTCCAACAAATTAATGGTATGAAAAAGAAACAAGAGAAACAATATGTGGGCCATATTTAGACTCTGCTTTTAGCAAATTATCTTTAACAGAACAGCCTTGATACAATTAGGTCAATCCAAATATGGGTTGTTATAAATAGAATTAAATAATTAATTTTAATATTGGATAATGGTGCTATGCATTAGTTTTAAAAAAGAATCTTTGATAGTTCCATTCACAATAAATAAATTTTGGGAAAATGACAGATAAGTGATTGTATTTAAAATAACTTAAGAAAATGGAAGAATTGTGATCAATAAAACAAGTTTGCCACAATATTAATTTTGTGGCTGGATTTCTCACATATATTACAACCCACAATGTCATAAAAAGAAATATTTTTAAATGACTGTTTTTGAAAGAAGAAATTTGGGGTAGTTATTGATGTAGCAAGAGTATAAAAGTCAACATAGAACTCACCTTTGTAGGTAAAAGGCCATCTTACAATGCTGAAAAGCCTAAAAATGAAATGAGCAGATTTCATACTTGTTCATTTTTATTCAAATATTCATTCATATTTTGGTGTATGTTAATTGTACATGGTTCTGGGTTTCGCAAGGACAATTTCTTACAAGTATATTGTATTCGGTTCTGTTCTTGTTGCTAAGAGAAAATATATAACAAAAGCAATGTAAGGGAAGAACTGCTTATTTTGGTTTAAGAGTACAGTCCCTCCTATAAGGACAGTGATGACAGAAACTCCAGGTGACTGATCACATCACATATGCAGACAGAAAGAAAAAAAGAGATGAATGCTGGTGCTTAGGTCAGTTTTTACTTCATATTTGGTCCAAGACTCTAGCCTATGGATGATGCCACCTACATTTAGAGTGAGTTTCCCTTCCTCAAATCAGTCTAGAAACTTACTTACAGACAAGCTAAGACATTTGTCACCTGATTTGAGAACCTGTCAAGTTGACGATCAATACTAACTACCTAACATGCCATGGGTTTTTGAAACAAGGTCTCTTGTAGCCCAGTCAAGGGCTGGCAGTTGAAGTTATCCTGTGATCTCCATATACAGGCTGCATGGGCCACAGAAGCCTGCATTCACAAAGAGGGCAGAAACATGATCAACTTTTCTTCATTTCACTTTTTTACCATTCCATATTTTGTGAAGCTACATTAAAGCAAAACACATCACTACTGAATTTGTAGAGAGGAAGTATGAGACAGCAATAAAAAACAAATCAAAATAAAATAAATTCAGATATAGGTACATGAAATAAAATGCATATGTAGATACAGATGAAGATCAAGGCAAATGCAATTCCTTATGTGAAAGACAGACATATAGCTGATTTTAAAAATGGTGTAATTACTGCATAACTTAGTATTATGCTATTTACTCCTGTAATAGTGTTAGATAAACGTATGCACAACACAGGCATTTTTTTCTAGGATTTTTCATTATGAAAAGTCTGATGTTTATAGTCCCAAGAGGCTGAGGAATGAATCCTGTACTTCTCAACAACCACTTATATAGCCTAACATGCTTGGTCAGCAGAAATAAAAACATCTGTTCAAAGAAAGCTTAATAATTTAGTTAGCTCCATAAAAAGGAGCCAAAACATTACAAAAGATTTATCAATGTTTTCTCATGGTCTCATACACATGCCTGACCCAGCCTTGTTAGAAGCAAATCGTCACCGAATTTTCATTCTGCTGGGGTCTCCTTGGAATTCAAAGAGCTAGAAGGAGAATAGAAACATAGAAAAGAGATTGTCATCTCAGGGATTAGAATCAGAACAGAAAGGTCTTTTTGTTGGACACTTAATACTTTTTTTTTATTTCAGTCCATAAACATCAGATGCAATTTATTTAATAATTCATATTCTGCTTCATTCCAAAAGCTATTTGAGGCAGCACATTAGATACATCCTTTCTGATGCCATTCTAAAACAAAACCCAAAGTTCCATTTTGAATAGCAAAGAAATGAACATTAGAGAAAACTTCCACAAGGTCAGAACCAAAATGAATGCTGCTCTGATTTTCAGTCTCTTCACTGCTCATTTCTAATTCTGAAGTTTTCACTGGAATGGCCAAAAGTTATTCACCGCTCCTTTCAATCCCTTTGAAATTATTTTCTAAGCTAGACTATGAGCCCTAAATGAATTCATGACATTTGAGTGTTTCATATTTTGAACTCTCTAAGGCAATTAAATATATATTAATTCAGTTATTTGTAAACAACATAGGTATAGTTTTAGATTCAAAAATAATTTGAGTATTCTATCAAATGGTAGGCTAAAGTCTCAGCTAAGGCTGGAGTAATTCATAGTAACTGTAAATATTCAAAAAGCATTCTGAACACTGTTTCTTATGCATGCATGTATAACTACATTTATTGTTATTATTCTTTATTTTTATAGCTTTTACTCTATCACCTATTTATCTTAGTCAGCACATGATTTTGCATGTGTGTGTGTATGCATGCGTGTAGTACACATGGGCTGTTATGTGTTATATGTGTGTTGTATTTGCACATACGCATGGGAGAACATCTTCCGCTATGGTTCATCTACTTTTGTTGTTGTTGTTGAGACAGACTGTCCTTAGATATGGAGCTACCTGTTTTCAACTCGAAAGCCCCAGTGATTCCTTGGTGTCCGTGCCCCATAGTATAGAGGTCACACGGGTCTGTGTGACCACATTCAGCTGTCCATGTGGGTGCTGAGGAACCAAACTCAAGGTCCTTTCAGACCCTCATGCTTGAGCACCAGCGCTCTTACCCATTGATCCCTCTCCCCGTTCCATGTGAACACACATTTTAGTAAATAATGCCAGGAAGGAGAAGAATGAGTCCAGTCAAAACAATCCAATCCAAAATCACCTCGTAACTGGAGCTCCGCTTACTGTCCCCAGCCCGTGATCCAAACTAAGGCCCACGTTACTGACCTCCCCAAACTTCCATGGGAAGACCAAACTGCTGTTTCTGCTTCCTGCTCTCATTTTAAGCTATCCTTCTCATCTGATTTTAGAAGCTTGATTCTATTGCTTTTAACCAGCATTTCATCCTCATTATATTTTATAACTCTACTGACAATAAGACAGAATAGAAATATGGGAAAACTGGGGAGGCATGAGAAGGAAAAAGAAGACCCTCATGTCTGACTATAATCTATGTGTCTTACTGAGAATCAAAAGATGGACACAAAATGACCAAGCCTCTGCAAAGTCCACCAGCACAAGCTGCACAGCAATTACACCCCCCCATTCTCAGACAACAGAACTGAAACAGCGTTTCAACCATGACTGCCATCAACACATGTGCCTTAACCCCTTGTAACTTTCGATTTCCTGACTTATTTTTTTTCCCAAACCTCTGCAAAGTCCACCAGCACAACCTGCACGTCAATATACCCCCTTTTCTCAGACTTCATCCATATGTGACTTACACACCATGACTTTTATTTTAATGAATCAGGACTAGTCTACTAATAATGCAATACAAGAAACACTAGGGCCTCCCTGTTAATAGCCAGGGCCATATCACTGTTAAGCTATACCTTCACAGAAAGAGCCTGCCTGGGATGTCCATCCCTCTACACTCGTGACATCTTATTTCTTTTTGCAATTCAAGATATAATTCATAGTCACTGGTGCATCAATATTCATATCTGAGCAGAATAATGCTTAAACGGGGAGAAGAAATAGATGAAATAAATCACCATCTATTATTACAAAGAACCACAGTTCTGACTTGATTTGAAAGTATAATAAAAATGGAGGGAGAGACAGGAAAGGCAATCTTTGGCAGGAAAGAAGTGCAGGTATAACCTACACATAGGTCAACAACTGAAAATCAAAAATAACAAAAGAAGTCAAATGCATTAGTGCTCCTTGATGGTTCTATGCTGAAATGAAGTTTGTGGCTACATAGAAATAGCTTTCCCCCCCCATCACGTTCACTTTTTCTTAGGGCTCAGATATGGGATTCCTAGGACAGGCAGTGTTCATCAACAGTGTTGTGACAGCAAGAGATAAGAGATATTAGGTGAATGTTTCCCTGAGATGAAATACAAGAATATGTCTAGACGTTATTTTCTCTGAGTAGCTCCTAATTTCATGTGCAATCGAGTTGCCCTTGGCAACTCAGGGAAAGTTAGCTTATCTTCCTGAGTTCAGCATAAAGAAACCACTCAAGTCTTTGCATGAATCTGTGTTGTCTTGCTAAAAAAGAGCAGATATCCACATTCTGTTGTAATGCATCAGATCCAGTTGCCAAAGCTAATACACAAGGGTGATGAAAAAAGAAAGAACCGAATGTTTTTTTTTTTTTTCTAGGTTCTAAGCAAAATTAAATGAGACTTTTAACAAAATGTTTCTACATAGCCATCCACATTCCTCTCAAAGCAGCAGTGACAACTAATGGCGACAATAGGACTGCCCATGCCAGAATTAATAGGTGTGGGCTATGATCAGCAAAATGAATTACAGTCGCTGTGATTTCACTGTCGCCATGTACTTTACTGACTGTAATGCTCACAATTTCTAACATAAACATGCATAAGAAGCACTGTTCTCAGTGCGTTCAAATCATAGATGATAGATAGATAGATAGATAGATAGATAGATAGATAGATAGATAATAGATAGATAGATAGATAGATAGATAGATAGATAGATAGATTCACAAAGCAAATGGGGATTTTCAGAAAGCAGGCAAATTGTAAACTATAGATACTCTGAGGAGGATATTAAACATTAGCAAAAATTATTTCATCAAAAGAAATCTGGAGGAAATGAGCATGAGGTTTCACTAGCTCAAGGGTATACAATGAGTACATGGAGAAGAAACTGACTGGGGAGGATATCATTTATATTGGGCCCTTATTGAAAATTCCTGAACACACATTTATTTCCATTTAGATCTGTAACTAAGAAAAAAACTTTCCTTCAAATTTAAGACTGGAATCATATAAAACATTTTTTTTTCTCCCAAGTGTAACTATGTAAGGTCCTTTGGTTGAATTTCAGCAACATGGTTTAGCAAACAAATACAGGCTATAGCTAGTAGGTAGTTTTGCAGTTTATGGAAATTTCCTACAATTAAAATATCCTAGAGCTCTGGTTTCACAAATGAGGTAATAAATTCTTAGTCAGAGGAATTTGTTCCTGAGCCTGGATGTGAAGCAGAACAACCTGGCTGACCTTTAAAAAATATAGTTTCCTTTTCCTTGCCATGGATTTATTGAATAACAGTAAGCCACAGTCAGAAACCTGCACTCTGTATTTTACAAAAGCACCCATGGAGAATCTTAAGTAGTTTTCCATAGTCTGCATACCTGTGTTTAATACCCATGTTGAAGCTATACCTATAAAGAAATGAGAAAGGCTATCATTTACTAATATGTACAACCAGGTATAAAATAGTGCTTCTGTGGGCTGGAGAGATTGCTTAGTGGTTAAGGTGCTTGTATGTGAAGTATTAAGGACTCAGGTTCAATTCCCCAGGACCCACATAACCCAGATGCACAGGGCTGTACCTGTGTCCTGAGTTCATTTGCAGTGTCTAGAGGTGATGGCATGCCCATTCACTCTCTCTCTCTTTCCCTCTCTCTCTCTCTCTCTCTCTCTCAAATAAATAAACAATAAAATAATTAAAAATTGTGCTTCCAAATGTTGTCATAGACTCAGAGAATTCCACTATCAACTAAATAAGTAATTGAATCAAACATCACTTCAGTGATTAAAGATAATGAATAATCAATAGTGAGTCAAAGATTCAGGTATCATAATGAAAGAGGGGTGAGGTAAGAAACCATAATAGAGGAATAGTACCTCTCTTACTTGCTGAAATAGAAATACTCACAGCTTCTGCAAGTAACTGTTCTAGGAGTCAGGACCTTTATAGATCATTTAAAGTTAGTTGATATTGTATTAGAATGATCCCTAAATTGGGGGACTGGTATATGTCTATAAGAAGTACATACACCTACCAAATTCTTTACAAGAGAAGGAAATAAAGAGAAAAAAAAAGCACAAAAAGATGAAGCAGAGATTGTAATGATAATGATGTGTGGTTAAGCCAAAAAATGCCATATGTTGCCTGGTGCCTCAATTAGCTTGAAAAAACAAGGAAAGAGTTGTCATGAGACAATATGTCCAGCTGACATATTGATCTCAGCATTCCAGCCTCCAAAGCTTCTACACAATAAATGTCCATGGCTTTAAACTCACAAAATCTGTGTAAGTTTGTTGCCCTAGACAGAACAGAAACACAAAGGTTCAAAGAAGTTCAATATCTGCCTGAATCATTGAGGGAGAAGCAAGACCCCATCAATCCCAATAGACACCACTGACAGTTTCCAAAGACCAAGAGTGAAAGAGTATTTGGTCTATGTGAGTTCCAGAGAGCCAATACTGAAGTCACTAATGGGGGGGGGGGGGAGGGAGCAATGTGTACAACTTGACTTCCTCTACAATTACTGAATTAAAAAAAATCCTGGGAAGAAGGCTGGAGAGATGGCTTAGCTGTTAAGGTGCTTGCCTGTGAATCCTAAGAATGCATATTTGAATCTCCAGGTCCCATGTAGCCAGACACATAGTGACACAAGTGTGCAATGTCACACATGCCCACAAGGGGCACACGCATCTCGAGTTCATTCACAGCAGCTGAAAGGCTCTGGCATACTCATATTCTTTCCTTCTCTCTTTCTCTTTCTCTCTCTCTCTCTCTCACTCCATGTGTATGTGTGTGTCTGTCTGTCTGTCTGTCTAAAAATTAAATAATTAAAAAAAATCCTGAGAGGTTGGACCTCAGATTCAATTCTCAATAAGGAGCTCAGAAAATCGTTAAGTGAGACACCAGTAATGTAGAAAGTTAGGCATTTTAAATGTGATATTCATTTGCTTTCACCATGAAATGAGTTCTGAATGCATAAAACAAAGAAATTAATCAACTGTAATACCAAAATTATCTTGAACTCAATATAACATTTTATGTCAAATCTTGTACAAAACGTGTGTGCTGTGAGTGTTGTCAGTTTTTACCATTTTTACATTCTCGTGGAGGAAGCAACATCACTTTCAGTGTCTCATTTGCTTCAAACCTTGAGGAAGGATAGGTAGGTGCTGTGGTTTTGTCCATGTTGGAGGAAAACAAGCTTCACTTAAAGACAGAGAAATTCACAGGTCACTCTTGCAGCTCATTGCACATGACACTTTTTTTTTTTTTCTGTCCTGACATTACCAAAATTAATGGGGAATTAAGATAAAAAGAACTTGGGTGGGAGAAGTGTGATCTCACTCATTTTTTTTTTTACAGGAAAGCAGAGATAGATTAACAAAAAAAGAGACAGGATTTATAGAAGTCATAAAAAGAATAGTACAAAACAGATGTGTGCAATTGCCAGACAGAATCCTGCTGAAGTTAATTTCAGAAGTGTTGGAACAGCATAGGAACTCGGGTTGTAGATGTGAGAATTTTTATGAGTGTTTCCAAGATTACTCATTAGAATAGAAATTGTCAGGTATCTTTTAGACCTTGATTATCTTGGAGATTCCAACCTATACTAACAAAAGTAGCTGGCTAGAGAAGGACAAATGAAGTAGACAACTATATTCTTCATCTAGACAATAAATAAGTCACTATTTTATTTCGTAGTAGCTACCTATATCAAAACTTATTATTTTCTTCCAAGTGCCACTTTGATTTTTGGCATTCTAGATACAGTCAAAATATCTTTATTTTGGCTATGTGTGGCAAAGCACACCAAGAGGCAGAGGTAGGAGGATCACTATGCATCCTAGGCCAGCCGGAGACTACAGGGTGAACTCCAGGTCAGCCTGGGGTAGAGCATGACACTACCTGGAAGAACCAAAATATGTGTGTGTGTGTGTGTGTGTGTGTGTGTGTGTGTGTGTGTGTGTATCACAATACTTATTCTTTTGTGGCAATAGAGGTTGGAAGCCAGTGCTTCAACAAGCTAGTTAATCGTTTACAATGAGTGGTATCTTTAACCCTCTTTTTATTCGCTTTCTACATTCAGGCAGGGTCCTACTCCCAAACTAGTCTTGGATTCACTCTATAGCCCTGACAGGATTTGAACTTGAAATCCTCCTGCCTCAGCTTCCCACATTGCTGGGATTATAAGCCAGCACGACAGGTCCTTTTTCAAAATATTTCTGTAAATTTGAAGTATGTGTGCATGTGTATGTATGGGAAGGGGTGCTAAATGTATGGGGTGTTAATTTTTCTTGGAACATCACAACCAATTAAAAATGTTGTTTGTTCTGTGTGTATGTATAGTGTGTGTATGCATGTATATGCTTTTACCTTTCACCTTAGTTTTAGGAAATGGAAATGAGAAATATTCAAAATTCAAAATATGTTAACCAAAACATAAAAAGACAAGGAAAAAAATGGGGGGGGAGAAAAGGAAAATAAAAGACATACAAGGTAGATATTTGTACTAAATCACAAATAGTTTGGCAAGGATGTGTTTAATTTCACCTGAAATATATTTGAGTTACTTATTCTTTTGTATTTAATTTTTTTTTATTTTTACTTATTTGAGAGCAACAGACAGAGATAGAAAGAGACAGATAGAGAGAAAGAATGGGCGCTCCAGGGCCTCCAGCAACTGCAAACCGAACTCCAGATGCTTGCGCCCCCTTGTGCACCTGGCTAACGTGGGTCCTGGGGAATTAAGCCTCAAACTGGGGTCCTCAGGCTTCACAGGCGAGCGGTTAACTGCTAAGCCATCTCTCCAGCCCCAGTTACTTATTCTTAATGATCCAGTAGCACAATTTCTTAAATTCAAAACAAATTTGAAATGAGGAATGATAAATATCAGACCTTGTTCATCCTAAAATAAATAATGGCAAAGCCTTATTGAAAATAATTGAAGATTACAAAGTATTTAGTATAGGATATTGAAGCAATCTGGGATCCAAAACAATTACTTATCCTGTAATCAATGTAGATGGTAATATATTTCATTCAAAGTTAGATCCCTTATCTGTAAAGAACTTTGGTCTTTAAATATATCAGATTCACTGATTTGTGTGTATCCTCATGCTATATAAATGATGATCAACATGTAATCAAGTTAAAAAAATCAGCTAAGTCTTTTTAGCTATGTAAATTTAGCTAAGCTAAAATTGACTCCTGGGGCTGTAGAGATTGCTTAGTGGTTAAGGCACTTGCCCCTGTGAAACCAAAGGACCCAAGTTCAGTTCCCTAGTACCCATGTAAACCAGATGCACAGTGTGGCACATGCATCTGCAGTTCGTTTGCAATGGCTAGAGACTCTGGCAAGACCATTCTCCCTCCATCTGTATGTGTGTGTGTGTGTGTGTGTCCCTCTCAAATAAGCAAATAAATAAATAAAAATAAATTGACTGCAGGGCGTGGTGGCACATGCCTTTAATCCCAGCACTCGGGAGACAGAGGTAGGAGGATCGCTGTGAGTTTGAGGCCACCCTGAGACTCCATAGTGAATTCCAGGTCAGCCTGGGCTAGAGTGAGACCATACCTTGAAAAACCAAAACAAATTAAAAAATTAAAAAATAAATAAATTGGCTGTCTCTTCCCTTCATAGAGGCTCCATGTGATATTTACTGGCTCTTACATCAGCACATTGCAACAAATGGGGACCTAGACCATGATCCTGAGTCATGTTTTGAATTTTTCGTATACATTCTTAGTTTTGAGAAACCTCTATGACTATTTCTTCGGCCACCATTAAAGTCCTGACAACACAAACATGTGTCTCATCCTTCATGCTTTCTTGAAGCTCTGTGATAGTATGTCCTGGAAGCACGACAGTGTTTTTATTTGGACATATATTAAGCACATGGAATGTAGCGGAGTAAAACAACCCTCCACATTCACTGCCCAAAGACTTGTCCACGTAATGACACAGTTTCCCATCAATTATACAGTGCGGAGTCCTGCAATATCTTCATTCTCCCTTGTTGCATTCTCAACTTTACCACGCGGAAGGCCAGTCAGCTCTCCCTCCATAATGCAAGCCGTATCATCTCCTTTCTCCTCCCAGTCTAAAACTATTTCTAACTGTTCTAATCGCCCTCAAAATTACCAGCTGCCACCTATCCAACTTCACCCTTCCCTTGAAAGGCAGTGTGAGGGCTAAGGGGATGGCTCAGTTGGCAAAGGGCTTGTTGCACAATTATAAGGATTTGATTTCAGATCCCCAGCATTTATGTAAATACTGGGCTGGTGCCACATCCTGCTTAGAATTTCAACTCTCAGGACGCTGTGTGGTGGTGCACACCTTTAATCCAAGCACTTGGCTGAGGGAGGGGGGAGGAGGCAGAGATAGGAGGATTGCCATGAGTTCAAGGCCACCATGAGATGAAATAGTAAATTCCAGGTCAGCCTGAGCTACAGGGAGACCATACCTAGAAAAAACTAAAAGAAAAAAAACAGTCAGAATGCATACACAGAGAACATGATTGAAAAAAGTAGGACATACAACTTGGAAGAGAGGGAAGACTATGTGTTCTTGTATCTAGGCAGCTCTGGAAGGCTAGGTTTATTCTCTTGAGGAAAGACATTCAGTAACAGAATTGTACTCAGCCTGAAGAATAACTTTGAAGAGAACTGTTATTCTAAATTTCAGTAAGCTTTTTAGCACAGGCTAACCTTCCTGGCACTGGAATGGTTAAACTAAATCTGAACAGATTCACTCACTTAGGAGCTTGTAGAAAGTCTTACTGTATTAAATTATAAAGCATAATTTTATTGCATTTCTTAGGTCCATTCTGAAACAAAATCTATTTTGCTATAAAGATGATGCAGAATACGTTGTAAAAGCCTATGTAAGGTGTGAGATTTACTATCTCATGGATGCTGGCAAAAGCAAGTGAATTTCTGAATTGGAGACAAAGGCAAAAGAAGTAGCCAGCTCTTTGTGTTCATTTGCATAAATATCCCATGTTCCTCAGGTCTCATGAAAACAATGTCAGGTACCCATGATGGATAGTTACATTAGCAAGGGTGAACAGTGAGTTTCAGGGGGAGTCACTGATTTCATAGTAAATGAAAGGAAGTCTACTCTTTGCCAGTAAAGACATTACCTCATCGCTCAAGGTTGCTTGTTGCAAACGCAGCCTAGATAGTCAGGTCTTGCATCAACTGAATATCCAGCAAGAATGTGAAAGGACAGTCCAGACTCCTGGTGTGCCTCTCTCTACATAGACAGAAAAGTCATTGGAAACTTGGATTATGTGGATACACTATTGTCTCTGTTTACCAAAGAGGCCAATTACAGAGAGAAAGGGTCTTTCAATGGCATAAGTCATGTTTAAAGCAATCCCCAAGCAGTGAGAGATAGATAAGATTTTTAAAAATTAAAACAAAACAGACATAAAACCAGGTTACTGCTAAATTTTCTGAACCTAGATTGAAGTTACATATGTCATCAACCTTCTTGTTTCTATGCCAAAAGAACTAACCTATTTGGTACAGGTTTATTTATAAGGTTTCTAATGGCAAGAAGCACCCATTTTTCAAGTTCAGAATTGCCCAAATCAGCTTTTTTCCTATGCAGGAATTTTCATTAGATTTGGGAAAAAAAAAAAAAAAAGGAAAGGGAAAAATTCACACTCTTACTGCTTTCAAAAAGATAAAAATTTGCCCAAAATACCTGCTTATATGAATCAACATTGCCACCTAGTGGACTCATTTGTTCATCCAACAACATAAAATTCTATTTTTTACAGCTCTATCCATTCTTGGTTTTGTCAGGGAAAAAAAAAAAAAAAAGACTGTTTAAAAGCCTAGTTTGATCAATTTGTGTTACAAAATTAAACATTATTCCATCATCTTACTCATTCTTATAAATTTATTATTATAAATAAGTTGAATACAATGTATAATGGGAACAAGCCCCAAGAAATTAATCTCAAGAAATGGTGGTTGTAAGGTGAAGATTAGGAAGCACTGAGCTTCTAGGCATTTTTGTGAGGATAGTAGAATTTCATCAGGGAGAATTTAAAGTAAGATTTTAATAATATTGCTAATGCTGAAAATTAAAATACAATAATTAAGAATCACAAACAGATTTCTGGAAGTTCAGCGAGCTTACTGAATTTTCAAAGTTATACAAATGAAAGTGGTTTATAATAGAAGCTGGAAATGAAAGATACTAAAAAGAACATTTTTTTACAACCAGAGAGAACTGCACCAAAACTTTAGCTTTTAGTCTTGAAATTTTAGGGAATGTGTTGCATTCTATTCAACTGGCATCTTATGGAAAACTGCTAGACACCAAGGTAAAAAGACCAAGTAGTTTCCACAAACTTAGTAGCATCATGATCAAATTTCTCAGGTGAACTGAGAAAAAAGAAGTCTGGATGGATCAGAGAAATTCATGTGAATTAGAGACCCTGTCTGGTGACTCTTAAGTCTCAATATAATGTCCACTGAGTAAAAGAACATAAGACTGATGATTAAAATCATGAACTGTGCAATGATATTTACTTGTCAGTGTCAATTTTTTGAAATGCTCTTTGTTTGCATAAACTAAAGTGGGTTAAATACTGATAATTTCATGAGGCATAGCCCACACGTTAAAGTCTTTATGTCAAGCCAGATATAGTGTCACATGCATTTAATCCCAGCCACTGGAGTCTGAGGTAGGAGGCTGTTTGTGGGTTCAAGGCCACTCAGGATTAGAGTGAGTTCCAGGGAAGCCTGGGCTAAAGCTAAACTTTGTGTCAAAACACCAAACAGCAACAACAATGTATACCTTCACGAATTTCACTAGGCAAGTTAATTTACAACCAGCCTTAGCCCACTCCTCTTTCCAATGCAAACACGTGCACGGCTCAGGAGGCAGTCATACGCCACCTCCGATCAGGCAGCACCCGGCAACGTGCTGACAGAAGGCAGCCTGCAGGGAGCATGCAATAAGTGCCTGCTGGAACTTAAAGCTCCTTTTCAAGGAGTATTTTTGGCTACTAAAGAAGGGGGGCTTATTCATTAGCTGTCACCTATTCAAATATCTGAATGGCACATTAGAAAACCACTGTCTCTGATTGCCTCTTTGTAAGTTGGTCTGTCTCTTACAGTTTCTTCCTAACCTTCTTAACATATGCACTTGTACCATCTAAATAACCTCCTTTCTAACATCTATCTTCCCAGCTAACTACATGAGATACAATCAAGTTCTTTCACTAGAGTCCTGGAAGGATGAGATGGCTTCTGTCGATCTAGTTTTCTTCTACTGGTTCCTGAGCAAGGTAGCAGTTTATGTTAATATTCACTTTTTTCTCTAGCACAGTAGTGCATCCCACTAGTAATTACTCTCCAGTTGCTGTACTTTATTTCTATTTTTGTAATCCCAGGTAAGGAAAGAGCCATATAATTACACTGAGTCCTAGTAAGTTTATATATCTTCCCCAGATAAAATTCATCATTATTGTAAGATCTCTCAAATAAAAACACATTTTATCCCACAGAGGAAGTACATAACTAAGTGCACAGTATCAAAGCCAAATTTACTTAACATACCTAATTTTCACATCTGTAAAATGGGAATGATGGCAGCACTGGCCCAACATGGTGTGGTCAGAAATGAATACAACAGAGTGAGTCTGCAGGACTGTGGAGGAAGGAGGCTGAGTTCAGTGAAGTAGTAAACATTTCTTCCTTCATTCTAAAAGGTTCCAGTGACACAGAAGTGTGACACAATTTCACTCTCATTGGAACTTGAAATCAGGTGGAATTTTGTCAGCAAAAATGAAACTGTTTTTTCTGTTGTCCATGAATGTGTCTCGAGGATAAAAGGACACGGGAAAGGAACATCAGTGTCAGGAACAGCCATGCAGTGGGGAGTTGAGGCGGGGCTTGTTCAGTACCATGGACAGACACATTCCCCCGTAGTAGCTGAGTATGTGCCACCAGCTGCCGGTGATGATTTTTAATTTTTGTACATAATTCTGAAGATCGGTCCTCTTACACAAAAGTAAATAAATGTGCAAAAATATTGAATGATATGGCCAAGACCATACAACTTATAAGTTATAGCTTTAGGATTCGAACTCAAGTCTACTTGATTCCTACATGTGTACACACACACACACACACACACACACACACAGAGACACACACACACACACACATATATGTATGTATATATATAACATATGTGTTTATTTATCCCTTTTTGCTTTACTTCCTTCATTCTCTCTCTGCATTTTCCCTCCTTCTATGTGTGTGTGTGTGTGTTTGCAGAGCTGTAGTATGTGTGGTCATGGTACAGGGAAGTACAGTTTGTTGAGGTTAACCATAAACAAACCTTGTAGATGTTGGAATCTTAACCTCCCTAGACTTGAGAACAGAGGTGTCTCAAAATAAACATAAGATCAAAAGACTCAGCAAAAAGAAATGCATAATCAATAAAGACAGGATAGTCTTGCATGAGGATTAATGTGTTGATGTAAACTCAATGGGCCAGGTTGCTGGGAGGCCAGCCAGGATTGTTCCCCACATTCATGTCTTGCCTAGCCTTTGCCTGGCTTTCTGAGTTTTCATGTCTTTCATCGCAGCATGGACTTTGCATTTGGACATGATATATTTGCATCTTAGGCATGCTATATGTGCATTCTATTGCAGAATGTCCCCAAGATGCACATTACTTTATTTACTTCTGAAAAAGATGCAATGCTTTACTAAGTCCTGGGAAAATTGAGTGAGGTGGTATATATTCAAAAGGTATTACAAAAGGTGTTTTCCTTGTTGGGTTTGATATCCTCTGGTCCATCACATTCTACTCCAGATCAGTAGCATTTCATGATCTATAGTTTGAAATACAGAAAAGTAACATGTGTGGAGCAGGTTGCATCTATGAGGTATTAATGAGGAGCCATTTCATCTATCTTCTAAACACACAGAATCTTTAGTAAATAGTTATCATGTAAATGAAGTGTGAAATAATTGTTAGTAATCAGACGATTATGAATTTCTTATATCCTCTCTCTAAGGGTATGAAGAACAGCTCCACATTTTTTAGTAACTCCTTTTAAACCCTTATCTCTTCCAAATTTCATAGCTAAAAGCTGTTACAGAAATGAAAACATCTTCAGCTAGTTGGTGACCTAGCAGGCCAAGCGTGTGCTAGTGCACTGTGTCCAACACTGATTTCTTCATGCACTTGTTGGTCCACTGCCAAGTTAAGGTGACTTTACATCACCACAGACATGCCAAATGTAATACAGCCATTTGGAAGAAGAAAAAGAGCAGACTCATTTCATTAATGCATTTCTCATAACACCTTGGTCTTTTACAACTATATAACTAGAAAACATAGTATTGGCTACATTAAGAAATTAAAAATAAACTGTAAGGTCTTTGTATTTTAACCACCCTGATAAACATGGACTCTAGTTCACTGCTATCATCAATGAATTTTATACTATACCTTCCAGTTTAGGATTTTGCAACACATTACATTGCAAAGCATCAATAGTGTATTGATTTCTAATTCAGATGTCAAATAAAACACTGGTCATTGCAATTAGATAAGGACTGCAATTATTTTTATGTTATTTCACCCCAAATGACTGATTTGCAACACAAATGCATTAAGAACAAATAATCAAGAAAAATATTTGCTCTAAATCACAAAGCTCAAATGAAATCTATTGAAGGCTCGATTTTTTAAAAGAAAGTAGGTCTGTGATTGTAGACAACTTCCCATATCTATAGAGCTTGTGAGATAGTTCAGTCAGGATGGCACTTGCTGCATGCAAACATATGCACCTGTGCTCCTGTCCCAGCACCCACATTGATGAAAGGCAGGCATGGTGGCCTGCTTGTAATACAAGACAAGCAATTGGAAAGCAAGGCAGTGGATCCCCTAGAGCCAGCTGGCTAGTTGCATTAGCTGTATCAGTGAGCTCTGGGTGCAAATGAGAGAGAGATCCGATCTTAAGAAATGAGGTGGAAAGAATGTAAGAGCCAAAGAAGGGTAGGACTCCTTACAACATGCTCCCTCCAGACACAAAATGGCCTGGATAGCCATGACCTAACAGTGCCTGACACTACCTACACAAGACCATCATAAAAGGAGGAAAAGATCATGACATCAAAATAAAAGAGAGACTGATTGAGATGGGGAGGGGATATGATATGATGGAAAATGGAATTTCAAAAGGTAAAGTGGGAGGGGAGGGAGGGTATTACCATGGGATATTTTATAATCATGGAAAATGTTAATAAAAATTGAGAAAAAAATAAGAAAGAAGGTGGAGAGTGTTTGAGGAAAACACCAGACATCAAGTTCTGGTCTCCATACATACAGACATTTCTCTCTCTCTCTCTCCCTCTCTCTCTCTCTCTCACTCTCTCGTGTGTGCACACATATGCAAAAACACATACATAGGAAAAAAGGGAGTATGCTTGTTCCTGTGATCAAAGATGCTGCATCTGGTAATAATGCAGGCTTTTATTTACAGAATCGAAGTGAAGTTGATGGACAGGAAGAGGCAAAGAAAGATGGAACAGAAACAAGGCAATGTGGTCTTTCCAACAAGGAAAGTAAAGGAAATAAGAAAGACAGTTCAATGGTATGGTACATTTCAGTTTCATTTCATAGGAATGCAGTGTACTAATAACTGCACTAGTTAAAGAAGACTAATCATAATAAATAAAAATATAAAACAGGACAATAGCATAGAAAAATGATCCACAGAGAGTTACAGATTCAGCTTTCACACAACTCCCAGCAACTCGGGTAGGAAGACAAACCTGTGGTTGTTTGCTAGTACATAAATGCTTTGAGCTTGATTCACTAATCCAAATTATATGTTGAAATTTGTAGACCCAATATTTTAGGACGTGAACTCATTTGGAAACAGAGTAACTGCAGGAACAATTTGTTTAATGAGATGATGCTGTCTTGCAGTAGGAAGAGCACGCAATCTAATATCATGGGTGTTCACAGAAGAAGGACGAAACAGGACAGAGCACAGATAGAGAGGCCAGATGAGGGTAAAGGCAGAGATGCAGATAAGACAGCAGGGGCCAGGGAATGCCATAGACGGTAAGAGAGCCACAAAGGCAAGACTGGCTCTCACATCTTCAGAGAAGGCAGGGCCCGGTCAGCACTGTGATATTGGATATCTATTCTCCAAATTCATAAGGTAGTTACTTTATGATGCTTAAACCATTTTTGTGATACTTTACTGCAACTAGCACTGAACACTGATTCAGCAGTCAAGACTCATTCTGAATACTTCTAAATATGAGGTTTATTTTGTGTGATGAATCCAAGCTATGGGCTAAGTTCCCTTTGTTTAGTTTAAGGAATTCAAGTAAAGGGTGGGAAAGGGACCTGGAAAGAATGGAAATAGTACCACGAAACAGGAATGAAGCCTGGACTTCCAATCTCACCCAGTCGCTGATCCTTCTTGCACACCCTGTCTCCACGCGTCCTGTTCACCCTCTCTGCCTGGGCCACTATTATCATCTCAGGAAAACTAGACTTTTCCCTTTAGGACCAATATGCAGAAGACAGAGTTATTCTATACTGAGTTTGACTTTAATTTTACTTAACTGGGGAGTCTAGCATGAAAAATAAAATACAGCTTTATAAGGACCTAACTGACTCTTTATGTAAAATATATTGAAATTGACCCAAGACTTAGCCCTCTCACTGCTTACTTAGTACTCATAAAGACCTCACCCAGATGGTAGGAAAGTATGTAGAACTGATATAAACATGATTTAATATTTCCAGGTAATGAACCTTTCAAAACTATGTTAGCCTGATAGAATGTCATAGATGAAGAGAAAAGGAAAATAAAATTGCCTCAGAGTTTAAGATTAAACAGAGAGAGTCCTTTAAGAGTAATTATTTCATTTCCATTTGTAGCTTGTCAGATTTCTGAAGGTTCCCCAACCCTAGCCTAAGAGGACATCTACTGTGAATGTATGTAAAAATGACATAATTAACGAAATCAGAAGGCCCAATAACAGTGCTTCATGGGGAAAATAACTCCTCTATATTCACTTTACTATAACCAGTTTCTCAATAAGGGATTCCATAGAGTATAAAAAGCATAGTTGGTTTTGCAAAGGGCTTCCTTAAATTATATCATATCAGAGCTATTGTTCTAGTGACACAGCATCCTTATATCACAAAGAAATTTATAGCATGTATTTTTTTACAATTTTTTACAATTTTTTCACTTGGGAAATGTCAGCAAATCGAGTCTATTACCTGACCATCCCAGCAAAGAATCGTGTCAGTGTTGCAGTTACCTTCACATTGCTGGGTAAAAACCTCCAAACAAAAGCAGCAACAGCAGCTAAAAAGGTTTATTTTGGCTTACAATCTCAAAGGTGGGTTTCAGAGTGGCAGGAAAAGGATGACCAAGCAGAGGCTGGACCTTACCTCCACCACAGCAGCAGGCAGAAAGCAACAAGAGTGAGCTGAACGCTGGCAAGGAGAAGCTGGGCTATAACACCTCAAAGCCTGCCCCTAGAAATGCACCTCCTCCACCAAGGTTGCATGCCCCCCAAAACCCACAACCTGGGCACCAAGCATTGAAAATACATGGCTTTGTGGGGAACATCTGATTCAAACTACCAAAGCCAATAATGAGATGTCACTCCTCCAGTTTGTTTCCTCTTATGTTATTGATATGAAAATGTTGGAGTCATTAAGAACAAGAAAAAATGTGATGGGGCCTTTTCTATATTGCATCTTAGAAACTGTATACTCCCCGGGTTCCAGCATGATACACAGAATCATCCCCAGATCTGGAGCCAGCACCGCAATGCCATGCTGCAACATTTGCTTTGTGCTATGGTGAGATGGGGTTTTAATCCAAGTGGAGCAGCCTTTCAGAGGTACGCCTGGTGGAAGGTCATTGGGATTTTGGAGGGGTTTTCTTGGATTGTGGAAGTCCAGCCTCTCTGGCATCCTGTTGAATGATGGGATCGTTTTCTCCAGTAGGTTCACCACCATGGAGTCCTCCCCAGAGCAGAGCTGGCACTAGATTCATGCTATGCTGTGAGTCAAATGAGCCTCCTTTCCCTCCTATAGTTAGGCTGCCACTGGTGTATTGTTAAAGTAACATAAAATGAACTGGTACATTTCAATAACAATAAAATACTTAATCGAAGTGTTGGCAATTTTTCTTTAAAAATAGTATGCCAGTTACCATTATCTTTCATTTCCTATACAGTTGACACATTTCTTAAAAATGTGTTTCTGTCAACTCCAATAAGGTTTACCAACCTTAAAGCACAGAAATAGTGTCACTCAACAATTTCTGTCAATTTATTGTAATCTAATATATCAAAATCCAAGCTAAAAAATATATGTTGCAGTGGAACCCAATCCTCCTGAATGTCCTGCTTTAGTTAAAATTCCACTGGGTTTTGGGAGGTATAATTATATGAACCACAAAAATGAAAAAAAAGAAAGAAAGAAAAAAGAAAAACTAGATACTGGGCAGTGAAACTTCCAAATCTGTCATCTTGAGAACAATTCATCATTTTTATTATTTTTCAACCAGGAAAGCTTAGCCTGAATAAAATCATGAGGAAATGTCAGGCAAATACGAACTAAAGAACACTACAGAATAACTAGACTGGAATCTTGAAAAAGTCAATGTCATGAAAGAGGGGGGAAAAGACTAAGAAACTTTTCCAGATTGATAACTAGCTTTTTTAGTCTGCTTTCTTTTGCTGGTAACAAAATACTACATGCTGAGTACATTGTCAAGAAAAAGGTTTATTTTGACTTATAGTTCTGAGTTACGTCATTCTTGCCAGTACAGTCCCAAAGTGAGGCTCTGGGTTAAATCCCCAATATCCCTTTCCCAGAATAAAAGAAAGAAACAAAGAGAGAGAAATGAAAAGAGAGAAGGAGAGAGGGAGGAAGGAAATACAATATGTCTCAGGTATCTATTTGAAAGTGAAAGAGCATGTTACCCTAGTAAATACCTTTTCACTAAATAAACTTTATCTCATATTAAAATATAAATTACGTACATTTGAATATATTGGTAATTATCTTTGCATGGTCATTGAGTCTTTCTCCACTTATCTTAAAAAAAAAAAAAAAGACAGAGATACAATGATAAAGGTGTTTGTCCTTTCAGATAGGTTAATTCACTGCTAGACAGATGCCTCAGGAGCCTTTTCTTTGGGAACTAAAGAACAAAACTGATAAAGCACAGTGTCCATTCTCAGCAGTGCCTAAATGTTCATGGATATGTCATTTCTCACTAAATCTTTATTCTCTTTTCTGCTTTACATGACCTGCTTTGAATCGTTCCACTGGTGCCCAGCTGAGCTCACTCAGGCTTGCACAGCTGAATGTGCCTGCCAGGCAGGCTTAACTAATTCTTAGTTGTCTTAGGGGATACTGAAAAGGTTACAATATTAAAATTGTTGATATAGAGCAATTAAGATCATCTATCCTCAGGTGTAAGTCAGCATGGGTGATTTTTGAAGATAAGACAATCTGGTAAAATTTATAATAAATTCTGAATCTATCAGTCATCTAAGTTGCCTGAAAAGTGCATCTCCAGAATGAATTTCTCTATTAAATTTATTGACAATAAGTTCAACAGTGTTCAGCTTAAATAGTGGTATTTTTTCCTTATAAAATAAACTTAATATTACAAGATAGACCCTTGTTTTAACTATTACAATCAAGATGCCACTTATTAGAAGTTTTAATATATGTTTCAACCATAGTGGAAGTTAAATCAAATGTACCTCCTGGGCTTTCTAAAACTTAAACTTGTACTGCTTTATCATGTCATGGATATGCTCTTATGAAATGAATATATCCATAATCACAAGGGTATCAGCACTGAACCATGCGCCAAAGTGTTTGAACCAGTACACCCCTTTTGCAATGGAAAACAACTCAAAATAATACTTGTAGCAGACACAGTCAATACACTAACAAGTTGAATGAAAAACTATGCATAATTTTAAGCAATATATGTATAAGGTGAAGATAATAATGAAATCCAGCTAGGATTTCAGAATGAATAAAGGAACACTATAGGAGAAGTTACAATGTTAGGAATATTGAGAGAAAAGAAATGAGGGAGAGAGGAAACAATTTAGGGAACTAAGACTGAAGAAAAAACTTGTCTTTCCAGCATTCTTACATCTGTGTACATAAGCTCAGGATAAGGCAGAGAAGAGGGTGGTATGGGTAATTTGCCAATTCTCAAGTAAAAGACAAGGAGGAACTTTTCATTAGAATTAGTTTGTAAGTTCCAAAGGAAGCACAGACCTTGGTGGTGGAAGTTCCATCTAGAGGAACTATTAAAGTACAGTTTCCACTGAGTAACAGATCCACTATCAAAGAGGTCCAAATACCCTCCTACATTTGTCCAAAGAACAATTGGTTGACCAGGCAAATAAGAAACTTGGCCACTCCAAGATCTGTTCCAACCTACTTTTCTTTTTTTTTTTTTTTTAAATTTAATTTATTAGTTTTCTTTTCAGTAAATACAGGCATTTTGGTACCATTATTTAGGCTCATCTGTGATCTACCCCCTCCCATCAGACCCTCCTTGTTATTGAAAATGGGTCCTGCATTGTGGAGTTAGCCCCCAGTTATTAGTATGATAAATGTCTCTGAAAATCATGACCCAACATGTAACTCTGACATTCTTTCCGCCCCCTCTTCCGCAAGATTTCCCTGAGCCATGTTGGGTTCATTTTTGGTCTGCTTCAGTGCTCAGGTGTTGGGGGCCTCTGAGGCTCTGGCTCTCTGATTTGGTAGGAGTTGATTTTTCTCTGCATTGATCTCCTTCCCCTTTGTGTTGGTATCCAGTTCACAGGAAAACATCACCCTTTCTTATTTCGCCAGTTGTCCTTAGTTTCAGTTGGGCCCCTTCTGAGGTATGTTGGGGCAGATCTCTTCTTAGGATCTGCATCTATCTGGAAAAGAGAAGCAGATTCTCCAACGGAGAGTAAGTTAGCACCCAGAAAATTGAGATAACACTTACTTTTTTGATAGACAGTTTGATAGGTGTAGGCCCTCTTATACCCCGTGATTGATGGTAGCTTGATATTGTAGAGTGGGCTTGTGTTTGGGTATGGTTCTGACTTGTTTCCCAGCTCCAGCTAAGGGTCTAGTACCACTGAGTGGATGAGTTAGCCAAATCAAGAGCAATTGATTCCTCACCATGGCTGTGTACCACTATTACACTTGTGTGGGTATCACATCCGGTTAATTGTTGCTACTTAGGTTAGACAATGTGTTGCTTGGACAGATCTTGGTCACTTCCCCCAGTCACCTATGTAGCGCCTTCTGGCACTAGACATGCTGACTGTCTGGGGACTGACTCTCTCCTGGCTTCCAGCCATGTCATTCCATTTTACGTGTCAGCTGCGTATGGAGTCTTCAGCAATAGGGTCTTACCACTGGCCTTTGGTGGGTCATCAATTACTCTGACAGAAGTCTGTCATTGTTTTGGGAAACCTTGTAGGTTTCTCTGATCAAAAGCTCATTGTGGATGGTAGGCCCAAGCTGGAAGTGGGGGTTACAGGTCAGTGTCCACTAAGAAATTGAGGAAAAAGATAACTAATATACAAGAGTTAGGAGAGAGATAGAGGGGAGAGGGGGAGAGGGAGGGAAGGAAGATGTAGGAGATTTAGGTCAGTCTTGATCCTACCCTCTCCCGTGTCTTGTGGTTCAGGTGTTTCCTGTAAGGGACTAGTGAAGGTTCAGTCATTTGGTCTGTCTTTTAGGAAGTAGAATTTTATGGTACCATTGACGTTTGGGTCCGGATTACTGTTTTCCACCCTTTGATTCCCTCCCCGCCCTCCCATCCATCTTATTGTCTAGTCCATGAGGTACTTGCTGGGTATGTAAGGCATCTTGGGCAAATTCAGGTTAGGTATTGCAGATGAGTGAGACTATGTGTCGATTTTTTTTCTGTGATTGGGTAAGTTCGCTGAGAATGATCTGTTCCAGGTTCAACCATTTTTCCTCAAATTTCTTTATGTCGTTTTTTCTTACTGCTGTATAGAATTCCATTGTGTAGATATACCACATCTTTGTTATCCATTCTTCTAATGATGGACATCTGGGTTGATTCCAGCTTTTAGCTATTACGAATTGAGCTGCTACAAACATGGTTGAGCAAATCTCTCTGGCTTTTGGTTTGAAGGTTTTAGGGTACATGCCCAGTAATGGTATAACTGGGTCTGTTGGTATTTCTATAGTCAGCTTTTTCAGGAGTCTCCATATTGCTTTCCAAAGTGGTTGTACCATCCTGCATTCCCACCAACAGTGAATGAGTGTCCCTGCTTCTCCACATCCTCGCCAGCATTTATTTTCATTTGACCTTTTGATGTTGGCTATCCTTATTGGGGTAAGGTGGAATCTCATAGTTGTTTTAATTTGGATTTCTCTGATGATTAGGGATGATGAACATTTTCTTAGGTGTGTGTTTGCCATTTGTATCTCTTCCTCTGTGAATTGCCTGTTTAACTCTGTGCCCCATTTTGTGAGTGGGGTATTTGTCTTCTTATTGTTTAGACTTTTGAGTTCTTTGTAAATTCTAGAGATAAGGACTCTATCAGTTGGATAACCTGCAAATATTTTCTCCCACTCTGTGGGTATTCTATTGGCTTTGTTTATTATATGCTTATCTGTAAAGAAACTCTTCAGCTTCATATGATCCCAATGGTTGAGTGACTGTTTAAGAACTTGAGCCACTGGGGTTTTATTCAGGAAGTCTTTTTCCATTCCTATATCATGGAAAGTACTTCCTAAATTTTCTTCCAGTAGTTTTCAAGTTTCTGGTCTTATGTTGAGGTCTTTGATCCATTTGGATTTGAGTGTTGTGCATGGTGAAATGTGTGGATCAAGTTTTAGTTTCCTGCATGTGGTTATCCAGTTTGTCCAGCACCATTTGTTGAAGATGCTATCTTTTTTCCAGTCTATATTGTTTGGGCCATTGTCGAATATCAAGTAGCTATAGTTGCTTGGCCCAAAATCCGGGTCCTCAAGTCTATTCCATTGGTCTATACTCCTGTTTTTATGCCAGTACCATGCTGTTTTTATTACTATGGCTTTGTAGTATAACTTTATATCGGGTATGGTGATGCCACCAGAGGTATTTCTTTTGCTGAGGATATGTTTGGATATGCGAGGCCTTCTGCCTTTCCATATGAAATTTGAGATCATTTTTTCTATGTCTGTGAAGAACATTGTAGGGATTTTAATTGGAATTGTGTTAAATCTATATATTGCCTTTGGTAGGATTGTCATCTTCACAATGTTAATTCTGCCTATCCAGGAGCATGGGAGGTCTTTCCATCGTTTCAACTCCTCCTCAATTTCTTTTTTGAGAGTTTTTATATTTTCGTTGTATAGATCTTTTACTTCCTTGGTTAACGTTATTCCAAGGTATTTTATTTTATTTTTTGCTATTGAAAATGGGACTATGTCCTTTATTTCTTTTTCTGTGTCTTTGTCATTTGCATACAGAAATGCTTCCTTCCTTCTGGAGCTCTTTGGGTTGGATTTTTCTTGTTTTTCCAATGCCTTTAGGTGGATGGTTAAGCTATTGATTTGGGATTTTTCTGTCTTTTTTATGAAGGCATTGAGTGCTATGAATTTTCCCCTGAGGACTGCCTTCATTGTGTCCCACAAGTTTTGGTATGATGTGTTCTCATTGTCATTCAATTCCAGGAATTTTGCAATTTCATTTTTTATTTCATCCACTATCCATTTATTGTTTAAGAGTGTGCTATTCAGTTTCCAGTTGCCGTTGGGGCTCTTGTTGGTTTTTTTGTTGTTGATTTCTAGGAATATAGCATTATGATCTGATATCATGCAGGGAATTATGTCGATTTTCCTAAATATGTGGAGGCTATCTTTGTGACCCAGTATATGGTCTATTTTAGAGAATGTTCCATGGGCTGCTGAGAAGAATGTGTAGTCTGTGGATTTGGGGTGGAAAGTTCTGTAGATGTCTGTTAGGTCTAAGTGCTCTATGGTTTTGTTGAGCTCTCTTACTTCCCTGTTGAGCTTCTGTTTGGATGATCTGTCTATTACTGATAATGGTGTGTTAAAGTCCCCAGCTATGATGGTGTTGGTGGTTATTTCTGTTTTATTGTCAAGTAGGTTTTGTTTTATGAACTGCGGTGCCCCTGTGTTTGGTGCATACAGATTTATGATTGTAATATCCTCTTGATGGATTGTTCCCTTTACAAGTAGGAAGTAGCCTTCTTTGTCTTTTTTGATTGTTTTTGGTTTGAAGTCAACTTTATCTGATATTAATATAGCTACACCTGCTTGTTTCTTATTCCCATTTGCTTGGAATATTGTTTTCCACCCTTTCACCCTGAGGAGGTTTCTGCCTTTAGTGGTAAGGTGGGTTTCTTGAAGGCAGCAGATTGAGGGGTCTAATTTTTTGATCCACCCTGTTAGCCTGTGTCTCTTGATGGGTGAATTAAGGCCATTAATGTTTAGGGTGATGACTGTGAGATTTGATTTGATCCCTGTCATTTTGTGGTGGTAGAGGTGTGTTGGCATTTCCATGGAATTTTTTTTTTTTTTTTTTTTTGTATCTACTCTGGGTTTGGTTGCTGTGATCTTCTTCTTGTAGGCATTTGTGTTTGGTTATTTGTTTCTTCTCTGTGGAGAATTTCCTGGAGTACTTTCTGTAGGTTTGGTTTTGTGTTCATATAATTTTAAAGCTGAGTTTTATCATGGAAAGTTTTCCTTTCACCATCTATTATAAGGGAGACTTTTGCTGGGTAGAGTAGTTTAGGTTGAAAGCCATAGTTTCTTAGAGTTTGGAGAGTATCATTCCAGGCCCTTCTAGCTTTCAGGGTTTCCATTGAGAAGTCTGAAGTAATTCTGATGGGGTTTCCTTTGAAAGTGGTGTGCTGTTTTTCCCTAGCTGCTTTTAGGATTTTTTCCTTGGTGTCAATGTTTAGAATCTTAATGATAATATGCCTTGGGGAGTTTCTCCTTTGGTCTAGTCGGTTAGGAGTTCTGTTTGCTTCTTGAATCTTGATGGGCCTTTCTTTTAAGAGACGGGGGAAGTTTTCTTCAATTATTGTGTTAAATAAGTTCTCCATGCCTTTGGTCTGAAATTCTTCTCCTTCTGGTATTCCAATGATTCTGATATTAGGACGTTTAAGTGTATCCCACAATTCTCTCATGTTCTGTTCACAGGAACTTTTGAACTTACTGAAATTTTTGGACTCTCGAACTGTTTCTTCCATCCTGTCTTCCAGATCAGAATTTCTATCTTCCACTTCGCTGACTCTATTCTTGAGAGCCTCTAGTGAGTTTTGGACTTGTTCAATTAAGTTTGCATTTTCTACTACTTTCCTATGTATCACTTCCATTGCTTTGTCCAGCTCCCTTTTTGTCTCATTTTCTGATTTTCTTGATGATTCTTGGAAATCATCCTTGCATTTCTTTATGTTTTCATTTAGTGTGGCCAGCTGATTTTTAAGGTCCTCTTTTTTTTCATTCTCCCTCAACTCTCTTAGCTCTCTTTGAATTCCTTCCAGTGTCTTATCATATTGCTCTAGCTTAGTGATGGTAGCATCCATACGATTATCTATCCTTTGTAGCTTTCCTGTCAGATCTAGCAGTAGTTTGGTCAGGGTTGCATTGTTCATTGCTTCCACTTGATGTTCTGATCCTAAACACTCTTCTATGTTTTGGTTTGTTGTGATCCTTGTTGGACTGGGTGATCTGTCTGGATTTTCTTCCATTTTATTTTTCGTGTTATTTCTTTTGCGCTGTGGTCTACCCATGTCAGTGTATGGGCAGGTAGGTGGGTGGAGCAGCCTGGGATCTAGCTTAATGCAAATCCAAGGCAGCCTGGGACAGTTGTAAGCAGCCTGGGTTTTTGCTCACTCTTGCCAAAGCCGCCTACCTATAGCCTGACAGGGGCACCAAAGTTGCCTGAATTCTCACCCAGTAATGCACCTAAGCTGCCTGCCTTTGAGCTTGAAAAGGGACTGAGGTAGCAAGCCTTGAAGGTGCCTAGATTCTGGCTGGGTACACTGGGGTCTGTAAACAGTCTGTGCTCTTCCGCCTCAGGAGAGTGGGGGATGGGTGGCGATGTACAGGTAGGGGATGGCACCTGCGCTGGTGCTAGTGACTCAGTGTGGACTTATGTGGCTCTTGCTGTGGGACTGGGCCCACTGCACGTGCAATTGTAGTGCAGAGGCAGATGATGTGGGTACGGAATCAGGACACAGCAGAAACTGACCGGCGGCAAGTGATGTGAGAACAGCAGGGCGTGAGGGGAGGGGGGGCAGCTAGGAGCGTGGGGCACTGTAGGATACTGTGGGGTGCTCTGGACTCGCAGGGGGGGAGGGGGCGGATCGCGCGGTGGGGGGGTGAGGGGGTCCAGGGGGTCGCGGGTAGCGCAGGGGGCGTGGAGCACGCTGAGGTAAGATGGAGTGCTGGATGCTGTGGGACGCTGTGGGGCAGTCTGGACGCGCGGCGGGGGTGGGGGGCTCGAGGAGCGTGGGGGTGGGGCGCAGGGAGTCTCGGGGCACGCGGGGGCTGCGGGGCACACCTGGGCGCCCAGGCGCTGGACGCTGCAGGGCACTTTGAGCGCCCCTGTCGTGTGTGGGTAGGGAGCGTTGGGCGCGCTGTGCGGGGAGGCGGGGGCGGGGAGCACGGGGGGGGAATGAGGCGCGTGGGGGTGGGGCGTGGGGGTCTTGGGGCACGCGGGGGGTGCGGGGGTGCGGGGCACGCCTGGGCGCCCGGGGCGCAGGGCGCTTGGGGCGTGCCTGCTGTGTGTGGATAGAGAGCACGGAATGCGCGGGGGGTGGGGCGCGCGGGAGGGTGGGGCGGGCGTGGGGTGGTCTCGAGGCACGCGGGGGTGGGGCGCAGGGGTCTTGGGCGTGCGGGGGCGCAGGGCAGGCCTGGGTGCCCGGGGCGCGGGAAGCCTTGGTTCGCTTGGGCCGCGTCTGCCGTGTGTGGATAGGGAGCGTGGGGCACGCTGGGGGGGAGGGGCGCGCTGGGGGGGTGCGGGGGGTGCGGCGGGCATGGGGCACGGGGGTTGTGGGGTCCGCTGGGCCGCCGGGGCGCGTGGGGCTTGGTGTGCATGGGGCGCCGGGCCGCTTATTCGCGGCGGGCGGGGTGGCCGGGCATGGGTCGCGGGGGTGTGTGCTTCCCTCTTTTATCCCAATCTGTGCCCTCCCTCTTCAAAAAGTTCC
Organism: Jaculus jaculus; assembly: GCF_020740685.1. Lineage (NCBI taxonomy): Eukaryota > Metazoa > Chordata > Mammalia > Rodentia > Dipodidae > Jaculus > Jaculus jaculus. The sequence goes on along the minus strand of NC_059112.1, from coordinate 29,026,638 downwards.
TAATTTCCCTTGAATACTTGCCTTTTTTTCCCTCGTTGTTTGTAGCGCAGCTAGGCGGTCGCCATCTTGACCGGAAGCCCCAACCTACTTTTCAATGATCAGTAAATTCTCCTTAGTGGTAATCTAGTCTTTTATTTCAACATTGCTTTGCCCAAAAAGTATGACCAAAGTCAAAATGTAGATGATTCAAATATTGCTGAAAAGCGCTATTTCTCTTTTATTAAAAAATGCTGAAACCAGGCTAGAGAGATGGCTTAGTGGTTAAGTGCTTGCCTTTGAAGCCTAAGGACCCTGGTTCAAGGCTCAATTCCCCAGGACCCACGTTAGCCAGAGGCACAAGGGGGCACATGCGTCTGGAGTTCATTTGCAGTGGCTGGAAGCCCGGGCATGCCCATTTCTCTCCCTCTCTCTCTCTCTCTGTATCTGTCTTTCTCTCTGTGTCTGTCACTCTCAAATAACTAAATAGGTAAATAAAAATGAACAAAAAAAAGAGTTAAAAAAATGCTGAAACCCCCACACTAATATAGCATTTATCTTTTTAAAACAAAAGAAAGGTGTATCTTACTATCATATTTGTCGTGCAATCACCTTGCTTATTAGTACTAAATTTGAAATATAGAACCACTGAGTATTTGTGACAAACACAATGAATTTTGATTGTGTTAAAAGTATTTATTATTCATATTTTGTCAAAACAAATATCTACAAATATTGATGTTTAAGTTTTATTTAACTTATTTAACTGCAAATTTAACTCAAGTTTGATTACTTTTGCATAAAATCAAATAGATTCTCAGGTAAGATTCTAACATAGGTCTCCCTTGAATCTAAAAAGCTTTCATAATCTTGCCCTTTTTTGAGAGTCTTCCTCAGTATAAATTATGAAAAAAGACTGAGCCAGCTGTGGTGGTGCATGCTTTTAATCCCAGCATTTGGGAGGCAGAGGTAGGAGGATTGTTGTGAGTTAGAGGCCAGCCTAAAATGACATAGTGAATTCCAGGTCAGCCTGGGCTACAGTGAGAACTACCTCAGAAAACAAAACAACAACAACAAAAAAAGATTGAAAAAGAAAGCATACTGAAAATATACTGTGCAGTCACTTTGATATGTATTTCCAGTAATAAAATATCTATCTATCTATCAATAAAATCTTATCTGTGGAAAATAAATATAAGCATTTCTTTATTTTATTTTATTTTATTTTATTTTATTTTATTTTATTTTATTTTATTTTATTTTATTTTATTTTATTTTGCTTTTTGTTATTTCCAGGAATGGTCTCACTGTAGCCCAGGCTGACCTGGAACTCAGTATGTAGTCCTAAGTGGCCTCAAACTCACAGTGATCTTCCTACCTGGGTATCCCAAGTCTTTCCTGGGATCAAAGGTGTGCATCACCATGCTTGGCTTAAACATTTCTTATTTAAGGCTCATATTATTTACTCAGGGAAAAGGTCGAATGTTGCGCTCGCTCGCTCTCTCTCTCTCTCTCTCTCTCTCTCTCTCTCTCTCTCTCTCTCTCTCTTACACATACACACATGCACACACATCACACATCAATACACTGAATGATGAAACATGAATTTGTACTACCTATCAAATAAACCTTAAAGCATTCATAATGTACTCTCAATGAATTTAGATCCCAAGAACCCAAAGTTTCTAGGATTGTTAGAAAGAAAATAAATAAGAAAGCTATGAAAATAAAAGGCAATGTTGATCTTAGTGTTATTTAAAAAAAAAAAAAAGTGGCCAGATTGGTAGGAATACTAAAAGTAGGAAAGTGTGTAAAATCCATTAAAAGTTTTCTCAAAAAAAAAAAAAAAAAAAAGGTGGTAAAATTTCTTTGAAGAATTAAACTTCTAACAGAGCATGGGAGATTTTCTTTATTTTTAGTTCAAAATCTGTTATGAAGGAAGAGTTCCAGGGAAGAGAAATATAAATGGCAGCACCAGACCTCCCAAACTCTGCAGACTCCCAGCACCTCCAGGAACAGCAGTTGTCTTTTCCGCCTGCAGATTTCAATCATCGCGCAGCGCTAGCCTCCAACTGTCTGAGGACAGCCCATCAGTGTAACTGATAACGAACCCAATGTGTGTTGTAGAAGGGAAAGTTAATAGTGAGTACCTTCAAAATGCCATTTATCCCAGAAGACACCCTGACATCCTAGAGCTAAGAAATATGGCTTTGTTTCACATTGCATCCATTGCGAAAAATTGTTGACTATTTTGTAGCTTGGCTTTTGATTGCAATTTGAATGATGAATTAGCAGAAACTTATCTGTAGGCATCTAGAGGTTATCTACGAAAAAGGACACCTGCTTATGAATTACTGAGATCACTTCTTGGTCCTATAAAAAGCATGTCATTTTATTGCTAGATCTTTTGCAACGAATGATGACAAATATTCATTTCATGCTATAATAATGTTCTTTATGCTATTAATATTCAAACAAATATGCATACTAACTGTGTGCTTATTGTGATATCACTAGTACTTCATACCTTTAAAAGAAGTAGAAATGAAACAGAAGATGAGAAAGTATTTTGGCAAGGAGACAAAACAATCTTCTGTCATTCTACCCCATGTCACTAAGAAAAACATTGATGGATTAGAAACAAACAGAATATGATATTCATTTTGTGTTGTGACTCACATAGATCTTAATGCAATAGGGCAATCAGCAGCCAGCATGGTGAAGCACACAGGAAAGCTGAGAAAATAGGTAGTAGAGCCAGGTTAAGTGACTTTAATTCTTAGATGTAACTGGGGTTGAATTGTTTATTATTGTGTGAACTAGGAAAATTACTTATTTCAGGTATAAAGTATATACAAAATAGAATGAAAATAGTAATGAATTATGTAAAAACACAATGATTAAATGTATGTAATGCATTGAAATACACCAAGCAGATTATCATGGCTAAACAAATGTTTGCTATTAAATTGCATGTTTGCACATATACACAAACACAAACCTCTTTCCTAACCTTATCAAAACACATATATCAAGTAAAATTGTCATGAGGTTGTTTGGAAACAAAGTTATTGTGAAAAACAAATTGCTTCTGGGAAAGTAGGCTGGGGTTCAGCTTAAGCATTAACAATTTCTTCCCATCATTCTATAGTTTGTGTTTCTTTAATACTCTTGCACATTTTTTTTTGCTTTTTGTCTCTCTGTGTTACATAAATAAGATATCTATAAGCTTTATCATCAGCAGCAAATGAATCTCCTTGAGTTACTCTGCAACCCTCACTGAATTATTGAGAGTGCTTCATTTTTTTTTAATAGCTGTGGTTATTTTAACTACTATGGCAGTAAAGATTTAAGAATTTATTACTTAACCTATTAGTACAGGTTCATTTTAGAAGCAGTAAGAAAATAATGGCAAGAACAACACTTTATTCTTCATGTCATACTCAGCTGGACACTGGATTCTCTGGACACTCTAAGGCTACAGGCAGTCAAGTTGCTGTATGAGCTGAAACACCAATAAGCAACAAAATTCTAGAGCCCCTGCCCGTGTTTGGACTGGGTTAATGCACCTTCATATCCAAAGTGGTCATGACATGGACCCCAGTGCATGATATGGTGGGGAGTCAGTGGGGCATTTAGGAGGTACAGCATACCAGGGGGGCATGAAGGGATACTAGAACCCCACTCTCCTATCTTTCTCTTTGCTTTGCAGTGTCATTTTCTGTTTCTGAGTTGTACTGACTGACATTAAAACATGATTAGAACAATATTAATGCCTCTTATGGTCTTAATATAACCTAAACAAAGAGAAAGACAACCACCTTCAAGAAAAACCAAGAGAAAAATACCCCAAAAGAAAAAACGTTCACCTGATGTATGACTTCACCATAGGCCTAAGACAGCGGGCTGGAAGTTCAAAACTATGAGTCAAAATATACATTTTACTCCTTGTAAGTTGTTTATCTCAGGTGTGTTGTCACAGTGATGGAAAACTTATTAACACACTCTCCTTACTTCTGCTTGTTAGAAGTTGTTAATGAGCAAAAAAAAATGTTTGTGTGACATGAAAATTTCACAGCTGGTGGATCAAATTACATTTTCATGTATTAAATGTCTCAATAAAAATACTGAAAATAAACAGTGACTACAAAACGTGTGTTTCAGTAACTTCCCACAATCATTACTTCTATATGCATGTACACTTAAGTATGTGGTCATGCATACTCACACAAAGCTCCTGATGGCAGGACGCAGATTGTATTAAAATATTATGTGTTGGCTGGAGAAATGGCTCAGTGGGTAAGATGTTTGCCTGCAAAGCCTAAGAACCTAGGTTTAATTCTCCAGTACCCACATAAAGCCAGATGCACAAGGTGGTATATGCATTAGGAGTTCATTTTCAGTGGCTTGAAAATGAACCCATTTCTCTCTCCCCCTCCTCTTTTTCTCTCTCAAATAAATAAATAAAATAGTTTTTTTTAAATATCACATGTATTTAATTTTAAAATATAGACTAAAGGAAATTTTGGTTTTCTTTATGAAGACACTTTTCCTTCGGGCTTTTTATTTTCCTACATATATGTAATACATGAAGAAACGTTTAAATAGGTAACTTAACAAATTTATAATGAAGGGTATTTCTTACTGGAGAGAAAAGAAGAAATTCAGTACACAAAAGAATGAAAATGTGGCCTCCCCTCCCTTGGCAGCAGTTGCATCCCTACCCCACACCCTGAAGTCTTGCCCTCTCCACTCTTGCTCAAGAGAATTACTCCTTCTTTGTCTGAGGAACCAGCAAGGACCCTCCCTGCAGGAGGTGCTGATGCTACTCAGTGCCCACCCACCTTTGCCTCTAGGCCTATAACAAGGCAGAAGTCTAGGCCGGCCCCTAAAGGTCAGCTAGAGGGCAGGACTCAAGAAGAGGTGAGGCACACCCCTAAAGAACTTCAGGCATTTTCCAACTTGTACAGGCAAAAGCATGGGGAATATGTATGGGAATGGATTTTTAAGAGTGTGGGATGATGGAGGAAGGAATATGAGGTTAGATCAGGCTGAATTTACTGAAATAGGTCCATAGAGCAAAGATTTTAGATTTAACACTGCAGCTCATGCAGTTGGAAGAGGTGCCAAGAGTTTATTTGACTGGTTGGCTGAAGTATGGATCCAAAGATGGCCTACTGTGAATGAGCTTGAGCTGCCTGATACCCGTTGGCTTAGTGCTGATGAAGGGATTGAGAGGCTCAGAGAATTTGGAATGCTGGCATGGATTTTTCATGTAAACTCATCTTTGCCCCCACAATGGGAGCATCCAGAAGATGTGCCTTGCACTAAGACTATAAGAAACAGATTTGTGAGGGGAGCCCCAGCATACATAAAGTTGCCAGTATTTGCCATAATATGTAAAGAAGACATCATGTGGGAGCCGCAGTTGCTGCATTAAGTGACTTAGATGCAATGTGTCTGACCGGATCTCTGGGTAACAAGGGCCAAGTATCAGCACTGAATCGCCAAAGGCAAGGTGAGCAAGTTTTCTGTAATGGACAGCTTGTGCAAAACGATGCTCATAATGGAATGACTCCTGTAGACCTTTGGTACTGGCTGATTAATCATGGTGTTCCCAGAAGTGAAACAGATAAAAAGCCTACTAATTTCCTGCTGGATTTGTATAAGCAGAAAAAGTTCCAGAGTAAAGGAACAAACGACCACTTTCAATTATAGCAAGAGAGATTCCAGGCCTCTTAACCAGTTTCCAGACTTGAGCCAGTTGACAGATCCTGAGCCCCTTGATTGAAAGGGTGGCTGGGTCCCCTTAAGGAAGGACACTCCCACAATTCCCATAATTCCCAAAAGTTTCAATATTAAGCTTAGCCCTATCCTTCCTCAGAGGGACCTGCAGCCTTTTGCTAGGATAACTGTACTCTGGGGAAAAGAAAATAAACAGACCTTTTGGGGCCTACTGGACACTGGCTCTGAATTGATTTTGATCCCAGGAGACCCCAAACAGCATCATGGCCCTCCAGTTAGAATAGGTAATCACTGGAATTTTGGCAAATACTAGACTAACAGTGGGTCCACTGGGTCCCTGGACTCATCCTGTTGTTATTTCCCCAGTTTCAGAATGCATAACTGGGATAGATATACTCAGGACTGGGCAGAGCCCCACATTGATTCCCTGACTTCTGGGGTGAGGGCCTATTCAGAAGACAGATGGATCCTGGAGAATGACAGTGGATTATCAGAAATGTAATCAAGTGGTGACTCCAATTGCAGCTCCTGTACCAGATGTGGTTTCTTTACTTGAGCAGATCAACGCATCTCCTGGTGCCTAGTATGCAGCTATTGATCTTGTAATTTTTTTTTTTTTTTTGTCCTCCATACCAGTCCATAAGGACCACCATAAGCAATTTGCCTTCAGCTATCAAAGTCAGCAGTACACTTTTACTCTTTTACCTCAGGGCTATATTAACTCTTCAGCTCTGTGTCATCCTTATCGCCTGTCCCTTCCACAGGGTGTCACGTTGGTCCATTATATTGATGACATTATGCTGATTGGATCAAATGAGCAGGAGGTGGCAACCACTCTGCAGTTACTTGTACAGCATATGCACATCAGGGGATGGGAAATAAATCCATCCAAAATTCAAGGACCTTCCACCTCAGTGAAATTTCTAGGAGTTCAGTGGTGTGGGGCATGCAGGGATATTCCTTCTAAGCCAAAGGATAAGTCGTTGCACCTACCCCTTCCTACCACTAAGAAAGAAGAAACATCTAGTGGGCCTATTTGGATTTTGGAGACAGCACATTCTTCACTTGGGTGTCTTACTCCATTCCATATACCAAGTGAGTCAGAAAGCTGCTAATTTTCAGTGTGGCCCTGAACAAGAGACGGCCCTTCAATAGGTCCAGGCTGCTGTACAGGCTGCTCTGCTACTTGGGCCATATGATCCAGCAGATCTGATGGTACTTTATGTGCTGGTGGCATATAGGGATGCTATTTGGAGCTTTTGGCAGGCTCACATAGGTGAATCACAGCGAAGGCCCTTAGGATTCTGGAGCAAGTTGACAAGGGGTGGAGTTGTGATGATTAAGTTTTGTGTTAACTTGATCTGTTTAGTAATACACAGACTGTACCTTAAGTGGGTCTCTGAGGTTGCTTCCAGGTAGGAATAAGTAAAGGAGGAATCCTTCCCCCAGGGTAAGCCCCTCCCCCAGAGTGAGCAGCCCCTGGGGGAGGGGAGCTTTATCTAAGGAAGTTCAGGGAAGGGAAATATCCCCTCCTCCCACCCAGCTGTTTGCTGCTGGCTGGTCCCAGCTTGCTGCTTGCTGCTTTCCAGTGTGGACCAAAGATCAGCATGGACTGAAGAGCAGCGTCTCTCCAGGACACCTCTGGGCCTTCAGTGCCGGATGGGGACTGCTGAGGCCTCCAGCCTCGTGGACTGAGCAACTACCGGGTTCCTTGACTCTCAGGCCTGCAATCTGCTATTGTTGGACTGCTTTAAACTAAACCAATAAATTCCCTTTTAACAATAATTCTATCTGTTCCTCTAGAGTACCCTGACTAATACAAAGGATCTGCATTAAAAAAAAAACAGAGAGACAAAAAAAAAAAAAAAAAAGATGTTCATCCCAGAAATAAAATAACCAGTGGGCCGGGGAGATAGCTCAGCAGTTAAAGTTACTTGTTTGCAAATTCTGAAGGCCTGGGTATAATTACCCAGTAGCCACATAGAGCCAGATGCATGAAGTGATGAAGCAGTGCGTCTGGAGTATGTTTATAGTGGCTCACCCATTCCCATATTCATATTCTCTCTCTGTTTTATTTTTCTTGTGTATGTGAGAGAGAGAAAGGGAGACAGAAAGGCGGGGGGGGGGGGGGGGGGGGGGGGGGGAGGCCAGGTCTTTTCACCCAATGAACAAACGCCAGACAGACACTTTCACCCCCTTGTGGGCATGCATGGCATTGCCCCCTTGCATCACTGTTGCATCCTACTACAGTGGGATCTGGAGGAATTGAACAGGAGTTCTTAGGCTTCGTAGGCATGCACCTTAATAAATAAACTGTCCTTCCAGCCCTCTTTCTTTTTAAATATATATATATATATATATATATATATATATATATATATATATATATATTTACTTATATGAGGGAGAAAGAGAAAGAAAAAGATATAGAATGGGCACACCAGGGCCTCTACCCACTGCAAATGAACTACAGACCTATGTACCACCTTGTGCATCTGGCTTTATGTGGCTACTAGGGAATTGAACCTTGGTGCTTAGGCTTTCCAGGCAAACATCTTAACTGCTGAGCCATCACTCCAGCTTTCCTCTTTCTCCTCCCAAATAATATTTAAAAATTTTTATTTCATATATAATAGGTTATACTCTTTTGTCCCTGTGCCCTGCTCCCATTACCTGAGGGTCCCTATATGGTAGCAGGAGAACCAAGGGTCAGGGTCTTTCTACTCACTCTGCATCTTACAATCTTTAGCCCCCTCTTCCCTAAGCCTTAGCAGGCCTGTTGGCAATTTGATTTGGTGTTGAGTTCATTGTAGCCTCTGGCTTTCTGCTTTGATAGGTTTTGATTAATCATAATGTCTGTCACCATCATTCTGGAGCTGGTAGTCAGGCTGGTAGTAAGAGCAGTGTTCATGTCTCTGCTTTCTCTACAATTTCTCCTGGGCCCTGGCAAATGTAGTAGAGGTGGCACATCTCATGCTGGGCAGTCAGCTATCTTCGTGTCACAATTATGGATGGATCTAGGCTCTCCTTTATTTTCTCCAAACAAGCATGGGAGCAGCTTGGTTTAAACGGGCTATGCAAAGTTGATTGAGAGACTTTGGTGTTCAAGCCCAGTCTTTTTCAAACAGCAGTGGGGGCTTCTCTCTGAAGTCTGAGTTTCTTGATCATGGGATTCTGACTTGTACTAGATATGATTCTGACAGCTCTAGATACACGATTCCTCTCCCACCGAGCAAGCGCCTGTCATGTCTAATCAGAGAATAATTGCTTACTCACAGGGATTGTGTCCCGCTATAGCACAAATGTGAACTTCTTGTCCAGTTGGTTGATTTTTTAGTCTTCAGGGTCTCCTGCCTGTTCGTGCTTTTGGTGACCATTGTCCTCTGGTGGCTCCAGTAGGCTCTCCAGCACTATGAGGGCTGACCAAGAGGGAGCTAGCTTCCCTTTCAGCTCCAGCACGGTACTGCAGTGACTGCAGCCTGTGATGTCTTCAGCAATAGGGCCTTTCTTTTCAGCTCTGGCAGGTAATCAAGTGTTTTAATAATTGAATACATTGTTTTGATGACCTCAGGGGTCTCTGTGGCCTGGATAGTTTTAAAACAGAATTTAAGTAATAAAATTCCATCAATGGTCAGCAACATACATGCAAGAAATATAAAAAGCAAAATTTTGCGGACAAGGAAAGTGGTACAAGTCAGATCTGAAGACTGAGATGCTTTTTCTCAGCTCTGCATGAGGCAGGAGCAGGAGGAGAAGGTTGGGGACTATAAATAAAGGATTTCTTAAAATTAATGTCTCCCAGGTACTCGTTCCTCAAAAAAAGGAGTGACATCTGTCTGGGCATAGTGACAACATTCAGTCTCTTTTCTTCCTCAACAATGAATCTTCCCTTATTATTTAATGAGATTTAAAACAATTGGATGTCTTTTGGATGAAGTTTCTTCCACGAGATTAGAGAACTTCAGAGCCAGCCTTTCCCTGAACGCTGGGAAGAATGTCAGAGAGACCTTGGATCTGAGGCAGCATCTTTCCACATTGCTTTCACTAAAATACTGAGCATTTTGGACTTTGTTTTGAGCTCTAAAAGCAGAAAGATAGTGGGAAAATAAATACAAAAGCCATGGATAATTACTGGTTATGCACATGACAGACATAACCACACCTCATATCCAAATTTTGTTTCATCACACAATCCCTTAGAGAAATGGCTGATTCCAGAACTGTAACAGGAAAAAAAGTGTATTAGGTAAAATAAGCATCTGCAATGCCCGAATAAAAATCTAAGTGTATAAAAACCAAATACTAAATACATTACCAGAAATGTTTAAAAGGGACATATGAGCCAACAAATAAGCTAAGGACACAAACATAATTATTTGAATAACAAAGTGATCAAAGTATTTCAGGATTACAACTTAAATTATCAAACAAACACTCAAATATTCATAGTGATCAGAATTAATACTTGTATACATAAATGGAGGGGTGAGCTGACAGATACTGCATACAAAAGTGTTCCAAATAATTTTCATAGATGTTCCTGTCAATGGAAAACATTACATTCTATTTAAGTGTGAGCTGTGCAATATGAATTTTTTCAAGAGTACAGTGTGGAAAGGGAAGGAAAAAATAAATTAAAAATACTATACTGCAAAAAAAAAAACTGCCAAGTTCTACCTCAAGCTAAGTGATCAAGGTTAACATCAGTGGAGACCTGGGTTATTGTTTGTGTGGGCTAGATATGAAGTAATGTTTTCTGGTATTTTTCCCCCAAATACATTAGTGCACCTTAATTATCATAAAAACAATAACAGATTCAAAATAAGAAAAATCATTCCACATAAACATCAGGGTTTCATACAAAATCAAGAATGGGACATTGTCTTTACTCATTTCAATGTGGCATCCTGGATGGGATCCTAGAAGAGAAGAGCACTTAGTCAATAAATAACGCATCTTAGCTCTTCATAATGGGGCAGGCAAGAAATTCCCCTAAGGAGAGATCATAAAGTGGAGAATCCCAAATGTTCCTACTACCATTCAAGATGATTGCACAAGAATGGGAATGAACTATAGGAATAAACCCTAGAAATGCTTCCTATGAACATTAAAAATAACTTTTGTGAGACTGTTCCTATGGGACACCTTTCTGTTAAAATCTTAACTTAGCTAAATTTATGTTCTGAAGCTATTTTACAACCATGTAATCAACTTGCTGAGAACAGTGTAATTGAGTTTCCTATGCCTTAGACTGTCTATGCTCTGACTAGCACAGATGGTCAACATTGACAAGAAATGTTGGACATCCTGATGTGACCATAAGCCATGCTTCTTGCTTTATCTTCCCAGTGACCTGGTTGAGCTCCTGGCCCAGAACTATGTGTTTGAGATATGGTCAGAGCAACAAGTTGCCCACAGAATGTCCAGTGCAATCAGTGGGCTTAGAATGATCACATCTGTGAATGGCAAATGGTGTGTGAATGTATGTATGCTTGTATGTATTTATATTCCGGGTCAACAGATTTCACCTATCCTGTCCCGAAGTCCTTTCCTCTGAGGAAATATTTAAGAAACTTTTTGGAGTCCAGGTTCCTTATCTCACACGCATGTAATGCTGATTCTTTGATCACATATTGATTTCAATAATAACACCGGCTGAGTGCTCTCCTCAGAACACACAGCAACAGGATCATGGTCAGTCTCCGGCTATAAACTTGACAGAAACAAATCTTTGAAAAAGTCTCTGAAGGACATTCTGGATCAAATTAATTGAGGTTGGGGGATGCATCCTAGCCGTGGGCAGCACCATTTCATGGGCTAGTGTTCTAGGCTACATCACTAGGAGACAATTTGCCTAACAGTAGTATTCATTGCTCTCTGCTGCCTCACTGTGGACAGAATGTGACCAGCTGCCTTGAATTCCTCCTGCCGGGTTCTTCACTGTGATGGACTGTGATCTCAAACTGTAAGACAAAACAAGCCTTCCCTCTCTTCCCTTCCCTCCTCTCCCTCCCCTCCCCTCCCTCTCTTCCTCCCTCCTTCCCTCCCTCCCTCCCTCCCTTCCTACCTTCCTTCCTTCCTTCATTTGCTTCTGGTCAGGTATTATATCACAGTAATGATTCAAGTATCTAATGCAGACAGTTGCTACTGAGAAATGAGGCTGTTGCTATGATAACCTTGACCATATCATTTGTGGAGCCTTGAAACAAGTTTTTGGGAGGACGTGGAAGATCTGGAAACCTTGGTATATAGAAATCCTAGAATACTGTCAGCAGGTAGAAGCCTGGAATACAAGAACACTAAGAGAAACACAGACACTGGAGGCTCTTCCTGCTCATGAGGTTTCGGTGGAGGGGGCAACAACGACTCTGTCAGGAACTGTTAGAGTTGTTAGAATCAGTCCATGTCACATGCTACCACAGACTGGCTACATTCTGCCCATATCCTAAGAATCTGAATGCACTGAACTCCAAAATAATAGCCTAATTTGTTTTTCAGAGGAAATATCTAAACAAAATATTATTCAGACTGGTGCTGAGAAAGTAGTTTTAATTGTTAAAGAGACCAACACCATAGAAGAGAAACCTATGCTGCACTGGAACAATAGGAAAGGTGCCCAGAGGGGAGGATTAAAACCACGAGAAGCTCCATTTTGGGGGGAAAAATATTCAATTTCATTTGAAGGAAAAAGGACTAAACTGAAGGGATTCCCAATTCTAAGGGATACGTATTGTCTATGTCAGCCTGGCAGGCATAGATCAAGAATGCTGTATCAGGGCTAAAAGGGGGACATCTTACATTGCAAGACTGCAGTGGAACCATTGTGTCAGAGAGTCATCGAGGCCAGGCACTGTGTGGCAGAGTAGGAGTCCATTCAAGCTGGCCCTGGAAGGTCACTGCATGACCACATGCAGGTAAGCTATAAATTGCAATGGGGATCTCAGGATGCTAGAGATGCAAACCAAGTTAAGCTGCAGCCCAGATAACTTCATCACAGGTCAGATGTGGAGCTGTCAATATAACCTCTATGACATGCCTGAAAAGGATTTCAAAGTAAGAATCTTAATGAAGTTCAGCAATAGATCAGAGAGTGCAAACAATTTAGTAAAATAAGAAAAAGTATTCATGATTCACAAAAGAATTTAACAGAAGGAAAAACTCCACAAAAATTTTATGCTAAATTCCATGAATGAGATAAAAGATACAATTGTGCCACAGAGCCACAGGCTAGGTTATGTGGAAGAGTTTCTCACCTTATAGACAGATCTTTACAATTGACCAAGTCAGAGAAAACAGCCAATAATAACAGAAGAGTAAAAAATGACTATGGAATGTATGTCACCTTTAAACAAATAAATATTTACATTATGGCAGTCCAGAGGGAGGGGGAAGATATGGACAATGACCCAGGAATATATCTGATGAAAGAGTAGCTGGAAAGTTCCAAGTCTTGGAGGGACACTGATAACCAGATCAGTGAAGTTCAAAAAGGCCCTCACTGGGCAGGAGAGATGGCATAGCAGTTAAGCGCTTGCCTGTGAAGTCTATGAACCCCGGTTCGAGGCTCGATTCCCCAGAACCCATGTTAGCCAGATGCACAAGGGGGTGCACACGTCTGGAGTTCGTTTGCAGTGGCTGGAAGCCCTGGCGCGCCCATTCTCTCTCTCACTCTCTATCTGCCTCTTTCTCTCTCTGTCACTCTCAAATAATCAAATAAATAAATTTAAAAAATCTTTAAAAAAAAAAAAAGGCCCTCACTAAGGCACACTATATAATCAAGCTGTTAAAATTTAAAGACAAAGAGACAGTCCTTAAGAGATCATAAGAAAAAATATCAACAACAAATAGTGGAATTAGACAAGTAGTGAATTGCTCATCAAAATCCTTGCAAATCAGAAAAGATGGGATAATACATTGGCAAAGGAAAACAGAAACAAAAATTCCAGACAAGAACATTATTCCAAGTAAATGGATTTTTTTTAGTACTAAGTGACTTTGTCATTAGACTCCTTACAAAATATGCCTAAGTAAATGTTTTGTATGTAAGCAAAATGACAGCTAACATTATGGAAGCATACAAAAGAATGCATCTCACTAGGTGGCTAGATAATTGGTAAGGATCTCAATCTTATCACTATATAAACTATCCAGCCATCATGGTGAACAACGAGAGAGGACGGGAAGTATAAAGGATGTATGAAACAAGAAAAAAAATCAAAATACTAAAATAACAGGCATAAGTTGTTACCTTTAAATAATAACTTTGAATGTAAATAAATTCCTTAAGGATGTTAACTGGATTAGTAGATAAGACTGAAATAAATTCTGCCAAAAAATTAACGTCATCTCACTAGAAATTAAAAGGATTGGTAAAGATAGTCTATGTACATGGAAAGAAGGAATAGGAAGAAAAGACTTGACAGAATCATATAAAGTAGAATCTAAGCCAAAACATCACAGAGCTCATTACGCAGTGATAGAAAGTCAATTCAGCACAAAGATAACACAATGACAAATAGAATGGCTTAGCTATAACGTACAATATAGTCAGAAACATGTGTGCACATCCCTTATGCTGCTTTTTTAATTTTTTTTTTTCTTTTGTGTTTTTTTCGAGGTAGGGTCTCACTTTGATCCAGGCTGACCTGGAATTCACTCTGTCATCTCAGGGTGGCTTTGAACTCATGGCGATCTTCCTACCTCTGCCTCCCGAGTGCTGGGATTGAAGGCATGCACCACCACACCCGGCTTCGTATGTTCCCTTCTTACTGTCTCTGCTGCCGCTGACAACCCTCCCAACCTGCCCCACCTTTTCCCTCTGAGACTGAGCGTACTCTCACCCTTCAGGCGCTTCCTGTGCCTCCGCACGCTGCGGGAACCTAACTGACCTGAGTCCTTCCTAGTGTTCCTGCAGCACCCTACGGTGCTCTTGTCAAGAAATGTACCTTTTTAAAAAAAAGTCATGTTACCACTAACTCTAGTTAGCGGCGGTGTTTGAATGTAAAATGCTAGCCACGGGTGTGTGGTTTGGCAGCATTTTGTGAGAAGGTTATGGAAGCTTTCGCAGGTGCCCCTTGCTAGAGGAAGCAGGTGGTCCCTAAGCAGAGAGGGGAAGAGGACGGCTTGGGAGGGCTTATAGCCCAGCCTCCCTCGCTGTTCACCCCGTTTCTTTTCTGTGGATGACCTATCACCAGCCAGTGCCCTGCTCTTGCTGCCCCGCCTGTCCTGCCACCATGGACTGTACCCCCTCAAAACTGTAAGCCAAGTAAATCCCTTCTTCCCTGAAAGGGCTTCGTGTGAGCTAGCTGGTCACCACAATGAGTAAAGTAACAGACACAAGTGGGAACACCATACCAGAAACCAGGTGGTATCTGAAGATTTTTGTTAAAATTAGGCTCACCTCGCCATTTAAATTTTAAAATTAACACAAGCCCTTAACGTGTAATGCATATTCTGTTCCCTCTCTTTCTCCCACTCTCTGCAACCTGTGAATCATTTACTGGACAGCACAAATCGCATATTCCAAAAAGATTTCCTTACATTGGTGTGGATTTGAGGTGATTTTTCAGCTCCCGGTGCCCTTGAACAATAAATTATATGTGTGTTTATCTCTCCCTGAAGTCTGAAAGTGTCATTCATTCTGTAAACCCATAATTAAAAAAAAAAAGGTCTGGTACACAATAGACTGTCAAGAGATAGTTAATGAACTTACTTGAACTGAACTAGCCAGTAATTTTTCTCTGGAAGTAGTGTACTTAGATACTCTTATTTCTTCTAAGGGTAATGAATCCATTTGGAACCTGAAAGTCAAATCATCTTGCATGCTCACATTATTATTAAAACACTTGCCAATTTACAGCTAAGCATCTTTACTACTGCTGTTAAAAGGCAAATATTCCTATTCTAAAACTAAAAGTTAGAGAATTAAAATGAGACATTTTAAAGCAATTCACAGAAACTATTTCTAACCCCCTTTACAAATCTTAACATCTTTAAAAATAAATTATAGTTGACTACAATATATATATTATATTATATATTATATATATATATATTATAAATAATATGCGAACTTATTCACATGATACTGCTGTTTTAATTAAGGAAATTCATATATATTTCTATTATTATTTTATCATTGGCTCCAAATATCACAGAATATCTTAACCTATTTAGTTTTGGACACTCCATTCCTGTATTGTTCATTTTCTTCCAGAAAGAAAAATATGTTCTAACCTTTAAATAAAAGTTTAAGACTGCACAAACTTTAGGCTTATGTAATGTTAATGCATTTCTATTTTATTTTCCAATATTCTTTGGATTAAATATTAATTTGGAGGAAAGCTACCAATATAGCATAAAATATAGCTTTTTTAGAAATAAAAGCATCAACAAAAACTAAAGAAAGCTGAATATTGTGCCAAAAAGAGACTTTAATAACAGTGTCATGGTCACAGGGGCCTGCTGTTTAAAAATTAATTTTAGTTTGAAAACATTACTGGCAGCACCAGGAAGTGTACAAAACCTATTCTCTTATTACCAGAGCTGCTCCTTAGTGCATAAATGCCAATACTCCAAAGTAAGGACAAAGACTACTTTGAGCCCTAGAAGAAATGTGGCATATACATGCAACTGTGCACAATGCCTCCAAGCAAAATGTTTCTCTCAGCAAAAAAAAAAAAGTTCATGAAAACAAACAAAAAAAAATGAGCACTTATTGTTATAAAACAAGCATGATATATCATGAGGTCTTTTTTTTTTTTTCAGTTCTGGCACTTAAGCAGCTAAAATTTTCTAGAGGAAAAGGAAAACAAAGCACATTTTAAGTTAGTGACCTTACAGCAATCATCTTTGAGATCATTTGCTTCTTCATTGGGCTTTATCTAATCCCATGATGGGCACCAGGAAATCAGGTTAGGCGGTGCACATGAAGCATACTTACTGGTCTCCAAGAGACTTTGCTTTAACTCTGTATGAGTCATGACCACAATCAGGGCTCAGCTACAGAGACAGTACACTCTGTAAGAGCAGGTTCATATGATTCTCTGTGGAGGCAGTGATTTAACACCAGGCTTTTTCTTTTTTTTAATTTTTATTTATTTTTTTTAATTTTTTAAATTAGTTTTCTATTCAGCAAATACAGGCAGTTTGGTACCATTATTAGGCTCATCCATGAACTACCCCCTCCCCAATGGCCCCTTCTTGTTGATGTATATGGGTGGTGAATTGTGGAGTTAGCTCACAGTTATTGGTACGATAAATGTCTGTGCATATCATGACCCAACATGTGACTCTGACATTCTTTCCGATCCCTGTTCCGCAAAATTTCCCTGAACTATGTTGGGTTCATTTTTGGTCTGCTTCAGTGATGAGGTGTTGGGGGTCTCTGAGGCTCTCGCTCTCTGATTTGGTAGGAGTTGATTTTTCTCTGTGTTGGTCTCCTTCCCCATTGTGCTGGTATCTGGTTCATCAGGAAAACAGCACCTTTGCTTGTTTTGCCAATTTTCCTTAGTTTCAGTTGGGGCCTTTTTGAGGTATGATGGGGTGACTCTCCCCTTAGGATCTGCATCTATCTGAAAAAGAGAAGCAGAATCTCCAACGGAGAGTAAGTTAGCAC